>NC_090657.1:132151820-132514945 GCF_040937935.1 Hyperolius riggenbachi
TATTATAGCGGCCACTGCTAGCAGCAGCCTAAAAAATTCAGGAATCCGTCTGGAGTCCTGGACCCTGTCTTCTGCCACCGCCTCTTCCTCCTCCACTGAAACACCTTCCTCATCATCCGCGTCTGACTCCTCTTATTCCCCACACAACTCCTCTTCTTCCTCCTCCTCTGCCCTCTGTACTGCCGCAGGTGTTGAGGAAACATCTGGTTCAGATGAAAATTGCTCCACGACTCTTCCTGTCGTAACTGTTCCTGTTCATGCTCCTCCACAGCTTGATCCACCACTCTATGCACGGCACGCTCCAGGAAGTAAGCGTAGGGGCTTAAGTCGCTGATGGTGCCTTCAGTGCGACTCACCAGGTTGGTCACCTCCTCAAACGGCCGCATGAGCCTGCATGCATTTCGCATCAGTGTCCAGTTTGGTGGCCAGAACATCCCCATCTCCCCAGATTGTGTCCTTCTACGGTAATTGTACAGGTACTGGGTGATGGCTTTCTCCTGGTCTAGCAGGCGAGAGAACATGAGCAGGGTCGAATTCCAGCGAGTCGGGCTATCGCATATCAAACGTCTCACCGGCAAGTTGTTTCGCAAAGCGGTCCATGGCCGTGTAAGACTGCCTGAAATGCCCACACAACTTCCTGGCCTGCTTCAGGATGCCCTCTAACCCTGGGTACTTTGACACAAATCTTTGAATGACCAGATTCAACACATGTGCCATGCAGGGTACATGTGTCAGCTTTCCCAAATTCAAAGCGGAAAGGAGATTGCTGTCGTTGTCACACACCCCGTTGCCGATCTCCAGCTGGTGCGGGGTCAGCCAGTGTTCCACCTGTTTGTTAAGAGCAGCCAGGAGAGCTGGTCCAGTGTGATTCTCTGCTTTAAGGAAAGACATGTCTAAGATGGCGTGACACCATCGTACCTTGCATGCAGCATAGGCTCTGGGGAGATGGGGCTGTGTAGCAGGAGAGAAGATGGCAGCATCACTAGAGTTGAACTGCCACTCAGCCAAGGAGGAGGAGGAGGAGGACAGTGAAGAGGGTGTAGCAGGAGGAGAAGGAGAGGAGGTGGAAAGAGGCCTGCCTGCAAGCCGTGGAAGTGTCACTAGTTGGTCCGCTGCGCAGCCACGTACTCCCTGCTTGCCATCGTTCACCAGGTTGACCCAATGGGCTGTGTAAGTAATGTAGTGGCCCTGACTGTGCTTGGCAGACCAGGTATCCGTGGTCAGGTGGACTCTTGACCCAACGCTGTCAAAGCCTCAGAGTCCACCAGCTTGAATGGTAATAGCTAATAGTTCCACCACACCAGCTGTCAGACGGCGGGCAAGGGGGTGACTGGCAGAAATTGGCTTCTTCCGCTTAAACATTTCCTTCACGGACACCTGGCTGCTAGGGGCAGAGGAGCAGGAACCGCTCAAGGGCAGAGGCGGAGTGGAGCAGGGTGGCTGTAAAGGTGCAAGGGAGAAAGCGGCTGAAGATGCTGCACGTGAAGGAGTAAGAGGAGAAGGAGGGTGGCTTTTCATTTGTGTGGTTTTGCTCAGGTGTTCTGCCCATTGCTGTTTGTACCTTATCTCCAGGTGCCTTCGTAAGGCACTTGTCCCTACGTGAGTGTTGGCCTTTCCACGGCTCAATTTTGGAGACAGAGAGAACAGATGGCTTTACTTCGATCTGAGGCAGACACACTAAAAAATGTCCAAACCGCTGAGACCCCCTGGGGTGATGGCACTATGGTGGCCTCAGAGTCAGCAGCTGACGTTGAAGGGCATGTTGGCTAGCTGTTCATAGCTGGTGATACATGGCGCCGGACACTGCCACCAGCTGTTTCTGATGATGAGCTCCCCCTGCTTCTTTTAGGAACTCATCTCCTCCTACTCCTCTCTGACTCCCCCTCCGAACTGTCCCCCTGTTTATCTCTTCTATTGGGAACATACGTGGCATCCGTATAATCGTCATCCTGCCCAGCTTTGCTTTCCTCAAACAACTCCAAAACTACACCAACAGCAGGTACTTCATCATCATCATCCTCCTCCATTACGTCCATATTGTCACCTAACTCACACATATGAGGTGGTGTAACTTGCTTAGCGCCTTCATATTGTTGTAGCAGTAGTGGGTATGAAGTGATTTCACCACGAAATAACTCCTGCGAAGTGTAAAATGCAGCAGATGTGGTGCTTGTAATAGCGCTGGTGGCTGTGTGTTAAATAGTCAACCACGTCCTGACAATTTTGGGAGGTGATGGGACGTGCCTTCTTCTGAGCACTGTACTTTGGGCCAGGGCCGCACGAAAACACATCAACATGACCACGCACACACCTTCCAGGTGGCCTTCCTCTGGGTCTGCCGCTACTTCTTCCGCGACCTGGTTTGTCCATTTTGTCCATATGGGAAGGATGAAGTGAAAGGTATGCACTGATTTGACTAATACAATGTGCAGTCACACAGGTGCAGCAGTTAACAGGTATGCACGGAGTGGTATATCATACTGCGTGCACTCACGTAGGTAGGTGGGTTCACTGAACCCAAAAGCTCGGTAGGTATATGAACTAATGGGTATTACAATGAGCAGCTGCCTATCACACACACAGGTACAGTAGTCACTGAATGTGCTGGGCCTGGGCTGGCAGTGGCACTGCACACAATATGAATTACAAAAGCTGTCGCCGCAACACAAGTGCAGTAATAATGGGTATTACACAATGTGCAGCTGATACAGTTAGTCACTGAATGTGGTGGGCCTGGCTGGCAGCGACACTGCACACAGTATGAATTACAAAAGCTGTTTCCGCAACACAAGTACAGTAATAATGGGTATTACACAATGTGCAGCTGAAACAATGAGTCACTGAATGAGGTGGGCCTGGCTGGCAGTGACACTGCACACAGTATGAATTACAAAAGCTGTCGCCGCAACACAAGTGCAGTAATAATGGGTATTACAGAATGTGCAGCTGATACAGTTAGTCACTGAATGTGGTGGGCCTGGCTGGCAGTGGCACTGCACACAGTATAAATTACAAAAGCTGTCGCCGCAACACAAGTGCCGTAATAATGGGTATTACACAATGTGAAGCAGATACAGTTAGTCACTGAATGTGGTGGGCCTGGCTGGCAGTGGCACTGCACACAGTATAAATTGCAAAAGCTGTCGCCGCAACACAAGTGCAGTAATAATGGGTATTACACAATGTGCAGCTGATACAGTTTGTCACCAGTGTTGATCGGATACCTCATTATCCTATTCGAGTTTGGTCGAATTCGGATAGTAAACTATCCGAATTCACTCGAAGTTCGATATTCGAGTTAATCGAATATCCGATTCGACCTCGGATATCCGACGTCACTATCCGAGTCTGTATTCGAGTAAAATATTCGAGCTGGCCTTAAATAGCTTTTAAAACTTGTATTGGAGGTCAATGATGCATGAAACCACCTTTTTTATATCAAAAATAGTAAATTAACTTCATGAAAAGTGTTTGCATGAGAAGGTGTGTCCAAAATGGTTGTAAGTTGGAAGTCTTCATTTACGTCATCTTCTTCTTCTATTGCTTCTTCTTCTTCTTCTATATCTTCTTCTTCTTCTTCTTCTTCTATATCTTCTTCTTCTATATCTTTTTCTTCTTCTTCTTCTTCTATATCTTCTTCTTTTTCTTCTTCTATATCTTCTTCTACTCGAATCTTCTTCATCTTCTACTTCTCGTATCTTATTCAATTATCTTTTTCTTCTTCTATATCTTCTTCTTCTTCTTCTTCTATATCTTCTTCATCTTCTTCTTCTATATCTTCTTCTTCTATATCTTCTTCTTCTTCTATATCTTATTCTATATCTTCTTCTTCTATATCTTCTTCTTCTATATCTTCTTCTGCTATATCTTCTTCTTCTATATCTTTTTCTTCTTTCTTCTTCTTCTTCTTTCTCTTCTTCTCTATCATTATATTATGTGTCTTGGTTTTCCTTTCTTTTGTAATATTTTTTTTACTTTATTTGTGGAAATATTTTATTTTAATAACAACTCCATAGTTATATTTGTGTTGATGGCATAAAAGGTAGTGGCATATTGCAAGCCACAGCGCCTTTTTCTGTGTACCCTGGCGGTGGTAAAACACAGACATCAGCAGGAGGAGGAAGTAGTTGCAGCTATTGTAGTGTGGTAATAGCTGGTAGGAGAGTGGGTGGCAGCAGAAAATAGTTCTTCTTCTGTTCTCCCTGGCAGTGTTAGCAGCACACAGACAGCAGAAGTTCAATGCAGCTACAGGAGGAGGAGTAGTGTGTGTCAGGCAGTGTGATGTGACTATATACAAAAAAAATAAAACAATCTCCGCGCAGCCAATCAAATTTCTTTGCTAAATTAAACTGCTTCCATTCACACAATTTTGATGCCAGGAACCCGAAAGCTCACAAACTTGGTCATTGAGTGACTGTGTGTCAAGGTTGCAAAAACTAGGTGGAGTCAAATACAAATTTCATTGGGAATATGTAAACTGCAGCCCTTTTTCACTGTTAATGGCAGGGATCTCAAACTTTGCACAGTTGGTTACTGGGTGACTGGGATTTATATTCAGAAAAGTGGGTGGAGCCTAAAAAAGCCAATCAACATTTGCCTATTGATTTTCAAAGTGAATATTAAAATAGCTGACATTCTTGCACTGTTAATGGCACAAGCCTCAAATCTGGTACAGTTGGTCATTGGGTGACTGGGGTCCAAATTCACTAAAGGGGGTGGAGCCAAAAACAGCCAATCATATTTGGTAGGTAGATTTCAGGCATTCTGTTATTGGCAAGGTTCTCAAACTTGACACAGTTGGTCACTGGATGACTGGGATTAATATTCCGGAAAGTGGGTTGAGCCTACAGCAGCCAATCAAAATTCACCAATTGATTTTCAAGGGGAATATTTACATTGCTGCCATTCTTACACTCTTAATAGAAGAGGCCTTAAATCTGGTACAGTCTGTCACTGGCAGACTGGGGTTTAAATTGTGAAAAGGGGGCAGACCACAAGCAGCCAATCGTAACTTATTGATGCCAAGGACCCCATAGCTCATAAACTTGGTCATTGAGTGGCTGTATGTCAAGGTTAGAAATAGTGGGCGGATTTTTTAAATTGGAAAATTTAAACTGCAACCATTTGTACATTGTTAATGGCAGGGTTCCCAAACTTGACTGAGGTGGTCACTGGGCGACTGGGATTAATATTCAGAAAAGTGGGTGGAGCTGAAAAAGCCAATCAAAATTCACCTATTGATTTTCAAGGTGAAAATGTAAATTGCTGCCATTATTGCACTGTTAATGGCACAAGCCTTAAACCTGGTACAGTTGGTCATTGGGTCACTGGGGTTTAAATTCAGAAAAGGGGGCAGAGCCACAAACAGTCAATTAGATTTGTTTAATTTCACTGGGAAAATACAAGTTATTGAAGCCAAGGACCCCAAAGCTCACAAACATGGTCATTGAGTTACTTTGTGTCAAGGTTACAAAAAGTGGGGGGAGCCAAAAACAAGTTTCACTGGGAAAATATAAACTGCAGCCATTCTTACACTGTTAATAGCAGGGTTCTCAAACTTTACCCAGATGGTCACTGGGTGACTGAGATTAATATTCAGGGAAGTGGGTGAAGCCTATAATAGCAAATCAAAATTCACCTGTTGATTTTCAAGGGGAATATTTAAATTGCTGCCATTTTTACACTGTTAATAGCAGATGCCTCAAACCTTCTACAGTTGGTATTGGATGACTGTGGTTCAAATGCTGGAGAGGGGAGGAGCCACAAACAGTCAATCTGATTTAATTTCTATGTGAATATACAAACTATTGATGCCAAAGACCCCAAGGCTCACAAACTTGGTCATTGAGTGTTTGTGTGTAAGGGTTAGAAAAAGTGGGTGGAGCCAACACCAGCCAAATACATACCCGGGCAACGCTGGGTCATCAGCTAGTGTGTAATATAACTACAAAATACAAGACTGACTAAATAGAGTACATATATATTGTGCGTCTACACAATATATTAATGTAGTCCTCGAATCTCACTAACTAGGCCAAGAACCAGCGAACAGATTAGTATCAAGGCCAACGAGCAAGTAAATACTCTGGCCTTAACCACTTGAGGACCGTGGGCTTTACCCCCCTTAAGGACCGGCCACTTTTTTTCCATTCAGACCACTGCAGCTTTCACGGTTTATTGCTCGCTCATACAACCTACCACCTAAATGAATTTTGGCTCCTTTTCTTGTCACTAATAAAGCTTTCTTTTGGTGCTATTTGATTGCTCCTGCGATTTTTACTTTTTATTATATTCATCAAAAAAGACATGAATTTTGGCAAAAAATGATTTTTTTTAACTTTCTGTGCTGACATTTTTCAAATAAAGTAAAATTTCTGTATATAAAAATGTGGACAAACATGTTTTTGATTAAAAAAAAACCCATTCAGTGTGTATTTATTGGTTTGGGTAAAAGTTATAGCGTTTACAAACTATGGTGCAAAAAGTGAATTTTCCCATTTTCAAGCATCTATGACTTTTCTGACTACCTGACATGTTTCATGAGGGGCTAGAATTCCAGGATAGTATAAATACCCCCCAAATGACCCCATTTTGGAAAGAAGACATCCCAAAGTATTCACTGAAAGGCATAGTGAGTTCATAGAAGATATTAATTTTTGTCACAAGTAAGCGGAAAATGACACTTTGTGACAAAAAAAAAAAAGTTTCCATTTCTTCTAACTTGCGACAAAAAAAAATGAAATCTGCCACGGACTCACCATGCCCCTCTCTGAATACCTTGAAGTGTCTACTTTCCAAAATGGGGTCATTTGTGGGGTGTGTTTACTGTCCTCGCATTTTGGGGGTTGCTAATTTGTAAGCACCCCTGTAAAGCCTAAAGGTGCTCATTGGACTTTGGGCCCCTTAGCGCAGTTAGGCTGCAAAAAAGTGCCACACATGTGGTATTGCCGTACTCAGGAGAAGTAGTATAATGTGTTTTGGGGTGTATTTTTACACATACCGATGCTGGGTGGGAGGAACATCTCTGTAAATGACAATTTTTTAATTTTTTTTACACACAATTGTCCATTTACAGAGATCTTTCTCCCACTCAGCATGAGTATGTGTAAAAATACACCCCAAAACACATTATACTACGTCTCCTTAGTACGGCGATACCACATGTGTGGCACTTTTTTGCACCCTAACTGTGCTAAGGGGCCCAAAGTCCAATGAGTACCTTTAGGATTTCACAGGTCATTTTGAGAAATTTTGTTTCAAGACTACTCCTCACGGTTTAGGGCCCCTAAAATGCCAGGGCAGTATAGGAACCCCACTAATGACCCCATTTTAGAAAGAAGACGCCCCAAGGTATTCCGTTAGGAGTATGGTGAGTTCATAGAAGTTTTTATTTTTTTGTCACAAGTTAGCGGAAATTGATTTTAATTGTTTTTTTTCACAAAGTGTCATTTTCCGCTAACTTGTGACAAAAAATAAAATCTTCTATGAACTCACCATACTCCTAACATAATATGTTTGGGTGCTATCTTTCTAGAATGGGGTCATTTGTGGGGTTCCTATACTGCCCTGGCATTTTAGGGGCCCTAAACCGTGAGGAGTAGTCTTGAAACCAAATGTCGCAAAATGACCTGTGAAATCCTAAAGGTACTCATTGGACTTTGGGCCCCTTAGCGTACTTAGGGTGTAAAAAAGTGCCACATATGTGGTACCGCCGTACTCAGGAGAAGTAGTATAATGTGTTTTGGGGTGTATTTTTACACATACCCATGCTGGGTGGGAGAAATATCTCTGTAAATGACAATTGTTTGATTTTTTTTTACACATAATTGTCCATTTACAGAGAGATTTCTCCCACCCAGCATGGGTATGTGTAAAAATACACCCCAAAACACATTATAATACTTCTCCTGAGTACGGCGATACCACATGTGTGACACTTTTTTGCAGCCTAGGTGCGCTAAGGGGCCCAACGTCCTAATCACAGGTCATTTTGAGGCATTTGTTTTCTAGACTACTCCTCACGGTTTAGGGCCCCTAAAATGCCAGGGCAGTATAGGAACCCCACAAGTGACCCCATTTTAGAAAGAAGACACCCCAAGGTATTCCGTTAGGTGTATGGCGAGTTCATGGAAGATTTTATTTTTTGTCACAAGTTAGTGAAAAATTACACTTTGTGAAAAAAAAACAAAAATCAATTTCCGCTAATTTTTGACAAAAAATAAAATCTTCTATGAACTTGTCATACACCTAACAGAATACATTGGGGTGTCTTTTTTCTAAAATGGGGTCAGTTTGTGGTGTTCCTATACCGCCCTGGCATTTCACGGGCCTAAAACCGTGAGTAGTCTGGAAACCAAATGTCTCAAAATGACTGTTCAGGAGTATAAGCATCTGCAAATTTTGATGACAGGTGGTCTATGAGGGGGCGAATTTTGTGGAACCGGTCATAAGCAGGGTGGCCTTTTAGATGACAGGTTGTATTGGGCCTGATCTGATGGATAGGAGTGCTAGGGGGTGACAGGAGGTGATTGATGGGTGTCTCAGGGGGTGGTTAGAGGGGAAAATAGATGCAATCAATGCACTGGGGAGGTGATCGGAAGGGGGTCTGAGGGGGATCTGAGGGTTTGGCCCTGTGATCAGGAGCCCACACGGGGCAAATTAGGGCCTGATCTGATGGGTAGGTGTGCTAGGGGGCGACAGGAGGTGATTGATGGGTGTCTCAAGGTGTGATTAGAGGGGGGAATAGATGCAAGCAATGCACTGGCGAGGTGATCAGGGCTGGGGTCTGAGGGCATTCTGAGGGTATGGGCGGGTGATTGAGTGCCCTAGGGGCAGATAGGGGTCTAATCTGATGGGTAGCAGTGACAGGGGGTGATTGATGGGTAATTAGTGGGTGTTTGGAGGAGAGAACAGATGTAAACACTGCACTTGGGAGGTGATCTGATGTCGGATCTGCGGGCGATCTAATGGTGTGGGTGGGTGATCAGATTGCCCGCAAGGGGCAGGTTAGGGGCTGATTGATGGGTGGTAGTGTTGGGCGAACACCTGGATGTTCGGGTTCGGGAAAGTTCGCCGAACATGGCCGCAATGTTCGGCATGTTCGGGCCGAACCCCGAACTCCCCGAACATCCCGCTTTTAGGGGCCCTATGGGGTCGCAGGCATAAGGGGGGAGCATGCCCCGATCGCGGGGGGGGGTCGGAAATTCCCCCCACCCCCTCCGCTAGCGCTCCCCCCTCTGCCCGCTTCCCCATACAAAAATTTCAAGAAGTACCTGTGTCCGGTGGTAGTGGGTGGCTGGCAGTGGGCGGCACTATGAAGTGACTGACTGAGGAGGAGGAGTCCGGAGAGTGACGCTTTGAGGGAGGCCGGGCAGTGGGCGGATCAGCAGTAGTACGGTACTACTGCTGAACCGCCCGCTGCCCGGCCTCCCTCAACGCGTCACTCTCCGGACTCCTCCTCCTCAGTCAGTCACTTCATAGTGCCGCCCACTGCCAGCCAGGCAGCCACCCACTACCACCGGACACAGGTACTTCTTGAAATTTTTGTATGGGGAAGCGGGCAGAGGGGGGAGCGCTAGCGGAGGGGGTTGGGGGAATTTCCGACCCCCCCCGCGATCGGGGCATGCTCCCCCCTTATGCCTGCGACCCCATAGGGGGGCAGTATTCGGCCGAACAGGGCCCTGTTCGGCCGAACAGGGGCCCTGTTCGGCCCTGTTCGGCGGCCATTAGAAGTTCGGGTCGAACCCGAACTTAAAAGGCCGAACACCATCAGGTGTTCGGCCGAACTCGAACATCACCCGAACAGGGTGATGTTCTGTAGAACCCGAACAGTGGCGAACACTGTTCGCCCAACACTAATGGGTGGCAGTGACAGGGGGTGATTGATGGGTGGCAGTGACAGGGGGTGATTGATGGGTGATCAGTGGGTTATTACAGGGAAGGACAGATGTAAATAATGCCCTGGCGAATTGATGAGGGGGGGTCTGAGGGCAATCTGAGCGTGTAGGCGGGTGATTGGGTGCCCGCAAGGGGCAGATTAGGGTCTGATCTGATGGGTAACAGTGACAGGTGGTGATAGGGGGTGATTGATGGGTAATTAGTGGGTGTTTAGAGGAGTAAATAGATTTAAACACTGCGCTTGGGTGGTGATCTGATGTCGGATCTGCGGGCGATCTATTGGTGTGGGTGGGTGATCAGATTGCCCGCAAGGGGCAGGTTAGGGGCTGATTGATGGGTGGCAGTGACAGGGGGTGATTGATGGGTGGCAGTGACAGGGGGTGATTGACGGGTGATTGACAGGTGATTGACAGGTGATCAGGGGGGATAGATGCATACAGTACCCAGGGGCGGGGGTGTCTGGGGGGGGGGGTCTGGGGAGAATCTGAGGGGTGGGGGGGAGATCAGGGGGCAGGGGTGGGTAAAAAAAAATAGCGTTGACAGATAGTGACAGGGAGTGATTGATGGGTGATTAGGGGGGTGATTGGGTGCAAACAGGGGTCTGGGGGGTGGGCAGGGGGTGTCTGGGGGGTGCTGTGGGCGATCTGGGGCAGGGGGGGGGGAGAAATCAGTGTGCTTGGGTGCGACATAGAGTGGCTGCAGCCTGCCCTGGTGGTCCCTCGGACACTGGGACCACCAGGGCAGGAGGCAGCCTGTATAATACACTTTGTAAACATTACAAAGTGTATTATACACTTTGTATGCGGTGATCGTCGGGTTAACATCCCGCCGGCGCTTCCGTATGGCCGGAGGGATGTTGCGGCGGGTGAGCGGAGACAGGATGACGCGATCGCTCCGCCCATGCCCCTACAAGGACCGCTGCCATTTGTCAATACGGCGGTCCTTGCGGGGTCCACTTGCGGGGAAGTGGTTAAAGGATACCCGAAGTGACATGTGACATGATGAGATAGACATGTGTATGTACAGTGCCTAGCACACAAATAACTATGCTGTGTACCTTTTTTTTCTTTCTCTGCCTGAAAGAGTAAAATATCAGGTATACTGTATAAGTGGCTAACTCAGTCCTGACTCAGACAGGAAGTGACTACAGTGGGACGCTCACTGATATAAAATTTCCCTTTTTATCTCTTTCTTGCTCTCAGAAGCCATTTTCTGCTAGGAAGTGTTTTATAGTTGGAATTTCTTATCAGTGAGGCTCACACTGTAGTCACTTCCTGTCTGAGTCAGGAACATAGCATAGTTATTTGTGTGCTAGGCAGTGTAAATACACATGTCTATCTCATCATGTCATATGTCACTTCGGGTATCCTTTAAATACCCAGGAGGCAGAGCAAAAGCCCAGACCCCAGAAATGACAGCACCTCCTGCAAAAAGGTGTCAGCTGATGACATCACCACTGACACCCCATCAGACACACTTTCTCAGCCTATAAAGACAGCTCTGAGCTGCACGTGTCCTGCCAGAACCAACACACCGACCCACATATATAGGGGAGCCAGGGATGCCATCATTCTGATTCACGTCTACATGGAAGCCGGGGATGCCTTTGATAAAAAAGGAAGAGGAAGCTTGCTCCAGCTGCTCCAAACTATAAGAGCAGCTTGCAGAGACCACACCAGGTGAGTTTGTTACATTACCCCCCCCCCCCATCGAGGAGTGGACTCCGGACACTCCCCACCTGGCTTACCAGGATGTTGATAATGGAATTCCTGAATCAATTCATCGGCATAATTTGCCGTGCAGGAACCCAGCATTTTTCTTCAGGGCCATATCTCTTCCAATCCACCAAATACTGTAAAGTTGTAAAGGATAGCAGAGATACCGCCGCATGGCCAAGCGGCATGGCGGCTATCTCCGCATGTCGGCCGGCGGCCTCTGCCACGCAGCTTCATGCTGCTGCTTTGCCTGGTCCTTCTAGTGCACATAGATTGAGAGCTACGAGCGCGCACCAGACAACAGAACCTTTATGCAAGTAGAAGGGGAGTCAGCTGATTGGCCGGTCAGATGACTCCGGCTGTGCTCCAGATTGGCTGAGTGACTGGGGCGGCGCTGTGGAGCGCTTTGAGTATATATGGGACCAGCCTGTCAGTTGCTGGTTGTCTACTGTTGCAAACGCTAACGTGCTAGCGCACAGACCTTAGTCAGATCCTACAGTGTGTTAGAACCAGCCGGAGCTGGGAATTCACACTTAGCCAGTTTCTGTTGATAGCTTAAAGTACTAATTGTATTGTTATATTTGTGTACTATGCTTTAGTCTAGATCCCAGGTGTTGAAACCAAGGACTTCACACCTAGACTAGGATATTGCTATATTGCTACTATTATCTGTTATGACCCTCTGCTTTCCTGACTAATCTCCTGTTTGCTGATTCGGTACCTCTGCCTATCTGATTACCGCTGCCGACACTGCCTGTACCTCACTCTGAATCAGCCTGTGAGAAAACGCGGAAAAGCCGCCTCATGTGCCAAGAGCAAGGCAGCTGATTCCGCGTCCAACGCGGTGGTTTGCACGCATAGACACGCGTCTGATAGTATGGTGGAATGCGGAAAAGCCGCCAAAAGTCCTGACAGCAAATCAGCTGTTTCCGCGTTCAACGCAGCGGTTTGCATGCAGCAGCGTGCGCTTGGTGTGGCTGGGTCTGTTAGTGCACATAGGCAGATGGAGAGCTACGCGCGCGCGGGCCTGAACTCAGGACCTTTAAACCAGCAGGGGAAGTGTCAGCTGATCAGGAAGATCAGCTGATTCCTGCAGGACTCGTGATTGGATGAATGGCTCGGGCGGGGCGGCAGAGTCCAGCAACTATATATTCTGCTGCTTCTCAGTTGCTGGTTGTCTGCCATTGCTAACACTTCGTGAAGGCACTCAGACCTTAGCTAGACCCGACAGTGTGCCAGAAACGGCTGGAGCTGGGAATCCACACTGAGTCAGATTCTTGATAGCTTAAAGTACTAATTGAATTGTATTATTTGTTAGACCAGTTCCAGGGTGTTGAGATCAAGGCCCTCATGCCCCAGACTAGGAATACTGTGTATCTTCTGTGTATTCTCTAGCATAGTTCCAGGGTGTTAAGATCAAGGCCCTCACATCCAAGACTAGGGAACTGTATTATCATTTATGTGTTACTCCAGACTAGTTCCAGGGTGTTGATAATCGCGGAACTCACACCCAAGACTAGGGAATTGTATTATCCTTTATGTTATGCTCCAGACTAGTTCCAGGGTGTTGTGAATATGGACCTCACACCCCAGACTAGGATTGTGTTATTACTGTGTTACGTTAGCCAAGTTCAGGGCAAAACCTTACATATTAGCAGCAGGGCTTCCTGCAACCCAGCCTTGGTCCCTCGCTCAGGGGTCCACAGGCTACAGGAATATCACCCACCGCTCAGGGGTGAATTCCTAAGGAGTATAGGCCGCCAGCTCCTCTGGTGGTCTTTACTCAGAGTTGTTACTGTTGCACCAAACACTTACACTCTCTCCGGTGTCTAGAGGTTAGACATATCTGATTATTGACGATTCCGCAGATCCTCAATAATCGGGTATATCTGTATTCTTGGGGATACTGCGGATCGCCAAGGATCAGATTCTCTCTCTGGTTGCTGACACCAATCGTTACACAGCCTTCTGTCTTTGTACCTTATCTGTCCGTGTGTTACTGACCCTGCTTGTCTGACCTTCCTCTCCCCACTAGTGGGTTAGCCACTAGTGAGGAATTGCTAGAGCTGGCACCTACTTTCTAGGTGATCAGTCTTGCAAGTACAGTTCGCAACACTTGCTCCTCAAGTGTCTGCTAACTGCAGTAGAGTCTTTATCACCCGCTTCTCGGGTAATTATCCTTTAGCTCAGTCGGTGGTCCCTGCTCCTCAGGTGTCCACTGGCTGCAGTACAGTCTGAATCCTCTGCTCCTCAGGGGATCCCTGGCTGATAGTTCATCTGCAATCACCTGTTCCTCAGGTGATCATCCTCGCAGCACAGTCAGTGGTCCATGTTCCTCAGGTGTCCGCTGGCTGCAGTACAGTCTGATTCCCCTGTCCCTCAGGGGATGCTTGGCTGTAGTGTGGTCTTCTATCACCTGCTCCTCAGGTGGCTATCCTAGTGGTACAGACAGTGGTTCCTGCTCCTCAGGTGCCACTGGCTGCAGTGCAGTCTGGATTCCCTGCTCCTCAGGGAATTCTTGGCTGCAGTATTGTCTGAATCTCCCGATCCTCAGGAGATCTCCTCTTCTCATTACTGTTGCAACAAAACACTACTCTACATTGGTTGTCCGGTGTCTAGCTATACTAGTATTATTGGTGATTCTGCAGATCACCACATAATCAGGTATAGCGTCTGTATTGTTGGTGATACTGCAGATCACCAATGATCAGATATTCTGTGTTGCTGACACCAATCGTTACAAAAGAACCACAAACTTTGCTAGAATCTAGAATTCTCTCAAATTCATATTCGGGTTCACCATCCACCTCAACTGGAAGGGGAGGAGCCGAAGGGGAAATAATGTTAGCAGCTGGTTTTAAAAGAGAGACATGGAAAGATTTAACTCCCCTAATAGACTGGGGTAGTGTCACCCTATACACCACATCATTGATTTTCTCCTGAATGGGATAAGAACCAATAAATCTAGGACCCAAATTCGCAGAAGGTTGGCGTAAGGGAATATTGCTGGTAGACACCCACACCATATCTCCCGGGGAAAATTCAAATTCTGGTGAGCGACAGGCATCTGCATAAAGTTTCTGTCGAGAAACGGCATTCTGCAAATTTTGCTGAACCTGAGGCCAAATTTGCTGAGTGTGAGTGCTCCACTCCTCCAAAGCTGGGAAAGAAGAAGCAGAGGATGGGAAGAAAGTAAATTTGGGATTCTGACCCGTCACTATCCAAAACGGTGATAACTTGGTGGAAGAGTTAGGTAGGTTATTAAATGCAAACTCAGAAAATGGCAAATACTCTAACCATGATTCTTGACAATCTGACACGAAACAGCAGAGATACTGTTCTAATGACTTGTTAGTTCTCTCTGTCTGACCATTAGTCTCAGGGTGAAAGCCAGAAGAGAAAGACAGCTTGATACTAGTGTTGGGCGAACAGTGTTCGCCACTGTTCGGGTTCTGCAGAACATCACCCTGTTCGGGTGATGTTCGAGTTCGGCCGAACACCTGATGGTGTTCGGCCAAACTGTTCGGGGTTCGCCGAACTGCTGAATGCATGGCCGAACAGGGCCGGCATAAGGGGGGAGCATGCCCCGATCGCGGGGGGGGGGGTCGGAAATTCCCCCCACCCCCTCCGCTAGCGCTCCCCCCTCTGCCCGCTTCCCCATACAAAAAGTTTAAAGCAAGTTCAATAGTACCTGGTGGCACTGGCTGGCAGTGGAGTGAGGAGGAGGAGGAGTCCGAGTAGCAGAGTGACGTTGAGGCCGGGCAGCGGGCGGTTCAGCGCTAGTACCCTTGTGGTACTTCCGCCCTTTCTCTGACCTCACGTCCTCGTATGCGTCATCACGCAGAGGACGTGAGGTCAGAGAAAGGGCGGAAGTACCACAAGGGTACTAGCGCTGAACCGCCCGCTGCCCGGCCTCAACGTCACTCTGCTTACTCGGACTCCTCCTCCTCCTCACTCCACTGCCAGCCAGTGCCACCAGCCCAGGTACTATTGAACTTGCTTTAAACTTTTTTTATGGGGAAGCGGGCGGAGGGGGGAGCGCTAGCGGAGGGGGTGGGGGGAATTTCCGACCCCCCCCGCGACCGGGGCATGCTCCCCCCTTATGCCTGCGACCCCATAGGGCCCCCAAAATGGGCATGTTCGGGGGTCCCATTGACTCCCATTGAGTTCGGCGTTCGGGCCGAACATGCCGAACATCTGGCCCATGTTCGGCCTGTTCGGCCCGAACCCGAACATCCAGGTGTTCGCCCAACACTACTTGATACCCAAAAGATCACTAAAAGCACGCTAGAACCGGGAAATAAACTGAACCCCTCTGTCTGACACAATATTCTCAGGAATGCAATGTAAGCAAAACACGTGTATAATGAAGAGTCTAGCCAATTCCTGGACTGAGGGCAGTCCAGAGAGAGGCACAAAATGTGCTATCTTATTGAAATGGTCAACAACGACCAAAATTACTTTTTTATCTCCAGATAGTCTACCACGAAATCCATTGAGAGGTAGGACCAAGATCTCGATGGAATGGATAGTGGCATCAGATGACCCCGGGGGGCACCTTACTTCTGGCACAAGTAGGACAAGTTACCACAAAAGCGTTACAGTCTTTATTAATAGAAGGCCACCAAGCATGAGGAGACAGAAGATTAGAGTTTTAACCTCTCCAGGGTGCCCTGCCAATTTAGAATCATGAAATACTTGATGTATCTGAAGACGTAAATGCAAGGGTACAAAATCAACTTCAGGGGGTCTCTCAGGAGGAGGACTATCCTGTTGGAAAGGCTGTAATGTATCATCCAAATCTGGAAATTCTTGAGTGTGGGTGGCGGCCAAAACACAATGTGTGGGCACAATCTTTTTAGGGGGAACGTCCTCCTGAGATGTTTCGGGTTCAAAGGTTCTGGATAAGGCATCCGCCTTTACATTCTTGGACCCAGGTTTATACACGATTACAAAATAAAAATGGGAAAAAGACAATGCCCATCGTGCCTCTCTGGGATTAAGCCTTTTAGCCCCTCAATATAGTCTAGATTTTTGCGATCTGTATAGACTGTGATTGAATGATTTGCTCCCTTTAGCCAGTGCCTCCACTCCTTGAAACAGCCAGCAGTTCTCAGTTACCAGTATCATACTTGCGTTCTGCTGGAATAAATTTATTGGAAAAGAAGGCACAGGGATGTAACCGTTCCGGCCGGCTGGAAAACTGAGAAAGAACGGCTCCCACACCCAATTCTGAAGCATCAACCTCTACAACAAAGGGTAAATTCAGATCAGGGTGAGTCCTCACTCACCCTCATGTGAATTTACCCTTTGTTGTAGAGGTTGATGCTTCAGAATTGGGTGTGGGAGCCGTTCTTTCTCAGTTTTCCGGCCGGCCGGAACAGTTACATCCCTGTGCCTTCTTTTCCAAGAAGGGAGCAGAGCAAAAAGCTGTTTTCAGGTCAGAAAAAGCTTTGTACACCTGTGGAGACCAATTAACCGGATCTGCATGTTTCTTTGTCAAGTCAGTTAGAGGGCCGACCAGAGAGGAGAAATTCTTAATAAACCTGCCATAGTAATTGGCAAAGCCAATGCACCGCTGAATGACCTTGAGGCATTTGGGGGGTGACCAATCCAGTACTGCTGATAGTTTTTTCTCGTCCATAGACAGACCAGTGTAAGAAATCACATAACCCAGGAAGGGAACTTGTGTAACCTCAAATAGGCATTTCTCAAATTTAGCAAATAAAGAATTCTCCCTCAACTTCTGCAGAACACATCTCACATGACCCCGATGCTCGGACAATGAATTAGAATATATTAGAATGCCGTCCAAGTAGATGACAACAAATCTCCCCAACACATCTCTGAATATATCATTTACAAAGTGTAATGATCCGCTCAGCTGTCTGCACAAGCAGACAGCTGTTTGACCATTCTTTAGGTCTGAGTGTTGCAGGTCTCTGGAAAAGAGACCTGTCTTCGTTTTGCAACTTTCAGAGTTGCTCTGCTGGTGAGGAATTTGCATATACTTGTCATGCAAATTGTGTAGCTGCCTCCTTTGATGTCTTGCAGTATAAATACCTTTTGCTCCCAGAATTCCTTGCTGGCCATGATGGTTTGTTCCTGCTTAACTCTCCTGGAGTGTCAGCCTTGCGATTGTTTGCTAAAGATTATTTTAGAGTATTCCTGGGGACTGCACTAGGCATCCCTTCTAGTGCAGTAAGGATGTATTATCTGTATTGCCTGGTTCTGTCTCTCTGTCTCGATTGTCTTGTCGCCAGCGGCGGTCGACAGGAAATCAGTCTGTCTGTCTGGAAGTGTAGGCCAGAGCTGCGGTTGCTACTGGCTGCTCCATCTGTCTGGATTGCATTCGCCCTAGTGGTAGTGGCAGTGCTTCCTTCTGTATTCTGCCTTAGGGGTGCTAACCAGAGCAGCGGTTGCTACTGGTAGCCCCATCTGTTTGTCTGTTTGGATCGCATCCGCTCTAGCGGTAGCAGGGGTGGTTCCTTCCGTATCCTGCCTTAGGGGTGCTAGCCAGAGCAGCAGTTGCTACTGGTAGCCCCATCTGTCTGTCTTGTCTGGTACGAACGCTTGCTGTAGGCTCGTTGAGGTACCGTTTAGCAAGTGTTCACGTTCTCTATTTCGTGTTTGTGTTTCATTGGTAGTTAGGGTGGCACGCTTATCACTGGGTGCCTAACATGCGGTGATCGTGCTTAAACGCGTTCGCTGTTGTGAATGAGTGGAGGAGAGGGCATGGAGGGGGTCAGCAAGGATGCTAGGGTTGAGCTTGCGTAGGTCTCGCTGCCATCGGCCAGGTGGGTGGGCGGGTAGTTTGGAGGTGCCTTCTGTGAGGAGGTTGAAGGTGAGAAGGTGATGGTCTGAGGGTGGAAAGGGTTTAGCTAGCGTTTGTTATTTTCCTTGATGTTCTGATTGTTGCTGCTTGCTGTGCCTTTCTTGCTACTCTCGTGCGCTGTCCTGCTCGGTCTTGTGTTACTGTTGGCAATCGCCAGTCTTGCGATTGCGTTCCCACTTTGTTTCCGTTGTTGTGTGTTCACCGTCGCTGGGTGGCGACTAGATTGGTCGACACATATACATTCTGTCTCTGTGCTCTTTCTCTACACTTGTGCTCAGTCTGGTTCGGTCTTGTGTCACTGTTGGCAATCGCTACACTTGCGATTGCGTTCATACTTGGTTTCCGTTGTTGTGTGTGTGCGACTAGATTGGTGGACATACATACATTCTATATCTGTGCTCTTTCGGTCTTGTGTCGCTGTTAGCAATCGCCACTCTTGCGATTGCGTTCCCACTTGGTTTCCGTTGTTGTGTGTTCACCGTCGCTGGGTGGCGACTAGATTGGTGGACACACATACATTCTGTCTCTGTGCTCTCTCGCTTTTTAAGGGCTATCTTGCCCTGCATTGCTTCAACTCGTACAATTCCCATCTGGCATCTGTGGCCGTGCAGAGGCTGTGTTCATCTGCACTCCACAGCTCCATCTGCCGGTGGGAATCTCCCTCTACAGGTGCATTGCACCCAATCTGGGTTCTCTCTTTTTACACGCTTGTGAAGGATTTCCGTAGTGTCGGCGCGTGTTCTGTGCGCTGACCACGGAAATAATTCCACAATCGTTACACAAAGTCTTGGAACACACCGGGTGCGTTACACAGTCCAAAGGGCATGACCATATACTAATAGTGACCGTCTTGAGTATTAAAGGCCGTTTTCCATTCGTCCCCTTGGCATAGTCTGATCAAATTATAAGCACCCCGTAAATCAAGTTTGGAGAAGATTCTGGCCCCTGACACCTGTGTGAATAGGTCATCAATTAATGGCAGAAGGAATCGGTTCTTTACCGTAATCTTGTTTAACCCTCTGTAATCATGTACGGAGTCCACCATCCTTTTTTTCCATAAAGAAAAAGCTGGCGCCGGCTGGTGATGTGGACTGTCTAATGAACCCCTTTTCTAGATTTTCCTTGATGTATTCTCTCATTGCTACTTTTTCAGGGTGTATGAGATTGTAAAGATGACCTCGTGGGGGCATGGTCCCGGGTAACAGGTCAATGGGACAATCATAAGGTCTGTGCGGTGGTAGTTTGTCAGCTGATTGAGGAGAAAATACATCAGATAAATCTATGTAGGGTTGTGGTACGACACTCTGTTTGACCTCAAGACTAAGAAGAGGAATTCCCCTTAACCAATTATCCTGCCAACGATGTGACCAGTTGGTAAGTTGACCTGTACACCAGTCTATGTGAGGGTTGTGACATTGTAACCAGGGTAATCCCAATATGATAGGACTGGATGGCATTTTAAGTATATACAATTTAATTTTTTCATAATGTAAAGCTCCAACTTGAACAGAAATCTCAGGTGTAATGGTAATGGGAGTTTTAGTCTGCAATGGCGTATCATCAATAGCAGTAACGTAAAGCTTGCTCTGCAGAGGTATGGCAGGAATACCCGGAATGGTTGCAAAGGTGGTATCAATGAAGTTCCCTGCCGCACCAGAATCGATAAAGGCCTCAGACTAAAGCGACTTATCGCCCCAATGTATAATTACTGGTACCAGCATTTTTTTAATTTTAAGGGGAAAAAACGGCTCGCCCAAGGGAAGTTCCCCAACTTCACCTAGGCGCTGGAGTTTTCTGAAGCCTTCTTTGCAGAGCAAGTTTGAGCAAAATGACCCTTCTCCCCACAATACATACACAATCCTTCCTGCCTCCTCCTAAGCTTCTCTGCAGGTGACAATCGGAAGAAGCCTAGTTGCATGGGTTCATCACCAGTATTAGAATTACTTCACCTAAGGTTCCCTGAGACGGAATAGACCTTACCCTGACGTCGGTGTCTAATCCGTCTGTCAACTTTTATGGTCAGAGAAATAGCATCCTCAAGATTCCTAAGCTCAGGGTGGCTTACTAATACATCCTTTACAGAATCGGCTAGGCCGCAAAGGAATTGGTCTAAGAGTGCTGCCCCACCCCATTTAACTGATACAGACCACTTCCTAAACTCAGCTGCATACTCCTCAATTGTATGTTTACCCTGACGTAAATCCCGTAATTTGCGAGCAGCTGTGGCTGAAATATCGCGATCAGCATATATAATTGCCATGACATCAAAGAAATTCTCAACTGAGGAGAGAGCTTCATGATCTGGACCTAATCCATAGGCCCAGGTCTGAGAATCACCCTGCAATAAGGTCTTAATCAGTGTAATCTTCTGGGACTCCGTTCCCGAAGATCTAGACCTGACCTCAAAATAAGACATACATCTGTTACGGAAGTTACTGAAATCAGAACGTGCATCCGTAAATTTTTCCGGTAACGGCATTTTAGGCTCAAGTTTGCTGGTTATTGACATTAGCAGACAAGCTTATTTGAGCGAGTGTGTTAGATAACTGGGTCAACTGTGTTTGCTGATTGGCAACTTGCTCAGTGAGATGGTTAACAGCACCTGCGAGGGTCAAAATTTGGTCTCGCAAATCCTCCATAATTTGTAGGTAAGGGCCTTGATAATATCACGCTGATATGTATACAAGTGTATACACAAAAAGTAGTACATAAAGCGTAGTCAGGAGGATCAGGCCATATTCGTACACAAAGTCAGAGGTATAGAGGTACAGAGTAGCAAGGCAATATCGTAGTCAATAAACAGGCAGGGTCATACACATAAGTCAGATGTCAGTCGTATTGTAAGGATCAGGCAATAATGAAGTCAGGCAGGGACAGGCCGAGTCAAACACGTGTATCAGATGGCAGTGGTACAGAAGGACGAGACAAGAGCGAGGTCAAGAGGCAGGCAAAAGTCGGTACACAGATAAATATACAATAAGATGTTACCTCAATATATTATGATAATATATAATATAACTACAAAATACAAGACTGACTAACAGGAGTACATATACAGGATCTTCTAAAAAAAAATAGCATATTGTGATAAAGTTCATTATTTTCTGTAATGTACTGATAAACATTAGACTTTCATATATTTTAGATTCATTACACACAACTGAAGTAGTTCAAGCCTTTTTATTGTTTTAATATTGATGATTTTGGCATACAGCTTATTAAAACCCAAATTTCCTATCTCAAAAAATCAGCATATTTCATCCGACCAATAAAAGAAAAGTGTTTTTAAAACAAAAATGAAATCATCTCCATAAAGCTTTTCAGCAGATGGCAGCATGAACCCACTTTTGAACCAGAAACAGCGGCAGAGGCGCCTGACCTGGGCTACAGAGAAGCAGCACTGGACTGTTGCTCAGTGGTCCAAAGTACTTTTTTCGGATGAAAGCAACTTTTACATGTCATTCGGAAATCAAGGTGCCAGAGTCTGGAGGAAGACTGGGGAGAGGGAAATGCCAAAATGCCTGAAGTCCAGTGTCAAGTACCCATAGTCAGTGATGGTCTGGGGTGCCATGTCAGCTGCTGGTGTTGGTCCACTGTGTTTTATCAAGGGCAGGGTCAATGCAGCTAACTATCAGGACATTTTGGAGCACTTCATGCTTCCATCTGCTGAAAAGCTTTATGGAGATGAAGATTTCATTTTTCAGCATGACCTGGCACCTGCTCACAGTGCCAAAACCATTGGTAAATTGTTTACTGACCATCCTGACCTGAACCCCATAGAGAATCTGTGGGATATTGTGAAGAGAAAGTTGAGAGACGCAAGACTCAACACTCTGGATGAGCTTAATGCCGCTATCAAAGCATCCTGGGCCTCCATAACACCTGAGCAGTGCCACTGGCTGATTGCTTCCATGCTACGCCGCATTGAAGCAGTCATGATAATGGTAAGCCTACCTCCCCTCAACCGCCAAAAACCACCCCTCAACCACCATTTTCCATCCCCTCTTAACCTATTAAATAATGGACACGGACTACTTGGCATTGGATTAATTTAAGGCCATAGCAGCACCTTCTTTATTCAGCCAATTAACAATGTTCCAAAACAATCATAAATAACCATCATAACCAAAACAGCATTCACAAAGAGCTGGGGTAAGGGGTCCGGAGGCACCGAAAATCTGTCTGTCACAACACCTGTGTGACATGCAGCCTTGTACCGGCCTCCAGCCGCGGAACTCGGTTCGGGGACAGCTGCATGCCCCAAAGTCATCTCTCTCTTAACTCGGTTAAAACCGCCTGATTTGTCCCGCGACAAATCTCGTTTTCCCAAGAAACCGACCTCCGGAGCCCCTTTTTACCCCTCCACCACGAAAGGGCATGACCCCTTATGCCCTTGAGGCCCCCAACCTCAAAGCTCTTTGTATCCCATCCTCGATACCTAGGGCCCACAAATCCATCCCAATGTCATTAAGATGTACCCCGTCCCTTCTAAGGAACAAACCAATGTCTTCCTCCAGTTCGAAATGACGAATAGTCAACCCCCCATTCCTGATAAAGAACCTGGCAACCTCCTTGTTAAATTTTATCCTAGCTTTGTTAACCTTTGGAACCGAGTTAGCCAACCTCCAATATTCCCGAGCCACAATGTCTGACCAAACTACAATGGTCTCGGGAAACAGGGACCGAACCCTCAAAAAATCGAATTTGATCTCCTTTATAACAATTCTGGTAGATCTAGCCGCCAGATCGTTCCCCCCAACGTGCAAAACTAGGATGTCGGGGGCTCTGTCCATGCGTGCCAACTTGTGAAGTTCTGGCAAAAGGCTGGGCCAAACCATCCCAGGGAAACCTATCCACCGGATACGCACCTGCTCCCTCGGGAAGCCAAGCTGCCGGCCCTCGGGCCTCACATCTTCTCGCCCCCCTACTAACGTAGGAGTGTCCCACAATCCAGAAGATGACCTGCGGACCTGCAACAAGAGAGAACAAACTAACAGCACTTGCCCTAGACCCCAGCAACCCCCCCCCACCTACACTAAGTGGGGCCTAATATATGACTTGTACCGAGCTGACTCCCAACGCCCAATCTGCTTTATGACCCCCTCACTCAACCCCCAGCGTGACGCCTCCGTAGCTGCACCAATCCGGAAAGAGTGAGAGGCAAACTCGAGGAAAGGGAGGCCGAGTTTTCCTAAACATTTCCGAAATAACGCTATGAACTGAAAGCGAGACATGGACGAGCTGTCCCGGTGCACCAAAAACACCTGCGCCTGTGAGGGGCGGGCTGCCCCGAAACTCTGAACGTTATAATGAGGGCATAACGGACCGCCAATCTGAAACAGAGTGATAGCCCGGCCCCTGCCCGACTGGTCGGTTTTTGAGTGCGGCAAATAAATGACGACTGAATCAGAGTGGATGGTGATGTGCTCTGCAAGGATCAGTGGCGGACACAGCCAGCAGTGGGCCCCTGTGCAAAATATCAATTGTGGGCCCCCCTATGGGCGTGGCTATAACAAAAATGGGCGTGGATAGAACCTGCGGCGCAAAAAATGGGCGTGGCAATGACCGGATAAGGGTGGAGCTAACTGTAATTTAAAGTGATCCCGGGGTGAGAGTGATATGGAGGCTGCCATATTTATTTCCTTTTAAACAATACTAGTTGCCTGGCGGCCCTGCTGATCTATTTGGCTGCAGTAATAAACTGAATTACACCAGCAACAAGCATGCAGCTTAATCTTCTCAGTTCTGACAATATTGTCAGAAACCCCTGACCTGCTGCATGCTTGTTCAGGGTCTATGGTTGAAAGAATAAGAGGCAGAGGACCAGAACGGCAACCAGGCAACTGGTATTGCTTAAAAGGAGAGAAATATAGCAGCCTCAATATTATTCTCACCTCAGGTTCCCTTGAAAAGTGCAACGCAAAGACAGTGGGCCCAAGTTTTGGTGACCCTTTCCCCAGAAAATTCACATAATTGTGCAGGTTTTCTCAAGAAAATACACATAATGTGAGAAGATTTGCCCAGAAAATACATTCAATCATGTCGGCAGATTTGCCCAGAAAATACATTCAATCATATCGGCAGATATGCCCAGAAAATATGTGCAATGATGTCGGCAGATATGCCCAGAAAATACGTGCAATGATGTCGGCAGATATGCCCAGAAAATACGTGCAATGATGTCGGCAGATATGCCCAGAAAATACTTGCAATGATGTCGGCAGATATGCCCAGAAAATACGTGCAATGATGTCGGCAGATATGCCCAGAAAATACGTGCAATGATGTCGGCAGATATGCCCAGAAAATACGTGCAATGATGTCGGCAGATATGCCCAGAAAATACGTGCAATGATGTCGGCAGATATGCCCAGAAAATAAGTGCAATGATGTCGGCAGATATGCCCAGAAAATACGTGCAATGATGTCGGCAGATATGCCCAGAAAATAAGTGCAATCATGTAGGCAGATATGCCCAGAAAATACGTGCAATCATGTCAGCAGATATGCCCATAAAATACGTGCAATGATGTCGGCAGATATGCCCAGAAAATACGTGCAATGATGTCGGCAGATATGCCCAGAAAATACGTGCAATGATGTCGGCAGATATGCCCAGAAAATACGTGCAATGATGTCGGCAGATATGCCCAGAAAATAAGTGCAATGATGTCGGCAGATATGCCCAGAAAATACGTGCAATCATGTAGGCAGATATGCTCAGAAAATACGTGCAATCATGTCAGCAGATATGCCCAGAAAATACGTGCAATCATGTCAGCAGATATGCCCAGAAAATACGTGCAATCATGTCACAAATTTGCCCAGAACATACACGCAATCATGTGGCAGACCTGCCCAGAACATACACCTGCTAAAATAAATAATAAAAAAACCATTTACTCAACTGCAGCAGCAGACCTCCTGTCCCAGCCTCCATCCGGCGCGCAGCTCCCATGGGTGGTTGGGTGGATAGGTAGCCTGGTGGGTGAGTGGGTAGGTAGGCAGCCGGGTGGGTAGGTAGGTAGCCCTTAGCTGGGTGGGTAGGTAGCTTGGTGGGTGGCTGGGTAGCCAGGTGGGTGGGTAGCCTGGTGGGTGGCTGGGTAGGCGGGTGGGTAGGTAGCCTGGTGGGTGGGTAGGTGGGTGGGTAGGTAGCTGGGTGGGTGGGTAGGAAGCCTGGTGGGTCTTTAGGTAGGTAGCCTGGTGGGTTGGTAGGTAGCCGGGTGGGTAGGTAGCTGGGTGGGTAGGTAGGTAGGTAGCCTGGTGGGTGGGTAGGTAGCCGGGTGGGTGTGTAGGTAGCCGGGTGGGTGGTTAGGTAGCCGGGTAGGTAGCCGGGTGGGTGGTTAGGTAGCCGGGTAGGTAGCCGGGTGGGTGGTTAGGTAGCCGGGTGGGTGGTTGGGTAGCCGGGAGGGTGGGTGGGTAGCCGGGTGGGTAGGTAGCCGGGTGGGTGGTTAGGTAGCCGGGTAGGTAGCCAGGTGGGTAGGTAGCCGAGTGGGTGGTTAGGTAGCCGGGTAGGTAGCCGGGTGGGTAGGTAGCCAGGTGGGTAGCCGGGTGGGTGGTTAGGTAGCCGGGTGGTTAGGTAGCCGGGTGGGTGGTTAGGTAGCCGGGTGGGTGGGTAGCCGGGTGGGTGGTTAGGTAGCCGGGTAGGTAGCCGGGTGGGTGGGTAGCCGGGTGGGTGGTTAGGTAACCGGGTGGGTAGGTAGTCGGGTGGGTGGTTAGGTAGCCGGGTAGGTAGCCGGGTGGGTAGGTAGCTGGATGGGTGGTTAGGTAGCCGGGTAGGTAGCCGAATGGGTGGTTAGGTAGCCGGGTGGGTAGGTAGCCGGCAGGGTGGTTAGGTAGCCGGGTAGGTAGCCGGGTGGGTAGCCGGGTGGGTGGTTAGGTAGCCGGGTGGGTGGGTAGCCGGGTGGGTGGTTAGGTAGCCGGGTAGGTAGCCGGGTGGGTGGGTAGCCGGGTGGGTGGTTAGGTAGCCGGGTGGGTAGGTAGTCGGGTGGGTGGTTAGGTAGCCGGGTAGGTAGCCGGGTGGGTAGGTAGCTGGGTGGGTGGTTAGGTAGCCGGGTAGGTAGCCGAATGGGTGGTTAGGTAGCGGGTAGGTAGCTGGGTGGGTAGCCGGGTGGGTGGGTAGCCGGGTGGGTGGTTAAGTAGCCGGGTGGGTGGTTAGGTAGCCGGGTGGGTGGGTAGCCGGGTGGGTGGTTAGGTAGCCGGGTAGGTAGCCGGGTGGGTGGGTAGCCGGGTGGGTGGTTAGGTAGCCGGGTGGGTAGGTAGTCGGGTGGGTGGTTAGGTAGCCGGGTAGGTAGCCGGGTGGGTGGTTAGGTAGTCGGGTAGGTAGCCGGGTGGGTAGGTAGCCGGCAGGGTGGTTAGGTAGCTGGGTAGGTAGCCGGGTGGGTGGTTAGGTAGCGGGGTAGGTAGCCGGGTGGGTAAGGTAGCCGGGTGGGTGGGTAAGGTAGCCGGGTGGATAGGTGGGTAGCTATCCGGGTGGGGGGCCTGACTCCTATCCTCCCTCCCTCACCTCGGGGCCCCCCTCCCGGTATGCGCGGCGGCCGGCGGGAGAGCAGAAAATACAGGAAGTCTCCGGCCGGGGCTGCAGCAGACGCTAGAGGCAGCTGCCGCTTAGTCTCCGATATGTCTCCAACTTTGTATACTGCTCGCTACTTCCTGGTTTAGTAGTGAGCAGTATACAGAGTTGAAGACAGGGGAAACCAAGCGGCAGCTGCCTCTAGCGTCTGCTGCAGCCCCGGCCGGAGACTTCCTGTATTTTCCGCTCTCCACTCTCCCGAGGTGAGGGGGAGGACAGGAGTCGGGGCCTCCCAGGTAAAAAAAAAAATAAAAGGTAATATTAAAAAAAAAACCCCAGCAATACTTAATGGGCCCCTGAAGCAGCGGAACTTCAGGGGCCCTCGTGCGGCGGCACGGCCTGCACGGCCGTATGTCCACTCCTGGCAAGGATGCCTCCCACTCCCAATTTGTTGCGGCTAACCAGCTCCCCTATTCTAAAGGCCCCGAAAAAAGCCAGCACGAAGGCGGTCTGAAATAGACCGCACTCAAAACTGGAGGAACATAAGCCCGGCAGAACCTCCACCAGCCTGCCCAACATCTCAAACGTCACCGGGCGTCTGGCCTCCCTACGAACCGCCCCAGTCCGGTACCCCCTGAGAGCCTGCCTCACCCGAAAATCTTTAGTTACATCTAAGAACCCCCTAACCTTAAACCAAAAAGCCAAAGCAGATAACTTCTTAGCCACTGCCGACGCTGAAATACCCTCTACGAAATTATTCCCCAAGAAATACAGCAACAAACATAGCCGCTCCTCATCCGAAGCACAACCTCCTGCTTGACACATCAAAGCGTCCCACGCACTTCACACCAACGTGTACGCTGCCGCTGATGACTCCGATATGGATCTCCCAATCATACAGGATACCGCTCAAAAGGAATCCTTCACGCCGCGGACGGGCAAGGAACCCCATGCTCTTCCGCCGTGGGAACCGCCGCCCAGAATCTGTCCCACTGGAATCGAGAAAGTGCATCAGCAATGACATTGTCGACCCCAGGTAAATGCACAGCAAACAAGTAAATATTAAGCCGCAAACAATCCAACACCAATTGCCGCATCAGACTTATCACCGGGGGGGGGGAAGATGCCGAACAGCTGTTCACTGCCAAGACCACACCCATGTTGTCGCAGTTGAACCTCACCCGCTTGTTGACCAGCTGCCTTCCCCAAATCTGTACCGCCACTACTATGGGGAATAATTCCAACAGCACCAGGTTGGAAGTGAAACCCGCCTCCACCCAGGATGTGTCCCAGGGAACCGCGCACCATTGTCCCGCGAAAAAGGCACCGAAACCATGGGAGCCCGACGCGTCTGTAAACAGCTCTAGATCTGCATTGCTCACCGTGTCTTGCATCCACAGCGACTTGCAATTGAAATCAGTCAAGAAAATCAACCACACCTGCAGGTCGGCTTTGATGTCCGCAGTTAACCGGATCCGGTGGTGCGGCGCTGATACCCCTGCGGTTGCCATTGCCAGGCGCCTGCAGAAAATACGCCCCATGGGCATGATTCTGCAGGCGAAATTCAACTTGCCCAGCATAGACTGCACCTCCCTCAAAGTCATCTTTCTGCTATGGATTGCCACCGAAATGGAATTCTTAAGGTTCACGACCTTATCAGCTGGCAAGCTACATTCCATAGCAACGGTGTCTATAGTAATTCCCAAGAATTTTAACGCCGTGACGGGGCCCTCCGTCTTTTCCTCAGCGAGTGGGACCCCGAAGCGCTCACATATGTGCCGCATAGTAGCCAATGCGTACGCACAATCCGGAGAGTCTGCTGCACCCATGAACAAAAAATCGTCGAGGTAGTGTATAATCGATTGCACGCTCGACACATCCTTCACTACCCATTCCAAAAAAGTGCCAAACCTCTTGAAATACGCACAGGAAATGGAGCACCCCATGGGCAGGCACCTATCCACAAAGTACTCCCCTTTCCAAAAACAACCCAACAAACGGAAACTCGAAGGATGAACCGGCAGTAACCTAAAAGCTGATTCGATATCAGTTTTTGCCAGCAACGCCCCCTGCCCCAAACGCCTGGCCCAACTCAAAGCCGCATCGAATGACGTGTACACCACCGATGAATCGTCTCCCGACAATCCGTCATTGACAGATGAACCGCGAGGAAAAGACAAGTGGTGGATTAGGCGGAACGATCCTGGTTCTTTTTTAGGAACCACGCCCAGTGGTGACATGATCAGATCAACCAGAGGGCGAGAAGGGAACGGACCCGCCAATCGACCCACTGCCACCTCCTTAGCCAACTTCTTGTCCACGACACCCGGCAGCTCATAGGCAGACTTCAAGTTCCTAAAAGGGGGGTCCGACCGCAACGAACAACTACTGGGAATCCGGAACCCCTCCTCAAAACCTGCCCTCAGGAACTCGGCCGCCTCGTGGTCGGGATACCTATTTAGAAACTGCGCCATCTCCGCCCCCTTCACTGGCGTCGTCCCTTTTACGCGCAGAATCCCCGGACTTCGCCCTTCGCTGCTTATAGCATCTGGACGCCGCGTGTGATCCTCCGCAATGGGAGCACTCGTGCTTGAACCGGCAGGACTGGCCAAAACGACATGCTCCATCATTGTATTGCCAACAGGTACCCTTTCCTCGGGTCGCCGGCTGGCCAGCGGGGGCTGACCCTCCGGCAGTTGCGGGAAAGGACTGAGAGGTCCTCGCCGTGATCATCAGCCGCATCCACAAGGTGATATCCTTATGGTCCCACCGAACCTCCGGCCGTACCGCCTTCGTCTGTCTAAACTGCTCGTCGTACCGCAGCCAGGCATTCCCCCCGTATGACCGGTAAGCCTCCCCGATCGAGTCCATGTAACCAAACAGCGCTGAGCAATGCTCAGGCTGCTTTTCCCGTGTCACGCTTGCAAGGATTGAAAAAGCCTGGAACCAGTTCTGGAAGGTCCGGGGTATCAATCTGTAGCGCCGTTCCTCCTCCCTCTTCTTCTCGTCCGGCTTACCCTTATCCAGATTGAACTTCTCCAGCTGAAGGAGCGAAAATATCTCTATATATTCGCCCCTCCAGATCCGTTCCTTCACTTCCTGCTTCAAATGAGAACCGAGAAGGCCATTGAAGCAAACGTACAGTTCCGCATGCGACGCATCTGCCAGGCGCACCTGGCCTGCCCCCCCATCAACGGAAGAGCCGCTGGCTGCCCCTTCCGTCTGCACCGCCACCTCCGACTGGACACTATTCAAGCCCAATGCCGCGGGTGGAGCCACCTGAACAACCCCTTGTGCGGCCGAACCTACCACCTGCGCCCCCCCCCCCCCCCTGAACCAGCCCCGCGTGAGAGGCCGCTCCCGAGGGTGCAAAAGACCAAGCCCCCACCGGTGAGAGGGGCGTGCCAATTGGTAGCAACCCCGATGCAACCGCCGGCATGGAGGGTGAAGGCTGCACCTGCGCTAACTGCGACCCTGCTGACGCTGCTAGGCTACCAGCCCCACCGTCTTCCCCCACAAATCCCCAACAATAAAGTGGCTAAGGCATTGACCGCAGCTAAATTGGCCTCACCTGGCTGCTCCGGACGCATGTCCCTGCCAGCCGTCACTCCGGATCCACCCGCCGCGGCATCGTCATCATCCTTTGCGGAATCCACCTCGGAGGCAGAGACGTTTCCCGCTGTAGGACCCCTGCCGTGCTGTACTTGCTGTGTCTGTGGCCGCTAAGCGCCTCTGCCTGACTTGCCCTTCTGCTTGCTGGATCCTCCCGACTTGCCCTTGCTTGTGGAGCTCCTGCTTCCACCGTGTGCTTGGTGGGTCGCCGCCGCAGGGGGAAGGGCGGCACCCGTGGGATGGGAATCCTTCCGTTGGGCCCGCTTAGTCTGCCGCGCAGGGACTAAGGGCCGCATCACCTCTCGCAGGCTGTGAATGCGAGGAGCTGGCCGCGCTGTATGGCCCATCTCCTGCTGCCTCTTGCCGGTGGTTGGGATTCCTCCCACCAGCCCCCCGGCCCTTAGACAGGCGTTTTGCGGGGGCAGGCGGAGGGTCCCGGGGGGGGGGGCTCCCTGAGCGGCGCCGGGGTCCGGCATGGAGCTCTGGGCTGAGTCTTTCTGGGGGCCTGGACTGCCTCCTTTCATCACTTCTCCCCTCACCTGCTTGCGTGGGTGGAGCGCTGGGCGTCGCAGCCGCGGGTGGCTCGCTGGCCGCCGCAACCTCCGCCGCTGTGCTCGCTCCCATAGCCGCCAGCTGGACCTGGACCCACGAGGGGCCCCTCTATTCCGCTTCAGCCCGGATCCTGGCCACCAACAAGTCCAGATCAGCCATAGTCGCAGGCAAGCAGCTTCTTCCTTCACGCTGCTACAAGCTGGAAGTGCCCGCCCCCTGCATCCGCCGCCTAACCCGGGAAAGTTCGCCTACGCCTCCCAGCACTGAACTACCCGCCCCCTACTCCAGTTAACCCCTGCACTGCCCCACGAGACCTGGGGCGACTACCCACTTACCCTGCTACCTAGCGCTACCCGGGGGATGGCTACCTCATCATGGCACTCCGCTAGCTACAGCTTCTGGCCCTATCTTTTCTGCAAAAGGATTCCCGACCAAGTAGTGAGTGCATAACTGAACATAATTATTTGAAGGTTGACTTTTTTTGTTTTAAAAACACTTTTCTTTTATTGGTCAGATGAAATATGCAAATTTTTTGAGATAGGAATTTTGGGTTTTCATGAGCTGTATGCCAAAATCATCAATATTAAAACAATAAAAGGCTTGAACTACTTCAGTTGTGTGTAATGAATGGCCTTAAATACCCAGGAGGCAGAGCAAAAGCCCAGACCCCAGAAATGACAGCACCTCCTGCAAAAAAGGTGTCAACTGATGACATCACCGCTGACACCCCAACAGACACACCTCCTCAGTCTATAAAGACAGCTCTGAGCTGCGCGCGTCCTGCTAAAACCAACACGCCAACCCACATCTATAGGGGAGCTGGGGATGCCATCATTCTGATTCACGTCTACAGGGAAGCTGGGGATGCCTTTGATCAAAAAGGAAGAGGAAGTTTGCTCCAGCTGCTCCAAACTATCAGAGCAGCTTGCAGAGACCACACCAGGTGAGTTTGTTACAATAAGGCTGGATTTACACTTAAGGCTCATACACACATCAGACTATAGTCTTTGGAAAATGAAAGATCACAGACCAATCTTACCACCCTTCATGTAGTATGAGAGCCATACCTTCACAGTCTTTTCTATGGAGCTGAACTCCCCATCAGAAAAAAAAAAATCTTTGCAAGATGCTGCACACACAGATGCTGTACAGACACAAAAGATCAGTATCTGCAAAAGATCTGTTCCTGACAAAGATCCGTTCCTGCAAACTGCATTCATAGTCTATGAGATCTGCAGATCATCATACACACTTTGTTTAACTGACATTCATCTGCAGATCAGACAATCATCTGCAGATCTGAAAATCCATCCTGGTGGATCTGATCTGCAGATGAATGCAGTGGCGGACACAGGCAGCAGTGGGCCCCTGTGCAAAATATCAATTGTGGGCCCCCCTGACCTGCCAAAAATGGGCGTGGCTATAACCTACGACGCGCGAAGCACGCCGCAGCAAAAAATGGGTGTGGATAGAACCTGCGGCGCATAGCGCCGCGTCAAAAAATGGGCGTGGCAATGACCGGATAAGGGCGGAGCTAACTGTAATTTAAAGTGATCCCGGGGTGAGAGTGATATGGAGGCTGCCATATTTATTTCCTTTTAAACAATACTAGTTGCCTGGCGGCCCTGCTGATCTATTTGGCTGCAGTAATAAACTGAATTACACCAGCAACAAGCATGCAGCTTAATCTTCTCAGTTCTGACAATATTGTCAGAAACCCCTGACCTGCTGCATGCTTGTTCAGGGTCTATGGTTGAAAGAATAAGAGGCAGAGGACCAGAACGGCAACCAGGCAACTGGTATTGCTTAAAAGGAGAGAAATATGGCAGCCTCAATATTATTCTCACCTCAGGTTCCCTTGAAAAGTGCAACGCAAAGACAGTGGGCCCAGGTTTTGGTGACCCTTTCCCCAGAAAATTCACATAATTGTGCAGGTTTTCTCATGAAAATACACATAATGTGAGCAGATATGCCCAGAAAATACGCGCAATGATGTCGGCAGATATGCCCAGAAAATACGCGCAATCATGTCGGCAGATATGCCCAGAAAATACGCGCAATCATGTCGGCAGATATGCCCAGAAAATACGCGCAATCATGTCGGCAGATATGCCCAGAAAATACGCGCAATCATGTCGGCAGATATGCCCAGAAAATACGCTTAATCATGTCGGCAGATATGCCCAGAAAATACGCGCAATCATGTCGGCAGATATGCCCAGAAAATACGCGCAATCATGTCGGCAGATATGCCCAGAAAATACGCGCAATCATGTCGGCAGATATGCCCAGAAAATACGCGCAATCATGTCGGCAGATATGCCCAGAAAATACGCGCAATCATGTCGGCAGATATGCCCAGAAAATACGTGCAATCATGTCGGCAGATATGCCCAGAAAATACGTGCAATCATGTCGGCAGATTTGCCCAGAAAACACATGCAATCATGTAGAAAATTTGCCCAGAACATACATGCAATCATGTGGCAGACCTGCCCAGAACATACACGCAATCATGTGGCAGACCTGCCCAGAACATACACCTGCTAAAATAAATAATAAAAAAAACCATTTACTCACCTGCAGCAGCAGACCTCCTGTCCCAGCCTCCATCCAGCGCGCAGCTCCCATGGGTGGTTGGGTGGATAGGTAGCCTGGTGGGTAGGTAGGTAGGCAGCCCTTAGCCGGGTGGGTAAGTAGCCTGGTGGGTGGCTGGGTAGCCGGGTGGGTGGGTAGCCTGGTGGGTAGGTAGCCTGGTGGGTGGGTAGGTGGGTGGTTAGGTAGCTGGGTGGGTGGGTAGGTAGCCTGGTGGGTCTTTAGGTAGGTAGCCTGGTGGGTTGGTAGGTAGCCTGGTGGGTGGGTAGGTAGGTAGCCTGGTGGGTGGGTAGGTAGCCGGGTGGGTGTGTAGGTAGCCGGGTGGGTGGTTAGGTAGCCGGGTAGGTAGCCGGGTGGGTGGTTAGGTAGCCGGGTGAGTGGTTGGGTAGCCGGGTGGGTGGGTAGCCAGGTGGGTAGGTAGCCGGGTGGGTAGGTAGCCGGGTGGGTAGGTAGGTAGCCGGGTGGGTAGGTAGGTAGCCGGGTGGGTAGGTAGCCGGCAGGGTGGTTAGGTAGCTGGGTGGGTAGGTAGACGGGTGGGTGGGTAGGTAGCCGGGTGGGTAGGTAGCCGGGTGGGTGGTTAGGTAGCCGGGTGGGTAGATGTGTGGGTGGTTAGGTAGCCGGGTGGGTAGCCGGGTGGGTGGTTAGGTAGCCGGGTAGGTAGCTGGGTGGGTAGGTAGCCGGGTGGGTGGGTAGGTATCCGGGTGGGTGGGTAGGTAGCCGGCAGGGTGGTTAGGTAGCTGGGTGGGTAGGTAGCCGGGTGGGTAGACGGGTGGGTGGTTAGGTAGCCCTGTGGGTAGGTAGCCGGGTGAGTGCGTAGATGTGTGGGTGGTTAGGTAGCCGGGTGGGTGGGTAGCCGGGTGGGTAGGTAGTCGGGTGGGTGGTTAGGTAGCCGGGTAGGTAGCCGGGTGGGTAGGTAGCCGGGTGGGTGGTTAGGTAGCCGGGTGGGTAGGTAGCCGGGTGGGTGGGTAGGTAGCCGGCAGGGTGGTTAGGTAGCCGGGTAGGTAGCCGGGTGGGTGGGTGGGTGGGTAGGTAGCCGGCAGGGTGGTTAGGTAGCCGGGTAGGTAGCCGGGTGGGTAGGTAGCCGGGTGGGTGGTTAGGTAGCCGGGTAGGTAGCCGGGTGGGTGTGTGGGTATCCGGGTGGGTAGGCAGCCGGGTGGGTGGGTAGGTAGCCGGCAGGGTGGTTAGGTAGCCGGGTAGGTAGCCGGGTGGGTGGGTGGGTAGGTAGCCGGCAGGGTGGTTAGGTAGCCGGGTAGGTAGCCGGGTGGGTAGGTAGCCGGGTGGGTGGTTAGGTAGCCGGGTAGGTAGCCGGGTGGGTGTGTGGGTATCCGGGTGGGTAGGTAGCCGGGTGGGTAGGTAGCCGGCAGGGTGGTTAGGTAGCCGGGTAGGTAGCTGGGTGGGTGGTTAGGTAGCCGGGTGGGTGTGTGGGTATCCGGGTGGGTAGGTAGCCGGGTGAGTGTGCGGGTATCCGGGTGGGTAGTTAGCCGGGTGGATGGGTGTGTAGCTATCCGGGTGGGGGGCCCGACTCCTATCCTCCCTCACTCACCTCGGGGCCCCCCTCCCGGTATGCGCGGCGGCGGCGGCGGCGGGCGGGAGAGCAGAAAATCCAGGAAGTCTCCGCCGGGGCTGCAGCAGACACTAGAGGCTGCTGCCGCTTGGTCTCCCGTGTCTCCAACTTTGTACACTGCTCGCTACTAAACCAGGAAGTAGCGAGCAGTGTACAAAGTTGGAGACACGGGAGACCAAGCGGCAGCAGCCTCTAGTGTCTGCTGCAGCCCCGGCGGAGACTTCCTGGATTTTCTGCTCTCCCGCCGCATCGCATGAGGGGGAGGGGGGGGCCGATGTGAGGGGGGAGGACAGGAGTCGGGGCCCCCCAGGTTAAAATAAAAGGTAAAATTAAAAAAAAAAACCTGCAATACTTAATGGGCCCCTGAAGCAGCGGAACTTCAGGGGCCCTCGTGCGGCGGCACGGCCTGCACGGCCGTATGTCCGCCACTGGATGAATGTCTGTTAAACAAGGTGTGTATGATGCTCTGCGGATCACATAGACTATGAATGCATTTTGCAGGAGCTGATCTTTTGCAGGAACAGATCTTTTGCAGATACTGATTTTTTGTGTCTGTACAGCATCTGTGTGTGCAGCATCTTGCAAAGATTTCTGTCTCATGGGGAGTTCAGCTCCATAGAAAAGACTGTGTAGGTATGGCTCTCATACTACATGGAAGGGGGTAAAATTGGTCTGTGATCTTTCATTTTCTAAAGACCATGGTCTGATGTGTGTATGAGCCTTTAGATGCATTATGCTGAGTTGTGTTTTGCAGCAAGCTTTTTTCAGTGGGTGCAACGTGACGAGATGTGATGCGACGCGATGCAATTAGTGATGGGCGAACACCTGGATGTTCACTGCTGAACCGCCCGCTGCCCGGCCTCCCTCAATGCGTCACTCTCCGGACTCCTCCTCCTCATTCAGTCACTGCATAGTGCCGCCCACTGCCAGCCACCCACACTACCACCGGACACAGCAGGTACTTCTTGAAACTTTGTTATGGGGAAGCGGGCAGAGGGGGGAGCGCTAGCGGAGGGGGTGGGGGGAATTTCCGACCCCCCCCCCCGCGATCGGGGCATGCTCCCCCCTTATGCCTGCGACCCCATAGGGGGGCCGTATTCGGCCGAACAGGGCCCTGTTCGGCCGAACAGGGGCCCTGTTCGGCCCTGTTCGGCGGCCATTAGAAGTTCGGGGCGAACCCGAACTTAAAAGGCCGAACACCATCAGGTGTTCGGCCGAACGCGAACATCACCCGAACAGGGTGATGTTCTGCAGAACCCGAACAGTGGCGAACACTGTTCGCCCAACACTAGATGCAATGCATCTAAGTGTGATTCCAGCCTAAAAAGAAAGTTGGTCTACAATTCATTTTTTGTGGAATGTTAGAGATGGTCAATGAGATGCAAATAATTGTAACTGGATAAAAATGTACTGGAAATTGTATGCAGCTTGGATCTGCACCACTCAAATTTGACAGAAAGTGGATTTTTTAAGCCCAAATCCAAGATGTATGCAACTTGCATGATATATGCATGCAAGCCATATTTATGTGCATTTCATTGACCATATCTAGTTTGTACATTTAATAAGTAATTTCATATACATTTTTTAAGCATTTACAATGAGGGAAAGACATATTTCATCCCCTGTCGATTTTGCTTGTTTGCCCTTTAACCAAGAACTGACCATTCTGCAATTGTAAAGGTGGGTTTGTTTATTGTGGCTGTGAGTGAGAGACAGAATAACAACAAAAGAGCCCCTGAGAGCCCAGTGCCAAAAAGTTAAGGTGGGTACACACATCAGATAAAAGTCTTTGGAAAATGAAAGATCACAGACCAATTTTACCCCCTTTCATGTAGTATGAGAGCTATACCTACACAGTCTATTCTATTGAGCTGAACTCCGCATCAGATAAAAATATTTGCAAGATGCTGCACACAAAGATGCTGTACACATGTAGTATCTGTATCTGCAAAAGATCAGTTTCTGCAAAATGCATTTATATTCTATGATATCTGCAGATCTCATAAACACCTTGTTTAACAGTCATCTGCAGATCAGACAATCATCTGCAGATCCAAAGATCCATCCTGGTGGATCTGATCTGCAGATGATTGTCCGTTAAACAAAGTGTGTATGAGATCTGCAGATATCATAGACTATTCATGCATTTTACAGGAACGGATCTTTTGCAGGAACTGATCTTTTGCAGATACCGATCTTTTGCATGTGTACAGCATCTTTGTGTGCAGCATCTTGCAAAGATTTCTATCTGATGGGGAGTTCAGCTCCATAGAAAAGACTGTGTAGAGTATGGCTCTCATACTACATTGAAGGGGGTAAAATTGGTCTGTGATCTTTCATTTTCCAAAGACTTTTATCTGATGTGTGTACCCACCTTTGGAGCTTGATAGCATTGTAATGAGTGAAATAAGTATTTGATCTCCTACCAAAAGATGACTTGGTACTTGGTGGCAAAATCCTTGATGGCAATCATCGAGGTCAGACATTTCTTATAGCAGCCAGGTTTGTACTCATCTCAGGAGGGATTTTCACCCACTCCTCTTTGCAGATCCTTTTCAAGTCAGTAAAGCTGGGCATATAATGGGAGATAATGCGCTGGAATCGAGCCAGCAGCTCGATGCCGGCGCGTCACCGCTCGTCCACGCGTGCGCGCTGAACGATTCCCGCTCTTCCCCGCGGGCGCTTCCTTATCAGTGCTTCGTTTTCTGCATTGTCTGCCCGCAGGGATCAAGCGCGGTATCGATCCGCCGCAGTGATCGAACACGTCGGCTATTATCAATCGAGCCATCAGCGGCTCGATTGATGAGAACTATCGTGCCGTGTATGCCCAGCATAAGGTGTCAAGGCTGATGTTTGCCATTGCCAACATAAAGTTTCATATCTGACAACAGATTGGATTAAAGGACAACTGAAGTGATAGGGTTATGGAGGCTGCCATATTTATCTCCTTTTAAGCAATACCAGTTGCCTGACAATCCTGCTGACCCTCTGCCTCTAATACTTTTGGCTATAGACTCTGAACAAGCATGCAGCAGATCAGGTGTTTCTGACATTTTCATTCATTTTGTTATGCAATAGCGATTTTTCATTTTCATTGCATTATCCCTCTTAAAATTGCTCCAGAAAGTGACTGCAATTTGCAATTTCCAGATCTAATCAATATAGTGGAAACTACTTCTAGTGATTTCTATGATAAAGTAGCAACCTTAGCGATTTAAAAATCACTAACGATTTGCGATTTTGCGATTCAGCTGTGCAGTGGAAAAAGGCCCGGCCGGATCCATACTATATATAAGCGCTTTTCTGAGCACTTTGTGATTGATAAGCGCTTTCTGATCGCTTTTTAAAATTTTTCTCCCATTCTCTTTCATTAAAATCTCGGTAAAAATTGCGTAAAATGGGGGGGGGGGGGCTCAGCCTTCCTGAGTCTAAGGGAGTAACAATTACTCAGCAGCCTGGCCATCTCAGTCTTTGTCAGGCTAGGTGCACACATAGCAGAAATGGTAACGTTTAGGAAAACGCTGCATTTTTGCCGCTAATGGAAGTGTATGGGCCGCAGGAAAAAACGCATATAAAAAAACGCATACGCGTTTCAAACCTGAATTTTTAAAAATGCAGATTTTGTTGCATAATATTCAGAAACACATCAAAAATGTACATAATGAAAGTCAATGGGAACACAATGGTATGCGCTTTTCATCCGTTTTTATACGTGTTTTTCCCCAAAATATTATTTTATGCTATATTTCCGCTTCCTGTTATCTTCCTAGTGATTTGCATAAATGGAAATATAAAAACGCATGAAAAAAGCATACAAAATGCGCCAGCTCGCTCCAGATATCCATGTACTTGACCCAGTAATCCAAGGGGTCCACAGGGGTGTCGGTGTCAAGCCCGCTGTAGGACCCCATGTAGTCGGCCACCATCCGCGTCAGGTGCTGGTTCTGGCTTTGATAGCTGGATGCTGCTGCAGGCACCTCCTCTGTAGGCAGCGGTACTGGCGTGGCGTAGTGTGCCTTTGTCAGAGACAGCAGGTTTGTTGGGCGCCTGCTGCTGCTGGATGCAGGCACCTGCTGCTGTGCTGACTGGACTGTGACAGCAGGGGGGTGGGAGTCTGGGGGAAGGCTTCCTCCAAGTGCCGAACCAGAATCTGCCGCAAGTCCCTCATTTGGCGCACAGGGTCTCCTCTTACAGGCAAGAACTGAGCCAGCTTCCCCTTCAGCCATGGGTCCAGCATCAGGGTGATCCAGATGTCCTCCCGAGCAAACATCTGCTTCACCCTTGGGTCTTTGCACAGGCACTGCAGCATGTGCGCTGCCATGGGGAAAAGGGCTGCCATCTCTGCTGACACATACTCCTCTTCATCACCACCAGTGCTGTCCTCCTCCTCTGACTCCTGAGCCTCCTCCTGCTCTTGCCACGTCTGCACCACTGCAGCTGCACTCCGCTGTGCCCCCTCCTCTTCAAGGTCAGGGACCTCCAACTCCTCCAAGTCCTCCGAGTCCTCAATCTCCTCCTCCTGCCGCACAGAGGTGGACTGTGAAGGTTGCTGCTGCTGCTCCTGCTGGATCAAGGTGGCCTCTCCCACTTCCAGCAGAGCATCGAGGGCCTTGTCCAGCATGCACACCATGGTCACCCACTCACACAGTGAATCATGGTCCCGGCTGACCATGTTGGTGGCCTCCAGGAAGGGTACCAGCACTAAGCACACCACCTGCATTTTTTCCTACTCAGCAGGGCGGATAATGTCCGGGAGATGGGTGGTGCCGGCAGGCCCGGCTCTAGACTTTTTGCCGCCTGAGGCAATCTTTAAAGAAATCGCCGCCCCCCCCCAAGCCGTGGGTGTGGGGGGCCGCCCGAGCTGGAGGGGATAGTGGGCAGGAAGGGGGTATTGGGCTTAGCGGCGAGGAGGGGGGGTCAGACGCCTCCCTCGCCTGGGTCCCCCGACCTCCACTCCCCTCTAGCTTTGAAAAGTTACGTTGCTGCCTGCAGCTGTTGTAAGAGGCAACAGTCGGGGATCACTCACCTCTTCCTCGTTCCAGCATGCGCTCCACTGACGTCACTTCCTGCAGCAGGTGCAGTGCTGGAAGGGATGGTCTTGTGTGCAAAGTAGTGCCGGCTGGGGATTGGCCAATCCGGAGCTGCACACTGCAGGAGCATACACATCTGGCTCCCCTCCTGCACAAACGAGTATGGGAGGAGCTGGGAGGACATGGCCCGTGCAAGCAGGCCGTTCAGCTGTAGGGATGATCGGCGCTAGCAAATTCCGTTCCGCCAGAAATCACGGATTCCATCAGTGTTAAATTCCGTCGCTATGAAAATTCCGCCGGATTTGTACGAAATTCCTCGGAATTACGGATTCCGTCGGAAAAATTGAAAAACATTGCTTAAGTAACCTTGTTTATCCTATATGGTAGCCGATAGTCCCTTTTAACTGTTCAATAAGTCCTTCTTTCCTTCCCTCCTCCCTTCCTCCACCTCCCGGATGGAGGACGGTCTCATCTTCCAGGGAATTGCAGTATTTCAGAAGCCAGCTTACATACTGTGGCTGAGAATTGAACCCAGGCTGGGCTGGGAATTGAACCCAGGTCTCAGTGTGTGGTAGGTAACTGACTTAACCACTATACCACCAACAACACTACATGCTGAAGCCAGCCTAGCATGTACCATTATGATCAATCCAAGAGAAAAATTAGCTTGCTTAAGGATTTGTAGCCAGGCATTGTCTTGCCTTTTGTGTTCAACAGTTGTCCGAAGAGAACCCCAGATAGCCAGGTAGATTCAGCTCTCTCTCTCTCTCTCTCTCTCTCTCTCTCTAGTAGGGATGGTCACCGCTTTCCGCGGAATTGTATTTTCCATAATTTTTAGGCGGAAATTGGTCAATCCATTCCGTTTGGTCAGAACGGAATTGCTTTTTCAATCAGGCGGAATTTTGAAATGCCTGTGAAATTCTGCCGGTATCCGTTGATGGTTTTAAGCTGAAAATTCAGTTCAATGGCATCAAGTCCTAGAGAGAGAGAGAGAGAGAGAGAGAGAGAGAGAGCTCATTGTTCTCTTGGGTATATCACAATGGTACATGCTAGGCTGGCTTCAGTATGTAGTGTTGTTGGTTGTATAGTGGCTAAGTCAGTTACCTACCACACTCTGAGACCTGGGTTCAATTCCCAGCTCAGCCTGGGTTCAATTCCCAGTCACGTTGAGTTGGCTTTTGACACGCTACAAATCCTTAAGCACGCTACTTTTTCTCTTGGATTGATCATAATGGTACATGCTAGGCTTGATTCAGCATGTAGTGTTGTTGGTGGTATAGTGGTTAAGTCAGTTACCTACCACACACTGAGACCTGGGTTCAATTTCCAGCCCAGCCTGGGTTCAGTAAGCTGGCTTTTAAAATACTACAATTCCCTGGAAGATGAGACCCTTCTCCCTCCGGGAGGAGAGTAGGAGAGAGGAGGAGAAAATAGATAGGTGAGGAAATACATTTTAATTCCGTAAAATTCAGCGGAATTAAAAAAAATTCCGCGGAATTCCGTTTTAGAGGTTTAGCAATTCCGTTCCGACCGCTGTAATTGGAATTGGCCCAAATACCGTCCGGAATCGCAGAATTAAGAATTCCGCAGAATCCAGCGAGCATCCCTATTCAGCTGGCGTATGCGACGGCTGCCGGGAGGCTGAGCCCTGACCACGAAGGACTCGCTCAGCAGGGTCTGGTGGTGGTGGTGGTGTTTTTGGCTTGCACGGGAAGCTGGGGATGAAGCATAAGAGACCCCTGAGGAGGACTGGCTGCCTAAACAGGCTTCAGTGTTGGCAGAAGTTGCAAAGTGGGTTATGGTGCTCTGACCACTGCAAGGGCCAGCGCCAGCTTCCTTCAGCCTCTTGAATTCGTCGTGCTCCGGTTTGTGTTTATTAGCCAGATGGTTGATGAAGCTGGAGGTGCCATAGTTGGAGGAGTTAGACCCTCTGCTCATCTGCACATGGCACACATTACAAGTCACAAACTTGCTTTCAAGTGAGGGCAGATAAAAAACTTCCATATTGGGGATTGCAATTTGCCCTGCTCCTTACGTCGCCTAGAATGGGATGCTGCTGCAGATTTTCTCCCAGTGGTGGTTGGGGCCTGGGGTTGAGTGGTGAGGCTGGTGGTAGTAGTGGTAGATGGAGCAGCAGGCTGTGGGTCACGCATTCCATGCCCACTGCTGCTCCTGCCAATCCCTGCAATGCTGATCTTCCGGGCCAGACCCACTGAATCATCTTCTTTTTCAGAGTCAGAGCTGACATCCCCCTCCTGTGTATGGTAGTCCGGGTTCTTCACCTTGTCATCAACATCAAACTCCCTCTCCTCGAACAACTGCTGCCGGGATGATGAGCCCGCCCCAAACTCCTCTTCTGCTGACACATCATGGATGATGGACTCCCCCAACAATTACTGTCACCATCTCAGACTCTTCCACAAAGCCCATTGCGTCCAGAATGTGTTTTGTAGGGCTGGTGGTGGCCTGCTCGTCATCCACCATCAGCTACATGACAGGCGCAGCATCTTTCTCCTCCAATTTGCGCCGCTCACCCTGCTTCAAAATGGCTGTTACACGCTGCTGCGTCTCTGCAGCGTGACTCCCCCTAACAGCTGGATGGCCAGTGGGTAGCGGCGGAATGGAGACTGATGCGGCAGAACTGCTGACAGAGGCAGCAATGTTGCTCCCTCTCATCTTGGCTTTGCTGACCTTCCCCCGGCTGCCAGTGCCAGACATAGTACAAGTTATATGTGATGTCACAGATGATGTGGGGTACTTGTCCTTTATTAATATGGGGCATGGACTGTGAATCAGCACGGAGTGACAGACAGCAGAGTAGAACACACACTGACACTGCTCACTGCTCAGTCAGCAGCACAGCAGCACTAAAATAATCGGTAGTAGCTAACACAGTACTACTGACTCTCTCGAACAACTAATAGTACTGCAGCCAGTAACTACACAATAACACAGTAATCCTACCTACCTATACTGTACCTACTAGCTAGCTAAGGCTAATAGCAGGCCAGCCAGCCAGCAGCAGAAGGCCTGGACTATGCAGCACCCACAGACACAGACACAGGACCCAGTAGCAGCTGCTAAAGCTCAAAGTCTGACTGACTGACACTAATGCTGGATACACACCATGCGTTTCCGCGTTCGATGCGTCAGTCGATACGCATTGATTCGATTATTTCCGACATGTCCGATTCAAGCTTCGATGGATCGTTAGGTCGATCTGCCATACTTTACATGGCAATCAACCTAAAAATCATCGAAATGTGTTCGGAAATGCTCGGAAATAATCGAATCGACGCGTATAGACGGACACATTCGACACGTAAACGCATGGTGTGTATCCAGCATAACAAATTACACAGGCTAGCTAACTACAACACAATATAACAGTAGTGTAGTGAAGGTGTTTATGTGTAAAAATGCTGGGTTTCACAGTGTGATAGTGCACTTGCTTAGCCAAACACACTGGAGCTGTCTCTCAGTGGTGGTCACAAAGCAAGGACGAGATTCTCATCGTGGCCCCCATCCTTATATACTGGAGGGACTGGCCAAGGTTCCCCTCTGTGATTGGTTGCTTGGGCTTAGGCTGGGAGCCCTCTGATTGGCTCAATGACGTCATGGACGTCATCTCCATGGTAACAGTACCCGGATGCGGATATCCGGGTATGCGACCAAATATCCGCAGGTTGCTATACGGATTTGGGCCCAGGTATCCGGAATCCGAATCCGGTCGTATAGCTGAAAAAGTTCGGATATCTGGGTTATCCGGATATCCAGAATCCGATGAGCAGCCCTGTTACTGGCACCTCTTTCCTATTGTGCTGTGACATCGCCCTTAAATGCAGTGTAAAGCACATTTACCAGCTTGTTGTGCAAGTTCTGCATCCTTTCTGCCTTCTGGTAATTTGGTAACATCTCCGCCACTTTGTGCTTATTCCCAGGGTCTAGTACCGTTGCCACCCAGTACAGTTTTTTTCTCCTTGAGTTTTTTTCATACGGGGGTCCTTCAACAGGCTGGACAACATGAAAGACCCCACCTGCACAAGGTTGGATGCTGACCTAGTCGTCATCTCCTCTGTCTCTTCCTCACTGATGTTAGGGAAGTTCTCCTCCTCCCTTCAGTCACGAACAATACCATGGGTCCCCGAAAGGTGAGAAGCACAAGCCCCCTGCATTGCCTGCTGCGGTTGTACTTTCATCTCCTCCTCAAAGCCACCTTCTTCCTCTGACTCCTCTTCACCAGACTCCTTCTCCTCCCTCCTCCTCTGTGCTGCTGCAGGTGTTGACAACAAATTTGGTTCTGGTGGTGATGGTTCCCACAACTCTTCCTCTTCCCGTTCACCCTCCTCTACAGCTTGATCCACCACTCTTTGCTCCAAGTAGAAAATACCCAGCTCCCCAAAGCCTGCCTTAGCACCGTAGCTGTACAGATACTAGTTGATGGCTTTCTCCTGTTGTAGCAGGCGGTCAAACAGGAGAAGCGTTGAATTCCAGCGAGTCGGGCTATCACAAATCAAGTGCCTCATTGGCAAGTTATTTTTCCACTGAATATCGGAGAAGCATGCCATGGCCGTGTAGGAACACCTGAAATGCCCACACACCTTCCTGGACTGCTTCAGGACCTCCTGTAAGCATGGGAACTTACACAGAAATCATTGGATTATAAGATTCAACACGTGCCATTCAGGGCACATGTGTCAACCTGCCCAAACTCAAAGCCGACAAGAGATTCTGTTGTCACACGCCACGTTGCCGATGTCCAGTTGGTGCGGGGTCATCCACTGATCCACCTGTTTGTTCAGAGCGGCCAGGAGTGCTGGTCCGGTGTGACTCTCGGCTTTGAGGCAAGACATGTCCAAGATGGCATGACACTATCATACCTGGCATGCGGAATAGGCCCTGGGAAGCTGAAGGTGTGCAGTTTGAGAGGAGAGTGCAACAGTAGAGTAGGATTCAGCCGAAGAGGAGGACGACAGCGAAGAGGATGTAGGAGGAGAAGGAAAGGTGGAGGCAGCAAGCCTGCCTGTAAGCCGTGGGGGTGTTACCAAGTCCACTGCACAGCCACGTACTCCATGCTTGCCAGCGGTCAGCAGGTTTACCCAATGTGCCGTATAAGTAATATACCTGCCCTGACCGTGCTTTGCAGACCAGGCATCCGTGGTCAGATGGACCCTTGACCCAACACTGTGTGCCAGAGATGACACCACTTGCCTTTCAACATCACCAGCCGGTATGGTAACAGCTGTCGAGATAACAGTTCTGCCAAGCCAGCTGTCAGACGCCGGGCAAGGGGGTGACTGGCAGACATTGGCTTCTTCCGCTTAAATATTTCCTTAACGGACACCTAGCTGTGGGCAGAGGAGCAGGAACTGGACAAGGTGAGAGGCGGAGTGGAGGAGGGTGGCTGTGAAGGTACAAGGGCAGCAGAGGATAAAGCGGCTGAAGATGCTGGACCAGGAGAAGGAAGAAGAGGCAGAGGTTGGCTTTGCATTTGTGTCTTGCTTTTACTTATGTGCTCATTCCATTGGTGTTTGTGATAGGAGATTAAGTGCCTTCTTAAGGCAGTTGTCCCTAGGTCGGTGTTGCTTTTTCCATGACTCAGTTTTCGGTGGCAGATATTACAGATGGTATTGTTGTAATCTGAGGCAGAGACACACAAAAAGCCACACTGGTGAGCTCTGGGATAATGGCATTCTGGTGGTGGCGGCAGCTGACGTTGAAGGGCGTGTTGGCTGGCTGACCCTGGGTGGCGATACATGCTGTCGGACAGTGCCATGAGCGGTTCGCGATGAGCTACCCCTGCTGCTTACAGCAACTCGTCTCCTCCTCCTCTCTGTCTCCATCTCTCAACTGTCCCCCTGTTCATCTTGTCTTTCGAGCACCCACGTGGCATCCATGCCCACATCATCATCATCCATCATCCATCATCATCATCATCCATAGCTTCACTGCCTCCCCCCACCTGTCACCCTCACCCATGCTGGCACCCAATGCACCCATGGGTGCCAGCATGGGTGAGGGTGACAGGTGTGAGAGAGGCATGGAGGGCAGCGGCAGCCAGCGCTAATGCGACTGATGCACTCTCAGCTATACTTTTTATACTTTAAATTTTGGCTCCAAGGCTCCCCATTGGTTCCTTATCGACCAATGGGGATCCTCCTGATCCCCATTGGTCTGTTAAGGAACCAATGGGGACCATTGGAACTAAAATTTAAAGATGCTTTTTGCTCTAAGCTATACTTAGTATAGCTGAGAGCAGTTCGGCAGAGGCGGCGTGTGTGGCGTCGGGGCGACGGAGATCTTCAATCAAGATGTAACAGAAGGTCGCAAGATAGAGGATACTGTCGTGGGACCTGATTGGCGTGGGATTTTTTTCTTAAAGGTACAGGTAAGTATTTCTGAAGATCGCAAGACAGAGGATACTGTCGTCGTGGGACATAACAGATTATAGCGCAGGACCTTTTCCGAGGATAATGGCGTGGGATTTTTTTTCTTAAAGGTACAGGTAAGTATTTCTGAAGATCGCAAGATGGAGGATACTGTCGTGGGACCTAATTGGCTTCAGATTTTTTTCTTAAAGGTTCAGGTAAGTATTTCTGGTTAATTTAGAACATTAAAGGACTTTTCTCGTTGTTGCGTTTTTATTTCATTTAACCCTTTATGGAAATGGGTAAGGGGTGCACCCCTATACTCATTTATCCTGGGAGGGGGGCAGGCATCTGGGTTCCCCTTCTTAAAGGGGACCTTCAGATGCCACCATGAAACCCCCCCCAGAGAGTAGTCGCCCCCACCTCCTCCTGGGGCACCGGAGGTGGGGAAGAGCCCCTTGTCCATGGATTGGACAAGGGATCCGGGGGGAGGGGAAGGCTTGGCCGCCCCTCCCCTCCGAAGCCCCCCATACCATGGACCATGCGGGCTGGTATAGCTCAGGGTGCGAAGCCCCAGTTGGCCGGGGCTCCGCATTCTGGCTATCCCAGTCTGCATGGGGGGGGGACAAGGCGTTACAGAGGCTCGGGAGGGGGGACCCCACGTCATTTTTTTCAAAACATTTCCCACACTCTGAACATATCCCAAAAATTTAAATTTAAAAAAAAAAATTCAATTTTTTTTAAATAATGTTTCCCAGTATCTTTTTAACATATCCTGCTAATTTGGTGTTGCTAGGATTTAAGGGGACTTTGCTATTAACTGCTAAAGTCGGCGGGAATTGTTTCCGCCACGGAAATGTCATTACGCGATTTAAATAGATACATTTTCCTCTTTGAAGATTTTAAAATCGATTTTCTCAAAAACTATAAGGTCTTTTTGAAAAAAAAATGTTTCCTCTTGTTCACAATTTTCTTCTTAACATTCCTTGCAAATTTGGTGTTTTTAACTTTCAAGGGGGCTTTGCTATTAAACATTAAAGCCGGCGGGCAGATAGCAAGGGTTAAAACAAAAAATATCGTTTGGGAGCAATACAAATATAAATATAAACGATAAATTTCGTTTTTAAAGCCGGCGCCGTTTTTTAGCTGTCAAAAACGAAAAATAACTAGCGATAGTGGTTCTCTATGGGGCGCCGTTTTTTAACTACGATAACTGGCGCCATTTTTAACGGACCCCCAAAGTTTAGCCCAATGACGAGGTATAGGGGGCGGGTCAAACGCGCTATTTGTTCGCTACCCGCCGTGGATGTGAACAGCTGATCTGTCGCTGGGAACTGTCTGTCGGTGAACTGCTCGGGCCATCTCTATTTACTATTTGTAGCTGCAGTTTGCATAGCGAGCTGCCCAAATGCCCGATATTTTAATGGGTGCTCCTATGGTATTTGTCGCCATAGAGATTATTGTTAATTGCCACGATTAGCAGCTATTACTGACAGACACTGCCATAGACACAAATGTTAACTGCTGTGAATGTTGGCTATCACCAGCAAAATTTTACCCAGTCATAGCTGCTAATCGGCAGTAGTATTTACATTAGTCTCTTTTTACCTGATTCACAAAATTTTATCACAATTTTTTCTGGAGCCCTTGATTCTTATTTTCAATTTAAGGGCTTTAATTCTTAAGGGGGTTTCTCACCAAAAATAGCTAAATAAATTACAATCCTGATTTTTCAGCACTTCTGCTTTTGCAAATATTACAGCGTGAATGCTCCTTTAGGTAGCCACTGCTGTATAGTCTTGACGGAGTATAGGCTGGGTCCAAAAATAATGTTTGACATTAATCTTTGCAAGGTACAAAGCCAAACTGAAAGCAAAGCAATGCATTTTTTTTTTGTTTTAAAAAAATCCCTTTACCTCCCTATGTATGACACAGCGAAAGCTGCAGCAAGCTGAATTTTGTTTTTTAGTTTTAATTTCCATATGTGTCATCAACATGAAAATGAATATGACAGAAATTACTGTATGTAGCATCACATAAGAAGCTTTGAACAGCTGTCTGTTACTGGTGGTTATTATTCTTAATATAATTTTCCTGCTATCTACTTATTATATATTCTAAATATTAAAGAAGAACTCTATCAAGTGTGATTGGATGGGGAACTGTAAACAGCTTGAAATTGTTTTATCTTTAAAAAGTTACCGGCTACAAAACTTTTAATTTCCATCAAACTCCCAATCTAGCTAGCAGTGCAATTTGTTGTGTAGTTGAGGCTATAAGATAAGTAGAAGACTGCTTGATTACGGTAATATATTGAAGAGTAATACAATCAAATGCCTTGAATCTGCCTGGAAGGAATAACAAACTGTTAGGGCCCATTTTCACTATAAACAAATTCACAACACTTCCCCTTTTGTGAGCTGTACGGGAAATCACTGCCTATCTTTTTAGTGGCTTGCTGTACAGATTGCTCTTTGGTGCAAATCTGGAAAGCATGCTATAGATTTGAATCACTAAAACATGCATGCATGGCACAGCTTAGAGAATTGTGCTGAGAATCGGAAATGGCCGTGGCTCTAGTGGAATTAAGCCCATAACACAGTAAATTGTGTAAAAAGGCATTAGTTGAAAAGGGCGCCTGAGCTAACTGTGTGAAAAGGATCCCTCCATAGACTTCAATGTCATTTGCTGCAAATCTGAACTATAAGGTGGTGAAAAGGGTGGCCAAGAATTTTTTTTTTTTTAGAAGAAAATGGGAAATCATTCGAGCGTGGCGCTTGCACAACGGACTATAAACAGTACCTGTGCTGTCCATTAATTTAAGCGATGAGTATCTCAGCCATCGTTTAACACTAGAAGAGAACCATGTGACCTTGCCTTTATTGACTCCCTTTAGCACTTGTTTCCATTCCCTATCATTTTTAGACTGTGAAGACATTTGGGCAATCCACTAGTGTTTCCTGTATTGCTTTATTTATCATGCATTGTGTTGTTCAGCTATGCTATGCTAATTTGTAAGTAAATGCTACTTATATTTACTTCTACCTGTACAGCACTATAGCAGATAATTTTGTTATAAAATAACTAGTAGTAATACTTTTTTTTTTAACATAACGCTTTATTTTTTACACTATGCCCTTTTTTTATTGGTCTGGAAAACCTGGGATCTTCTAGAATGGGGGAAAAAAGCACAGAATAGACCAGGAGCCCTTTATGGTGTAGTATGTTATGCAAATGGTATACATAAGACCAATAAGTGGTATTCACAAAACCAGATTGTGGAATGGCAGCCATGGTATTTAAGCTTTGGGTTTGATGTGTATATAATCATTAAACGGTTAGGGTTCTCTCCAGCAATAGTGTAGATAGGGTCACCAAAGGGGAAGACCATTAGCGGCCCGAACTGATAAGCACCTCTGTAGGGGGTCGTAATGTAACCTGAGAGGGAGGAATGTGCCCCACAAAATATAAAACACATTTAAAATAGATTAAAGGGTAGTAGGAACTTACTTCAGGATTACACCGTTTAGGGTAAAATGAGACAGTGTATTTGTAAAAAAAAAAAAAAAAACACCAGACAACAGGTTTCATAGGAGCCGACCCGCATCCTCAGGACAGTAAATGGTGTCCTACTGGCACTTCAAGCCATGCCATACTAACCCTAAGACCCCCTTTTATTTATTTATTTTTTTTTACAGATAAAATACCTCTTTTCTACTTAACTACCTAAAGACCGTTCCATGCCCATGGGCAGCAGCCCCAGGACCGCCTAACGCCAATTGGCGTCAAGTCCTGGGGCTGCAGTTTGCAGGAGATCGCGCGCATGCTGCAATTGCCGCTCAGGAGACTGTTAGACGACATAACCGCTGTCTATTTACATGTACAGCGCTGTGATCTACAGCAGTGCTGTACTGGGGACAGTCGTGTAACATGGCTGTCCCCCTGGTGTACTTGAGAGCGATCGGCTCTCATAGGCAGAAGCCTATGACAGCCGATCACCATGATTGGCCAGCGGGACTGAGGAAGGGGTTTGGAAGAAAAAAAAAAAGTGTCAAAAATAATAAAAAATAAAAAAATAAATATTTATTGAAAAATAAACAAACACTGTGGGTACGATCAGACCCCACCAACAGAGAGCTCTGTTGGTGGGGAGAAAAGGGGGGGGGGTTTCCCGCGTGTGCTGTGTTGTGCGGCCCTGCAGCTTGGTCTTAAAGCTGCAGTGGCCATTTTACTAAAAAAAGGCCTGGTCTTTAGGGGGGTTTACCACTGTGGCCCTCAAGTGGTTAAACTGCGTCATCCTGAGTTAAGTGCTTCTTACCTTTAAGGCTCCCTGCACACTGCAAATCCGATTTGCGATTCCGATTTGCAATTCCGATTTTCCCTGAATGCTATCAAAATAAAAATGCAGAAATAAACGCAGCATGCAGTAACGATTAAAAATAGGAATCGCATGTAAAAAATAAAAAAATTGGGATCGGAATCACATGCAGTGTGCAGGGAGTGGAATCAGAATCGCAAATCAGATTTTCAGTGTGCAGAGAGCATTAAACAGTTTTTAAGCATTTTATACATTTTGGTGTGCCTCCCTTCTACTCTAAAGTATACAATTAACAAATGTAACAGAAATTCAATATAATATTAATGGGATAGAAAAGTAGTAATTGTACTAACCTTTACTACATGTCTCTAAGGCCAGGGCCACAGAGCAATGCAGAGCTATATATGTCAGAATCATTTCCTCCTTAGTTCTAGCCATAGTTGTCTTTGAGGTGGTTGTTGTCACTCACGTCTACTACAGTATTGTGAAGTACACAACCCATATACTGTTCATAATACCTCCCACACCTCTGCATTTCCCTGAAACCTTTTTTTGCACACTTGTATGTTTTTGTTTTTTTTATTTCATTGAACATGAATTGTAATATTGTTTGCACTTTATCAGTTTTCAGTCATTGTCAGTTGTCAATATATATGTTTGCAACAGGTGATGCATTTGTATGTCATTTCTTTCTCGACTTTGGTCATATACTGTAAATCATGCAATTGAAGGCAATTGCACATGTTGGTCAGATGGTGCAGCACACAATCTGGGTTAATCATAGTGGTGAGTGTAAAAACTCGTAATTTACAGATTTCCTTAACCTCCTTAGCGGTAATCCCAAGTCAGGCTTGGGACAGAAATCCGCAGCTCAGAGTGTTAATCTTGAGCCTGAGTGAGATACAGTGGGTTGCAAAAGTATTCGGCCCCCTTGAAGTTTTCCACATTTTGTCACATTACTGCCAAAAACATGCATCAATTTTATTGGAATTCCACGTGAAAGACGTGGAAGACGCCCAGACGGTCAGTGTGTGCGTCCATTTGCATCTTGGTCTGGCGTTGTGTAACGATCGGTGTAACACAGAGAGGGTCTGATTACCGGTGATCTGCAGTATCACCGAGAATGCAGAATATACCCGCTTATTGATGATCTGCAGTATCACCGATAATCAGATATATCTACTAACCTCTGGACACCTGAGAGAGAAGTGAGTGATTGGGTGTAACAGTAACACTTGTGGACTGTACCTAAGGAGTAGGTACAGAGGCAGTAAGGAATACTGCACAGACGTATGCTCCTTCCGTAAGCCTAGACTCTCCCGGTGGAGGAGCTAAGCAGAATGTGGGAAGGATAGAGCGTGAGTGACACTGAGTGGGTGTCACTAACAGATCTGGGAACTGCCTCTAAGACTGGGTCCACACTAGACCCAGTTGCAGGATGGATGCTGCAGTCCGTGCTCAGGGGAACTCCCACGGACCGCAAACGGATCCGTTTTACCAAAAAGTGCATCCGTTTTGCATCCATTTCCGGTCCGTTTTTAACCCCAAAAAACGGACAGAAAACGTTTCTATGCTTTTCAATGGAATTTAGGCCAAAAGGGAGGAGTTTTTGGGACAATAATCAATCAATTTGAATGGTAAGATTCAATGGGCAGGACATGGGTGTGATCAATTCAGTGGGCAGGACATGGGTGTGGTTAATGTTTTCCAAAAAAGGTTAATTAACCTTTTTTGAGCATGGGGAATGTAGTTGAGGTGGCTGTGGGAGTGGATTTGGAACAATAGCCGGGAAGTGGGAGTGGTTTTTCTGTAAAGAAAGTAGATTAGCACCATGTAAGGATATTTTTAATGTACAGGGGAGTGTTTTGGGAGTGGCTTTGATGTCTATTGTGTGAAACATCTGTTTTCAGCACATTCCAGCAGGAGAGCACTCCAGCCACTCCAGCACTGCTGCCCAGCCAAGGCCATGGACCCCATTGTCTTTATGTACTGGCTTAACCTAGCCTGGCTGGGTGTCCTGCTGTACTATGCCGGAAACCTCCTGGAGTCAAGTCGGAGACGGTGGTGGGTGCATCCCCTGTTACAAGAGAGGGAGAGGAAAGGGCAGTTCTCTCAGCTCTACAGAGACCTCAGACGACACCCACCAAAGTTCTTCAACTACTGCCGGATGTCTGTGAGTGTGTAAGTACACTTGATTACCAATTTTACCTATACTTTACCTTGTCCTGTTCCCATATTTGTCACATTGCTAATGGTGATATCCCTTCCTTTTTGAAGCTTTGATAAACTTCTGGAGATGTTGAGGCCCCATCTTCAGAAGAAAGACACCAGGTTGCGGAAGTCCATCACCCCAGAGGAACAACTTCTGATCACCTTGCGGTATGTAATGTCTGCTTTACCTATACCACTTTTCATTTGTATTGATGAGGAGACAATTTTGTAAACAAACAAAAACTTTATTTTTTTTTGAGTTTTTATTGAAAAACTACCAACATGGTAGGTTATAAAGTTCTCCTTCCAACCTGGAAGAGGCAGGTTTAGAAAATGTACTTGCTGTTCAGGCATTCAAGTCTTTACATTTTGTGTCTTTGTTTTCCCCTTGCCCCCAGAGCACATGTCTTGCACATTACCGGGGTCAGCCCAGCTTGGACAATAGACAATTGTCTTTGCTATCTGCTGCTGTTCAGGGAAAAAGATTAGCTCTATTGACCAAGGGGGTGTGGGACATTGGCCATGTTTGAAATGTAAACAATCTTGCTCACAAGGTGGATCCCACACACTGCCTGCCTCAGTAGATTGAGCTACCTGCCATTGAAGGCCTAGGATCATCATCATCCCTTTGTCGTGTTGATGGAAAGCTACGTTGGGCATGTGTTGATCACAAGGCCTTCAAAGGCAGGTAGCAAATCTATTGACCCAGGGGGTGTGGGACATTGGCCATGAGCAGCAAACATCTGTAGTGCAAAGTAATTTAAGTGCAGTACCTAGAACACATCTTAAAATTTCTATAAAATGTAAACAATGTTGCTCACAAGGTGGATCCCACACACTGCCTGCCTCAGTAGATTGAGCTTCCTGCCATTGAAGGCCTAGGATCATCATCATCCCTTTGTCGTGTTGATGGAAAGCTACGTTGGTATGTGTTGATCACAAGGCCTTCAAAGGCAGGTAGCAAATCTATTGACCCAGGGGGTGTGGGACATTGGCCATGAGCAGCAAACCTCTATAGTGCAAAGTAATTTAAGTGCAGTACCTAGAACACATCTTAAAATTTCTATAACATGTAAACAATGTTGCTCACAAGGTGGATCCCACACACTGCCTGCCTCAGTAGATTGAGCTACCTGCCATTGAAGGCCTAGGATCATCATCATCCCTTTGTCGTGTTGATGGAAAGCTACGTTGGGTATGTGTTGATCACAAGGCCTTCAAAGGCAGGTAGCAAATCTATTGACCCAGGGGGTGTGGGACATTGGCCATGAGCAGCAAATCCTACTTTTTAGGATCTTGTTCAGGGAAAAAAGAGTAGTTTCCACCTATTTGCTGGGAAGACGTATTAGGGGGGCTGGGTTGCATGCCGCCACCTAGCTGAGTATAAACGGGACGTTCATCTGCTTGAGAGGGAGGGAAGGAAGGGCCTTGCTGATAACTCTGGTATGACTGAGAGGGAGATGGACCCTGGTATGGCTGAGTGTGAGAAGGTTGCCATGCGCTAGGTGGCCTACTTGGTGCAGGTGAGGATTCAAAATGACTTTTGATACACTCAAGCAAACTACACTGGCACTGTATTAAACGATGTCGTGGCACTTGTTCCATTAAAGGCAAAAGTGACATCACCGAGTAGTACAATTGGCTGTTCTGGTGTTGCATTATCCGGTCAATCTCGTGGCGATGCTGCATGTGTAGAGATTGAATCTGCTCCTGAAACATCTGCCTTTCCTTTTGGAGTACTTGGTTGGATTCATCTAATTGTTTTTTTAGCATTTCTATGTGTTGCAAATATTGTTGTGATAGACCAGAACTTGTATCCTGTAGTCTTCGTGAAACCATACTTTCTTGATTGCGCATCATTCCCACCAAACTTGAAACAGCTCCAGCCATCTGAACATTAGCTGTTCTGCTCTGTCCACGAGCACTTGTAGGGCGAGCAGCTGGTCGTCTGGCTTCTGAACGAGTAGTTTCAGCATTTGCTTTGTCGGTGGCAGGTTGTGCGTCTGGACGTGGAGTAGATGTGGAAGGGGTTGGTGACTCAGATGTCATAGAATCATCCTCTGCTATGTCATCCACGTTGATGGTTGTCAAGTCTTCAAAGGAATGTTCAGGGGATGAATCCCTATTTGTCGCAGCAGGTGCTTCATTAGAATCATCCATGAGTGCATCAAAATTATCTTCAGTACTGTGGGTAGAAAAGAAACAGCAATGGTTACATGTGTGAAAAGTAGAGGCACATCGGTGTTTACCCCCAAAAAAAAAAGAACTAGAAAGATTAAACTGTTGTGGGAGAGCATACACATAACAGCAATTTCAAGTTGCAAACGTCACGTACTCACCCTCGCACTTGTACGAGTGGTCGTAAGAATGAAAGAAGACGAGTGTGGCAATATGGAGTCCTTTTCGATGCACCACTTCCACTCCTCTGTTCATCTTTCTCCACCTTAAGTTCCTTGACAAAACTGTCCCGTATACTTCGCCATTTTGTCTTCATTTTTTCAACTGTAAACAACAAACAAACAATATGTTGTCATTTCATTTCAGGTTCCTTGCGACGGGACAAAGCTATGCAAGTCTACATCTAACATTCAGAGTGGGCAAAAGCACCGTCGCCAACATCGTGAACAGGACAAGCCGGGTGATCTGGAGCAAGCTCGTCGAGAAGTACATGCCGGTTCCCGACTCTAAAAAGTGGATGGAGGTTGCTGAACTGTTCTGGGATAGGTGCAACTTCCCGAACTGCCTAGGAGCCATTGACGGCAAACATGTGCGGCTACAGAAGCCAGCGAGGAGCGGGAGTCTGTATTTTAATTATAAAAAGTACTTTAGTTTGGTACTCCTTGCTGTAGCCGACGCAGACTACAAGTTTGTCTACGTCGACGTTGGCTCTTACGGCGGTTCAAGTGACTCGGGGATGTTCCAGCACTCCAGGTTACATGGACTACTGAATGAGGACCGGCTGGACATCCCCGGGGACAAGCCATGGCCTGGAAGAACATCGCCCAGCTACCCCTACGTGTTTGTTGGCGACGAGGCCTTTGCCTTGTCACACCATGTCATGCGGCCGTATGGGATGAGAGGCCTCGGCCGCCAGCAACGCGTGTTCAATTACCGGTTGACAAGGGCTCGTAGGATGGTGGAGTGTACATTTGGCATCATGTCGAACAAGTGGAGGATGTTCCACTCGCCACTACAGCTGAGCCCTGCCAACGCCACAGCTGTAGTTAAAGCAGCTTGCATCCTCCACAACTTTGTTCGACAGGAGCAAGGGTACAATCTCCAGCATGCCGACATGGACTACTTGCCCCAAATTCGCCGGTATGCGACAAGGGGTAGGGTTCAGGCCCAGAGGAATCGGGATCGGTTGGCACAGTACTTCTTGTCGCTGGTGGGGTACTTCCAATACCAAGACATTATTGTGCCTCTTTGAGTGGACATTTTTGTTGCTGTACTTGTTTTTTTGTTTTTTTAGTGGGGGGGGGGGGGGATGATTACGCTGTTTTTAGTTATAAATTTTATATGTAAATTTTTAATTGTATCTTTCTTTGTTTAATAAACTTTTTCTAAACTTTTTACAGATGAGTGTTCTTATAAATGCAACATGTGTGGCACTGGGGAAGGCAGATTAGGAGACACTTCAGGGGGGCAGAGCATTTTTGAGACACTGAGGGGGCTAGATTGAGGGGGGGGAGGGGACAGTGGGGGACAGAGAGTGGCAGTTTAGGAGACACTTCAGGGGGGCAGAGCATTTTTGAGACAATGAGTGGGCTAGATTGAGGGGGGAGGGGACGGTGGGGGGCTAGAGAGTGGCATTTTAGGAGACACTGGAGAGGGGGGGGCAGAGAGTGGCATTTAGATTACTTAAAAACATGTATTTCAAACCACACAGATATGAGGGGGCACACTTACGTTCCTTGGCCTGCTTCCTGGCTGGAAACTTGTCATACTCAGGAACAAATTGTTTTGTGATCTCCTCCCATACCCTCCTGGCATGCTGTAGGTCACTATAGAGGTCATTCTTCTTATCATACAGCTCTGGCCGCTCTTGGATGGCCATAATCAATGGACTTTTCACACCTCTTCTAGCAGATTCTGAAGGCCAGCATTTGCTTTTGTCTACCCCCCACTGATAAACAACAACAATCAAAGGAAGAGCTTACTTAACCCATTCCTTCCCAAAGAGCAATGTTAATCTATACAGCCAGCTTCTTACTATCTCTCAGGCCATTGAGAGCTGCATCTCACATTGGGAAAAAACAAGCTAATTTGCTGCAATCTCTAGGGATTTTAAATAAAACGCACAGAGGTAAAAAAGGCGGCCAGGCCCATAAAAAGTGCCACACTCAGTCTCAGTCCAACTTCAGGGACCCAGGTCCATTCAAAGGAAAGAACTTTCCAGCGATCTCTAGTGATGTGTACTGGAAATCAGAGGCTGAAAGTAGCAGAAGTTACCATGTCCCTAGTCAGAGATGCAGTAACACCCCGGCAGTGAACCCAGTCGCCATTGCTAAGCCCCATGCAGTCACTGCATTGCTCTGCAATTCCCGCTCTATAAACAATAAGACAGCCATTATTGCGGACCTTATTCAGACATGCGATTATTCATGCATCACTGAAACCTGGATTGATGCCAATGCGGGCCCCACATTGGAAGCAACCATCCCATACAATTACTCAGTCCTAAGTGAGGGAAGACGAGACCGCAGAGGAGGGGGTGTAGCAATTTGTGGCAAAACAACTCTGCAGCTCAGAGCCCTGAATGTTGGCTCAACAAAGTCCTTTGAATGTATAGGTGCCCAGATCTCAGCTGGTAAAGGCTTCAAAATTTTAGTGGTTTATCGTCCCCCTGGAGATGCTGACCCTTTCCTACAGGAATTCTCAGAACTTCTGGCAATGCTAACTCTGTCGTATCTGAGATGGATCATCCTTGGTGACTTCAACATCCGGGCTGATAACACTCAATCACAAGATGCAAATGAACTAATAAATCTCATGGGTCGACTAGGCTTCACACAAGTTGTAAAATCAGCTACCCACAGAGGAGGGCATATGCTAGACTTACTGTTCCACCTCGGAATGGACATTAGTAACATAACAGTAACCCCAGTGGTGTGGTCAGACCATCACATAATACAGTTTACTATTGAACATCACCCTATCAAGCAGCTCCCTAAAGAAACAATCAAAACCCGTCCCCTGAGTAAATTAACACCGGAGAGGATAACTGCCAACCTGGATTTTACAAATCTGCTCCACAGTCAAATGGACCCAAACTCTCTAGTAACCCAGTACAACAACACGATATATGAAACACTTGACAGTATTGCCCCATGGCGCACCAAATCAGCAACCAAAAAGCAGAAAGCTAATTGGTTTGACAAAACCATCATGGATCTAAAAAAGAAAGGGCGCAGACTAGAAAGACAGTGGCGTAAATCAGGGACTGGGGAGCACAAATCTAGCCTAGTTCAACACCTCAGACAATACCAACAAGCAATAACCAAGAAAAAATCAGACTTTATCTCGCACAAAATATCTACAGCCAACAACAGAGCTGCTCAACTCTTCCACACAGTGGAATCACTCTGCAATCCTTCCTGCCTAAAAGCCCCAACCACATACTCCAGGGAAAGGTGTGAAGAATTCTCTGCCTTCTTCACAAACAAGGTGTCTACCATCCGTGCCAGCATTACACCAACAACATCAATTGACCACTGGACGTTGCATATGCCTACTACCGTACCACCATGGCAAGTCTTTGACACTCTGAGTGTAGAAGATTTTGGAATTCTCATTCAAAGTCTCCGCCCCACTACCTGCGACCTGGATCCTGGCCCAACTGGATCCTTAATGCAGTGCCCAGCGCTGTTCAGGCCAGCACTTCACAAAATCACTCAGTGCTCCTTGCAAAGTGGACTTTTCCCAGAAGAACTAAAGAAAGAAATCATAAAACCCCTCCTGAAGAAACCATCACTAGATCCTGATTCTGTAACCAACTACAGACCTGTGGCAAACTTACCATTCCTATCAAAAGTTATCGAGAAAGCAGTCGCCAACCAGCTAGAAGCCAGGCTTACAGATAACAACATCTTTGATACTTTTCAGTCAGGATTCAGGAAAAGGCACAGCACTGAAACAGCATTAGTCCGAGTAATGAATGATCTACTTACTGCAAGGGACAAGGGTGATTGCTCAATTCTGATTCTTCTTGACTTGTCAGCAGCATTTGATACTGTGGATCATGAAATACTAATCCAGCGACTGAAGAATTACTGTGGCCTAAGGGGTACTGTTCTTAGCTGGTTTCAGACCTTCCTATCTGGCAGGACACAGCAAGTATGTCTGGGCACACACTACTCTAATCCAGTGCCACTTGCCTATGGAGTTCCACAGGGTTCTGTACTATCACCATTACTCTTTGCAGTCTACATGCTCCCACTGGGCAAAATAATCCAGAACTATGGTTTAGGATACCATTGTTATGCAGATGACACACAACTGTATCTGTCCTTCAAGCCTGGCACCCAAGACCCATCAGCATCCATAAATGCGTGCCTAGTGGATTTACAAAATTGGATGAACACCAGCTGGATGAGGCTGAACTCTGACAAAACAGAGGTGTTGGTGGTAGGTGGTCCACACATGATGAATAAAGTTCAAAACGCTCACCACCTCAAACTAGCAATTGGGGGAGATAATGTACAGTATAAAGACTCTGTGCGAAACCTTGGGGTGATCCTGGATGGAAATCTAAAACTCAGACAGCAGGTATCAGCTGTCGTCAAGTCTTCCTTCTTCCATCTAAGAAATATAGTGAAAATAAAACACCTTATCCCAGCTGAAGACCTACCTGCCCTGGTTCACGCATTTGTATCCTCCCGCCTAGACTACTGCAACGCCCTGTTAATCAGATCTACAGATAAGGTTCTGCGCCCCTTACAGCTAGTACAGAATGCTGCAGCCAGACTCCTAGCCAATGTCCCCCGCAGCTCACACATCACCCCAGTACTGCAAACTCTTCACTGGTTGCCAGTAAAATGGAGAATCAATTTTAAGATCTGCCTGCTGACATTCAAGGCTCTACACCACATGGGACCCAAATACATAGCGGATCTATTGGAACTTTATGCCCCTCCACGCACCCTCCGCTCTGCCAACAAGATGAAGCTGGTTATTCCCAGGATACACTTAACATTTGGTGCTCGGGCCTTTTCCTATGCAGCCCCTACTCTATGGAACTCACTTCCACAATCAGTACGAGAGGCTCCTTCTCTGGACAGCTTTAAAAAAAGGCTAAAAACTCACCTCTTTTCCCTAGCCTTTGAGACTGCATAATGCAGGGTCACATCGCTTTGAGTCCCCAGGGAGAAAAGCGCTATATAAATATTATTGTTATTGTTATTGTTATTATAATGAAGTCCTCCACATTGATGAAGCTCCTGGGCATGATGGCTGCACTCGTGTCTCTCCCAGCTCGTAAACAGGAAGCTGTCAGAGATGACGTTGAGGGGAGGAGAAGGAAGTTCAGGCTTTCCGTTTTGTCATCCGTTTTTGGTGCTATTTTGCCTGTGGAGATGGAGTTGCGTTTTCCCATTGCTTTCCGCTACCCATCCGTGTATCCGTGGTCCGTGAAAATGCAGCAGATCCGGACCTTCCGTTCAGGTTTTGAAAACGGGTCCCTGCAAACGCAGACGGATCCGTTTTTTACTTGGGTGAGGCTGGCTGCTATTCTCAACATTAGTATCCGGGACTCCGTTTTTCATCCGGTTTGAAAAACGCAGCCACGGATACGTTTCCGGACCTAGTGTGGACTAGGCCTAACAGTAAGGCTAGTTCTCGAGGTCGGCGAAGCCAGGTCGTCAACACACAGACAGATAAAGTACAGAATCAGAAGGCAGATACGGAATCCAATAACAGGTAGGGTCAGGCAACGGAGAATCAGAATAACGAGGTACAGAATTAGGAGGCAGGTACAGAGTCCAGGAACGAGCAGAGGTTGGCAACAGGATATCAGAAATAGCAAGGTACAGGATCAGAGTTCAGAGGAATAGTCAGGCAGGCAGTAGGTCATAACAAATAATACAATTCAATATTCCTAATGCTAAGGTGTGAGCTCCTTGATGTCAACGCCTTTGGAAACTATGCTAGAACACAGAAACAGACAAGGCCTGAGTGCTACCACGTAGTGATCACAACACCAGACGCCAGAGAAATGACCAGCACCCAGTATATATACTATAGCGCTCTCCAGCGCCACCCTAAAGTGCTGGACCAATGAAAAGTGGTGGAAATGTCAGCTGACCAGCTTGGTCAGCTGACCTTCTTCTGGCTGTCATATAAACTCTGCCTCTCAGCGCGCGCGCGCGTCATTCTGAACCTGTGTGGACTATCAGTCCCAGCCACACCAGTCACGCTTTGCAATGTCTCTGCTGGCCTGCACGCGGGGTAAGACGCACCGCTATCTGCACATGCGGTGGCCTCCCCGCGCCTGGTCAGACTGTCAGTAGCAGGCCTGTGCGCGCAAACCGCCGTGTCAGAAGCAGTGGTTTCTCCGCGTTCCGCTATGCCAGCCGCGGAAACAGCCGCCTCATCCTGCGTCCATGCAGCGGCTTTTCCGCGTTTCTTCACAGGAATACTGTATTATCATCTGTGTATTCTTCAGACTAGTTCCGGGGTGCTGAGACCAAGGACCTCGCACCCAGTATAGACATTGTTTGATATATGTTATGACTTATAGCTTTTCTGACTACTCCTCTGTCTTCTGATTCGGTACCTCGTATATCTGATATTCCGTTGCCAGACCCTGCTTGACTTGGATACCGAATCAGCCTTCTGTCTTTGTACTTTATCTGTCAGTGTGTTGCCGACCCGGCGTGCCCGACCTCGAGAGCTATCTCTCCCCTTAAAGAGATAGTTTCCAGATCAGATAGTGACATCCATCTTAGGTGTCACCCTCTCCTAGGCCCTTCCCGTCTCCAGTCTGACTCCTCCCCTGGGAGAGCCTCAGGCTGCTGGAAGGTTCCTGTGTTCCCAGAGCGGTGTCTCTGTACTGTATATCGCCTGCTCAGCAGGTACATTACTCAAAGTATTACTGTTACTCCAAACACTCACATATCCATAGGTGTCCAGAGGTTAGCAATATATCTGATTATCGATGATACTGCAGATCATCAATAACCGGGTATATATCTGCATTCTTGGTAATACTGCAGATCACCAATAATCAGATTCTCTCTGCGTGCTGACACCAATCGTTACATTGCTGTATCAAGTGTTTTGTATCTTTTTCATATGCGTTAATTTGGTTTTATTAAGGGGATACTATTGATTCTTTCCTTACATTTTAGCCACACCTACCACCACTCTTGAATGTGAACCAGGAAAAGAGTGTGATTGGATTCACCTGTGTTGGGGATGGGTTTTAGACTTTATATTCACTGTGTCTTTTTAACATGAACTTGTGCTATGATTAAGGACCTGTGAGTCCGAAACATGTCAGCTCCATGACTGTATGGCTTTTTACCTGTATCAATAAAGTTGGGACTCGATTAAACACAAGATTTTGTGCGGAACTTTTTCCGTTTTTGCTGCAATAAATAGTTACATCACGGGCCAGTATCCGTTGTGAGTGACCTGTGACTTTCATCTGCCTGACCCTATTGATTGATTGCGTCTTACCGACTTTAATTGTCACTAACTGTCTGCCGCATGACTTAGATATTGTGTAGTACGCTAGGGATTTATTAGTTACCTGCGTACTACTACTACTACTACTACTACTACTACTACTACTACTACTACTACTACTACTACTACCCATTCAGTTAATTTTTTCTACTGTTAGTGTGTGATTTTATTAGCTTTTGTAATGTGTAATAAATAATAGTTAGTTACATCACAGGCCAGCATCCGTTGTGAGTGACCTGTGACTGTCATCTGCCCGACCCTTTTCATTGATTGCGTCTGACTTTGTGTGACCGACTTTAATTGTCACTGTCTGCCGCACGACTTAGTTATTGTAGTACGCTAGGGATTTATTAGTTACCTGCGTACTACTACTACTACTACTACTACTACTACTACTACTACTACTGCTACTACTACTACTACTACCCGTTCAGTTCATTTTTTTCTACTGTTAGGTGCGCAGAAACTTCTGCACTACCAGGTTCAGGACATGGGCCAAGCAGGGGACGTGGGTCAAGTGTCCCCTGCTGATGGCAGCCAGCAGGTTGGCCGCATTGTCGGACACCACCAATCCGACTATGAGGCCTCTGGGGGTCAGCCACATCTTCTCCTGCTCCCTCAGGTAGCGGAGCACGTTGGCTGCCGTCAAACTGTTCTTCCCCAGGCCTCTCATCTCCAGCAGTGCTTGGCAGTGGTGGGCCTTCACGCTGCTGTTGATGCGGGGTCGCTTGGTGGCGGGAGCTGCTGCTTCTCCCCTGACTCCGCGTGGTGGCACCACATAGTGGACAACCGGTGCCGTTGCTGCTGCGACCCAAGGATGGACCTGCTGCTTCCTCGCTGGCGCATTCCACCAGGCTGAACCAGTGAGCCATGAAGGACATGTAGCGGGCAGTCCCAAAACGGCTGCTCCAGGAGTCCATGGTGATGTGCATCCGCTCACTCAGGGCATGATCGAGCAAGCGGCCCACATTCAGCATAGCAAACCGGTGCAGTGCTGGGATCGCCGTGCGGAAGAAGTAGTGGCTGGTGGCTGGGGATTTTCCACTCTGGGATCCCATACTACAGAAGCATTCTCATCAGGGATGCTCGGATAGTACTTTTTAAAATCGGAATTGATCCGGATATTCAGATATCTGGATCCGGTTCGGATATCCGAATCCAACCTTTTAGATATCAGCATGAACGCGGATATCCGAACGCATTATCCGCTGATATCCGACTTATTCGGATATCCGGATAGAAAAACCGGAGGTGCCTTTTAAAATGCTTTAAAAACACCTTCTATCCTCTTACCTACCTTCCCTCCTTCCCTCCTTATCCTCCTCCGGAGGAGGATCTTGTCTTCCAGGGATTTGTAGGATGTCAAAAGCACGCTTACATACATTCGCCAGGAATCAAACCCAGGTCCACGGGATCAGTGAATAATGGCGCACATCCCCTATGCATAAAAATGGCACCGCATTAAAAAGATAGGCTTATCGCTATTTATCGTTAGTACTGCATAATAATGGCGCACAGGGAAAAAAAGAAGAAAAACGGCACACACTAACGTCATTTACCAATAGTGGCACACACTAACGTTATTTATCAATAGCGCCCTACATAAGCCAAACTGCAGACGTTATTTAACTGCAAAACGGTGAATGGATTTAATGTAACACTGTCAAGGTTAGGGTTAGGCACCACTGGGGGGGGGGATCTTAGGGTTAGGCACCACCAGGGGGGTCTGAGGGTTAGGCACCACCAAGGGGGTGGTTAGGGTTAGGTACAGGGAGGGTTCTGTGTGAGAGTAGGGTTAGGTATAGTTACAGTACACTATACACCGCCAGTGGGGTGGTTAGGGTTAGGCACCACCAGGGGGGTGGTTAGGGTTAGGCACCACCAGGGGGGTGGTTAGGGTTAGGCACCACCAGGGGGTGGTTAGGGTTAGGCACCACCAGGGGGGTGGTTAGGGTTAGGCACCACCATGGGGTGGTTAGGGTTAGGCACCACCAGGGGGGTCTAGGGGTTAGGGATCGGTACAGAGAGGGTTCTGTGTGTTAACGCTAAATAACGATAAGGCTTTACCGCTAAATAACAATAAGGCTTTAACGTTAAATAGCGATAAGCGGCGAACGGATTAGCGGCAACACTGTGCGCCATTATTCACAGGTGCCATTTTCAGATGGATGCAGGTCCACTGCTTAGAAGGCAGCTCTCCTCACCGCTATACCACCATTGGCCGGGATTTGAACCCAGGTCAACTAAGATTACAGGCTGAAGCCAGCCATTTCACTCATCTCTTCAACTACAAGCAAGGCCCAGGAGTAGTCTTAGCTACCGTAATATCTATGTTACAGCAGGGCCCTTATTACACTTTCTCTTACAGGGCTATGGAAACCGTTTTGCTCATGCGATAAAGCGAGGTGCAAAAATAAAATCATACCTAGCAGAGGATGATTTCAATCCATCAACCTCTGGGTTATGGGCCCAGCATACTTCTGCTGCTCTACTCTGCAGTCTGCTTACATTTGTATACAATTTTCAAGTTTAACCACTTCGCCGCCCGGGTATATCTACGCTCCTTTGGACTTCAGTTCCCCGCCCGGAGCATAGATGTACGCACCCCCCACCGCCACTGCCGCCGCTGTCCGTGCTCCCGCTCGCAGGTGCGCGCACTCCCGCGATCGTGCACGCCGCCGCCCGCTCGCCCGGAGATCAATGAACGGGAAAATCCATTCCCGTTCGTTGATCTCTGCCCCCGTAATGATCGGCATGCTTCTATTAGAAGCAGCGCGACCATTGTGAAAAAACTCAGTTTCCCAGCCTCCCTTCCTGCAAGCGTCCTTCCGACGCTTGTAGGACGCCTGAAAAAAAAATGTGGCCAACTTGTGGCCAAAAAGTACTACACCCTAAAACATTTTTCACATACACATACATTATTATCACTAATCATTTAAAAATTTTAACTCATTAACTCCCACACTCCCCAATTCTTACCAATATATTTTTTTTTGTAATATTAAAATAAATTAAACAAAATTACAATTAAAAAAAACTTAAATAGTTACCTTAGGGACTGAAATCTTTAAATATTTATACATGGAGGGTATAACACTGTTACTTTATAAATTATGGGCTTGTAGTTAGGGATAGACGCAAAACTGAAAAAAATGCACCTTTATTTGCAAATAAAATATTGGCGCCAAACATTGTGGTAGGGACATAATTTAAATGATGTATTAACTGGGACAAATGGGCATATAAGTTACATGGATTTTAATTATAGTAGCATGCATTATTTAAAAACTATAATGGCGGAAAACTGAACAATAATGTTTTTTTTTCCAAATGTTTTCCTATTTTCCCATTAAAACACATTTAGAATAAAATAATTCTTGGCATAGTGTCCCACCTAAAGAAAGCCTAATTGGTGGCGAAAAAAACAAGATATAGTTCATTTTATTGTGATAAGTAATGATAAAGTTATAGGCGAATTAATGTAAGGAGCGCTGAAAGGAGAAAATTGCTCGGATGCTGAAGGGGTAAAACCCCTCAGTTGTGAAGTGGTTAAGAAGGGTACATTAGTTCCCTTCACAAACACAAAAGGCAAGGCCGTCCCTAGGTGGGCTTGAACCCCCAACCTTTCGGTTAACAGCCAAATGCACTAACCAATTGTGCCACAAGGACTGTGTGTATGTAGTTGCTGCTAAATGGCTATCTGGAGTTTTCTTCGGACAACTGTTGAACACAAAAGGCAAGGCCATCCCTAGCAGGAAGGGTTGCATGGCCACCTAGCTTTTCATCCTTCCCACCCTTGCCCTGGAATCTTCCAGACTTCAAATTGCTGTCCTTTGCTGTGTGTGTTTGCATCATCCAGGGGGGCACATGATCTTTCTGATTCTGAAGTCTTGAATTGAATCTTGTAAGCAGTTTCACCATGTGTCCCACTGCTTTCATCTAGCAAATTAGGCAAATAAGCAAGCTTATTTTTCTCTTGGGTATATCACAATGGTACATGCTAGGCTGGCTTCAGCATGTAGTGCCGTCGGTAGTATAGTGGTGAGCATAGCTGCCTTCAAAGCAGTGGACCTGGGTTCAATTCCTGGCCAATGTATGTGAGCTTGCTTTTGACAGCCTACAAATCCCTGGAAGGCAAGATCAGAGGGAGGAGGAGGAGCTGGAGCTTTTTGCCACCGAACCTGTAATCCGGATTCGGATATCTGGGAGAAATCCGTGGATATCCGGGTCGGCTGTCAAACTATCTGCAGATAGCTATCCGGATTTCTGCTCAACTATCCAGGATCCGGCCGGATAGTGTAAAAATGGTCGAATATCCGGTTTACCTGGATATCCGAAATCCAGATGAGCAACCCTGATTCTCATGTCACTCCCCTCCTTCACAAAGGAGTATGGCAGGAGCTGGGAGCACATGGCCCAGCCAAGCAACCCGTTCAGCACTCAGATGCGCCCGATGGTGGCAGGCAAAACCTTGGTCACACTGGGAAAGGACTTGCTGAGCAGGGTCTGGCGGCATTTGCCTGCACGGGAGAATGAGGAGGCCACTGTGGAGGGAGCAGATGAGACCACTGAGGACTGGCTGCCCGGGGGGAAGCAGTGACTTTCTGTGCTGCTGATCCTGGATGAGCATGAGGGTGGGATGCTGCTGCTGCTGCTACTGCTGAAGTCTGTGCAGTGGCTGTCTGGCTCTGACCACTGCCTGTGCCACTGTCCTTCAGCATCAGAAAGTCACTGTCCTCAAAATGTTTGGTCACCAAGTGGGTCTGCAGGCACGAGGTACCCAACTTGTTGAGATCGTGACCTCCGTTCAGGCAGGCACTGCAACTGTGGCAAATGGCACGGGTCTTGTCGTCATCGCACACAGTGAAGTACCGCCCAGTGCTGGGCCGACATTACGCATTAGCGTAATTACGCATCGTAATTCACTACAAATGCACCGTAAGCGTTACGTGTAAGGTTACAGTATTACGCGTAATTAATTATGCGTAGACCGTAGGGTTACGTTTTACGCATAACAAATTACGCGTAAGACAGTAAACTCCCATTGAAATTACACAGTCTGCCGTAATCGCGTAATATTACGCTCCCGTATAATATAAAAAAGCCGCCGACTTTAAGGGTTAATAGCAAAGCCCCCTTATGTGCTAAGAGCCTCAAATTTGGAGAATATATTAAGGAGATCAGAAGGAATAAGAGGAAATTTTTTTTTTTCAAAAAGACCTTATAGTTTTTGAGAAAATCGATGTTAAAGTTTCAAAGGAAAAATATATACATTTAAAAACCCGCCGACTTTAACGGTTAATAGCAAAGCCTGCTTAAAATTTAGGAACACCAAATTCACAGGGTATATTAAGGGGATCAGTGGGAATAAGAGGAACATTTTTTTTTTTCAAAAAGACCTTATAGTTTTTGAGAAAATCGATTTTTAAGTTTCAAGGGCGAAAATGTCTTTTAAATGCGGAAAATGTCAGTTTTTTTTGCACAGGTAACAATAGTGTTTTATTTTCATAGATTCCCCCAAGTGGGAAGAGTTTTACTTACTTCGTTCTGAGTGTGGGAAATATAAAAAAAAAACGACGTGGGGTCCCCCCTCCCAGACCTCTTTAACCCCTTGTCCCCCATGCAGACTGGGATAGCCAGAATGCGGAGCACCGGCCGCGTGGGGCTCCGCACCCTGACTATACCAGCCCGCATGGTCCATGGATTGGGGGGTCTCGGAAGGGGAGGGGCAGCCAAGCTTTCCCCTCCCCCTCCGAGCCCTTGTCCAATCCAAGGACAAGGGGCTCTTCTCCACCTCCGATGGGCGGTGGAGGTGGAGGCCGCGATTTCCTGGGGAGGGGTTCATGGTGGCATCTGGGAGTCCCCTTTAAAAAGGGGTCCCCCAGATGCCCACCCCCCTCCCAGGAGAAATGAGTATAGAGGTACTTGTAGTACCCCTTACCCATTTCCTTTAAGAGTTAAAAGTAAATAAACACACAATCACATAGAAAAAGTATTTTAATTGAACAAAAAACATAACCACGAAAAAAGTCCTTTAATATTCTTAATTAACCATTAATACTTACCTGTCCCTTTAAAAGCCAGTTCCCACGCAATATCCTCGGAAATATACTAATCAGTTACAATGTAACAAAGTTATTACAATGTAACAACTTTGTTACATTGTAACTACGCCGCACCCGACGTCACTCACGCCGCCGCCGCCACCGCGTCTGTGCTGCAGGACCCGACAGAGCTCTGAGCTATAGCTCAGAGCTCTCTAAGCATCTTTGTATTTGGGCTCCAAGGAGCCCCATTGGTCCTTAGCAGACCAATGGGGTTCCTTCTGATTTGAAGGAACCCCATTGGTCTGCTAAGGACCAATGGGGCTCCTTGGAGCCCAAATACAAAGATGCTTTCGAGAGCTCTGAGCTATAGCTCAGAGCTCTGTCGGGTGAAGGGACGCTAAGTCCCCGCCGGCTCCGCTGCCCTCCCCGCCTCTCCCACATGTCACCTATATACATGCTGGCACCCATGGGTGCCAGCATGTATATGAGTGACAGGTGTGGGCGGAGTGGACGGCGGGAGCCGGCGGGGACTAGCGTGTATGCGGCGGCCGGCGGGTGAGCGGCGAGTGACGTCGGGTGCGGTGGTGTTACAAAGTAACAAAGTTGTTACATTGTAATAACTTTGTTACATTGTAACTGATTAGTATATTTCCGAGGATATTGCGTGGGAACTGGCTTTTAAAGGGACAGGTAAGTATTAATGGTTAATTAAGAATATTAAAGGACTTTTTTCGTGGTTATGTTTTTTGTTCAATTAAAATACTTTTTCTATGTGTTTGTGTGTTTATTTACTTTTAACTCTTAAAGGAAATGGGTAAGGGGTACTACAAGTACCTCTATACTCATTTCTCCTGGGAGGGGGGTGGGCATCTGGGGGACCCCTTTTTAAAGGGGACTCCCAGATGCCACCATGAACCCCTCCCCAGGAAATCGCGGCCTCCACCTCCACCGCCCATCGGAGGTGGAGAAGAGCCCCTTGTCCTTGGATTGGACAAGGGCTCGGAGGGGGAGGGGAAAGCTTGGCTGCCCCTCCCCTTCCGAGACCCCCCAATCCATGGACCATGCGGGCTGGTATAGTCAGGGTGCGGAGCCCCACGCGGCCGGTGCTCCGCATTCTGGCTATCCCAGTCTACATGGGGGACAAGGGGTTAAAGAGGTCTGGGAGGGGGGACCCCACGTCGTTTTTTTTTTATATTTCCCACACTCAGAACGAAGTAAGTAAAACTCTTCCCACTTGGGGGAATCTATGAAAATAAAACACTATTGTTACCTGTGCAAAAAAAACTGACATTTTCCGCATTTAAAAGACATTTTCACCCTTGAAATTTAAAAATCGATTTTCTCAAAAACTATAAGGTCTTTTTGAAAAAAAAAATGTTCCTCTTATTCCCACTGATCCCCTTAATATACCCTGTGAATTTGGTGTTCCTAAATTTTAAGCAGGCTTTGCTATTAACCGTTAAAGTCGGCGGGTTTTTAAATGTATATATTTTTCCTTTGAAACTTTAACATCGATTTTCTCAAAAACTATAAGGTCTTTTTGAAAAAAATTTTTTTCCTCTTATTCCTTCTGATCTCCTTAATATATTCTCCAAATTTGAGGCTCTTAGCACTTAAGGAGGCTTTGCTATTAACCCTTAAAGTCGGCGGCTACCTAACATTGATCCATGCGTCAACTTTTCCGCTTGGCAGCATGACCTTACGCATTAATTGCTAGTAGGATTTTACGCGTAAACCTATAACGTAACAACCTGAATTACGGTATACTTACGCATAATTGCGTAAGTGCTATACGTAATTATACACATGTACCGAAGTTGACTGTCTATGCCGTAAGCGTAATTTCGTAATGCGTAATAGCGTAAAATTACGCGTAATGATCCGTAAGCGTAGCTTTCTCCATTACGACCAGCACTGGTACCGCCAGACTAGGGATTTCATCTTGCCCTTCCCGCTTGAGGGCAGAAGAGCTTTTTTGACTTTGGAGGGCTGTTTTTTTTTTTTTTTTGGGAGGAGCTTTGGTGCGATTGGTGGTGGTAGCGACTGAAGCAGCAGGCTTTGGCTCCTGCCTGCCACGCCCTGTGCTGGCCATCATGCTGCTGCCACGGCTCTGTGCCAGAGACGCCTCCTCCTCTGATGACTTGCTGCCTTAACCCAACTGTGTGATTTTATTAGCTTCTGTACTGTGTAATAAAAAATAGATACATCACAGGCCAGCATCCGTTGTGACCTGTGACTGTCATCTGCCTGACCCTATTGATTGCATCTGACCGTGTGTGACTGACTTTAATTGTCACTGTCTGTCACACGAGTTAGTTAGTACTGTAGACTACACTACTGCTGTTAGTAGGACTACTACTACTATTAATACTACTATTTATATAAAAATTAAAAAAAAAACCTCATTTTTTGTTGTACTGTATTTGTATATTGCACAATGACTGGCAGAGGTAGAGGACGAGGCACCACCAGGAGAGGCAACGCCATTGCAGGAGTCACTGCCATCAGCAGCAGAAGGTCTGGGACTGGTCTGCCTCCAGCCAAAGACCGCAGAGTTGTGGAGGAGGGAGCAGAGGCGCAAAAGCAGCACGTTGCGCCCATCGTTGAGACGGGTCGTCGCCCCCGGCCCATTGTGGAAAGTGAGGTGCAGGCTGTGGTAGAAATTATGGCGGAGCAGGAAGCCACCGTTTCCAGCCAGGCCTCCAGCACCAGCAAGACCAGTGCCACCACCAGCACTCCGGTCTGCAGCAGGCCTCCACCACCGCTTGAGGCCATGGTCACGGTGACCCCATCGACCAGCCTGCCCTGACTGAGCTTGCTCTTATCCACAGACACAGACACTGTGAGCATGTAAAGGGATGTTTTGGAGCAGTTTGAGGTGGACATGACAGGGCCATGCAAGGAGGAGGAGGAGTTAGAGGCGCAGCAGTTTGTTTTTGGCACTGAGGAGGAGGGGCGTGATGCAGGGGATGTTGGGGTAGAGGAGTTGGTTGAGGCGGGCTCACAGGAGATGTTTGGGGATGATGATGATGACGTGCTGGATCCTTCCTATGTGCCACCAGTACCACCAGCACAGTTGGTTGAAGGCAGCTCGTCATCGGAGGAGGAGGTGTCTCTGGCGCAGAGGCACGGCAGCAGCAAGGCGGCCAGCACAGGGCTTGGAAGGCAGGAGCCACAGCCTGCTGCTTCAGCCGCTACCACCACCTGCAGCAAACCTCCAACCAAACCAAAAAAGGCACAATCCTTCAAAGCCACCAAAAAACCCCAGCCCTCAAGCTCAAAGAGCAAGTTGAAGTCCCCAGTCTGGCGGTACTTCACCAAGTGCCCAGTGGATGCGACCAAAGCAATTTGCAACAGTTGCGGTGTCAGTCTCAACAGAGGTCGCGATCCACTCAAGTTGAGTGCCTCGTGCCTGCAGATCCACTTACAGAGTAGACATTTGGAGGAGTTTAGTGAGTTGGAGAAGCTGACGGAGAGTGACGCAGGCAGTGGTCAAACCCAGACAGCCACTGCACAGATTTCAGATGTGCTCCCAGCTCCTGCCATATTTCTTTGTGCAGGAGGGGAGTGACATGAGAGCGCTGCTGCAGGTTGGGATCCCAGAGTGTCAAGTCCCCAGTCGCCACTCCTTCTCCCGCAGGGTGATCCCAGCACTGCACCGCTTTGCCATGGCGAACGTGGGCCGCGCAATCGATCACGCCGTGAGTGAGCAGATCCATGTCACCATGGATTCATGGAGCAGCCGTTTTGGGACCCACTGGGTCAGCCTGGTGGAGAGCCCGAGTGAGAAAGCAGCAGGTCCACCCTCGGGCTCATCAGGGGCAGCAGCTGCACCAGTCACCCAGTATGTGGTGCCACTGCGCGGGGTCAGGGGAGAAGCAGAAGCTCCCGCCGCCAAGCGATCAAGTCTGAACAGCAGCGTGAAGGCCTGCCACTGCCTAGTGCTGCTGGAGATGAAAAGACTGGGGTAAACAGCTTGACGGGAGCCAACATGCTCCGGTACCTCAGGGAGCAGGAGAAGACGTGGCTGACACTAGTGTTGGGCGAATAGTGTTCGCCACTGTTCGGGTTCTGCAGAACATCACCCTGTTCGGGTGATGTTCGAGTTCGGCCAAACACCTGGTGGTGTTCGGCCAAACTGTTCGGGTTCGCCCGAACTGCTGAATGCCCGGCCGAACAGGGCCCTGTTCGGCCGAATACGGCCCCCCTATGGGGTCGCAGGCATAAGGGGGGAGCATGCCCCGATCGCAGGGGGGGTCGGAAATTCCCCCCTCCGCTAGCGCTCCCCCCTCTGCCCGCTTCCCCATACAAAAGTTTGACGAAAGTAAAATAGTACCGGTGGTGGTGGCTTGCTGCTGCAGTGGCTGGCTGGCACTATGAAGTGACTGAGGAGGAGGAGTCGGAGTAGGACGCGTTGAGGGAGGCCGGGCAGCGGGCGGTTCAGCGGTAGTACCCTTGTGGTACTTCCGCCCTTTCTCTGACCTCACGTCCTCTGCGTGATGACGCATACGAGGGTACGCGTGACGCGTACCCTCGTATCCAGAGGACGTGAGGTCAGAGAAAGGGCGGAAGTACCACAAGGGTACTACCGCTGAACCGCCCGCTGCCCGGCCTCCCTCAACGCGTCCTACTCTGACTCCTCCTCCTCAGTCACTTCATAGTGCCAGCCAGCCACTGCAGCAGCCAGCCACCACCACCGGTACTATTTTACTTTCGTCAAACTTTTGTATGGGGAAGCGGGCAGAGGGGGGAGCGCTAGCGGAGGGGGTGGGGGGAATTTCCGACCCCCCCCCCCCCGCGATCGGGGCATGCTCCCCCCTTATGCCTGCGACCCCATAGGGCCCCCAAAAGCGGGATGTTCGGGGAGTTCGGGGTTCGGCCCGAACATGCCGAACATCGCGGCCATGTTTGGCGAACGTTCCCGAACCCGAACATCTAGGTGTTTGCCCAACACTAGCTGACACCCAGAGGCCTCACTGTCGGATTGGTGGTGTCCGACAATGCCGCCATCCTGCTCGCTGCCATCAGCAGGGGAGACTTGGTCCACGTCCCTTGCTTGGCCCACGTCCTGAACCTGGTGGTGCAAAAGTTCATGCGCACCTACCATGGGATGGAGGAGCTGTTAGAAGCGGCGTGGAAAATTGTGCGCAATTTCCGCCACTCATCTGCTGCCGAGGCAAAACTGGCAGACATCCAGCAGCTCGAGGGCCTGCCACGACACAGCCTCATCATAGATGTGCCAACTCACTGGAACTCCACCCTGGCGATGTTGGAGCGGCTGGTTGAGCAGAGGAGGGCTGTCCAACGCTACATCCATGATGCCACTGTCGCCGGCACCGGCAGCACCACCAAACTCCAGCTAATCACCAACGCGCAGTGGGGGCAGATGCAGCAGGTCTGCTTGGTGTTGGCTCCCTTCCTGCAGGGAACCAACCTGGTGAGTGAACAAGCCAGTGGGTGCCCTTTGTTTGCCTTCTGGACAGGGCACTTGGCGAATTGGTGTATTTATTATATTCATAAAGCGCCAACATATTACGCCGCGCTGATTTTCATCCTCCTGCTGTCTGTGTTCCCAACGCCAGGGTCCACAACACAATACATTGCCTGCTGCCATACGTCACTCCTCCTCCTGCTGCTGTATTTATTTATTTATTTATGAATTTATGAATTTATTTATGTATTTATTGTATTTATAAAGTGCCAACATATTACGCCGCTCTGATTTTCATCCTCCTGCTGTCTGTGTTCCCAACGCCAGGGTCCACAACACAACACAACACAATACATTGCCTGCTGCCACACATCACTCCTCCTCCTCCTGCTGTATTTATCCTCCTGCTGTCTGTGGTCCCACCACCAGGGTCCACACATTACATTTTACTACTGCCACACGTCACTCCTCCTCCTCCTGCTGTATTTATCCTCCTGCTGTCTGTGGTCCCACCGCCAGGGTCCACACAATACATTGCCTGCTGCTATACGTCACTCCTCATCCTGCTGCTGCTGTATTTATTTATTTATGAATTTATTTATGTATTTATTGTATTTATAAAGCACCAACATATTATGCCGCGCTGATTCTCATCCTCCTGCTGTCTGTGGTCCCACCGCCAGGGTCCACACAATACATTGCCTGCTGCCACACGTCACTCCTCCTCCTGCTGTATTTATCCTCCTGCTGTCTGTGGTCCCACCGCCAGGGTCCACACAATACATTGCCTGCTGCCACACGTCACTCCTCCTCCTGCTGTATTTATCCTCCTACTGTCTGTGGTCCCACAGCCAGGGTCCACACAATACATTGCCTGCTGCTATACGTCACTCCTCGTCCTGCTGCTGCTGTATTTATCCTCCTGCTGTCTGTTTTCCCACGCCAGGTTCCACAGAATACATTGCCTGCTGCCATACGTCACTTCTTTTTTTTTTTTTTTAATTACACCTATTTAAATGTGATTTCACTTTTTAAAAAAAAACGCATCCGAATTCCCGAACACTAGTTTTTTACCGAATTTTGCTAACGACACCCGAACCGAATTCGAATCCAAACCAAATTTTGCGATCTAATTCGAATCCGAATGTCCTCCTGGCCCGAATTTGAATGTACCCGAATCGAATTTTGGTACATCTGAGCATGCCAGCCCGACCGATTCGGGTATCCGGATAGAAAAAACGGAAGTGCCCTTTAAATGGCTGCCGTCGCTCAGCCACTGCAGCAGCAAACTTGGCCGACATTCAGCAGCGCGAGGGCCTGCCACGACACCGCCTTGTCATCGATTTGCCAACTCGCTGAGGAGGGCTATCCACCGCTACAATGTTGATGCCGCTGTCACCAGCACCACCAAACTCCAGCTCATCTCCAATGCACAGTGGGGGCAGATGCAGCAGGTCTGCTTGGTTTTGGCTCCCTTCCTGCAGGGAACCAACCTGGTGAGCGAGGAACGGGCATTCCTCTGCCAGTGGGTGCCCTCTGTTTGTTTGCTGGACAGGGCACTTTGCGATTTAATGGATGTGGGAGAGGAGGCCCTGAAGCAGCTGGAACAGCAACCGCCTGCGCTTTCCACTTCTGCGTAGGAATTTGAGTTGTTGGAGGAGTAGGAGTTGGAAGTGCTAGATGTTGCTGTTGAGGGGGAACAGCGGAGCGCAGCAGCAGTGGTGAGAGGGTGGAGAGAGGAGGAAGAGGCTCAGGGGCCAGAGGAGGAGGAGGACAACTAACTTGAGGCCACTGACCCTGATGTCTCTGCTGGACGGACCGCCCTGTTCACCATGGCAGGGCACATGCTGCGGTGCCTGCGCACAGACCCCAGGGTTAAGCAGATGCAAGCTCAGGAGGACACCTGCATCAGCATGATCCTGGACCCATGGCTGAGGGGGAGGGGTGGCTCAGTCCTTGCCTGCTGGAGACCGTGAGCAGCGAACAAGGGAGTTGCAGGAGATCCTTGTTAGGCGATTGGAGGAAACCTCTCACGACCTTCCACCCCCTCTGTCCCTTTCCAGCCAGCACAACAGCCGGTGCCTGTAGCCAACAGCAGCAGCAGCATTCGCCCAGGAAACCTGCTGTCCTTGACAAAGGCACTCTACCTGACGGTAGAGCAGCCGAGAGAGGAGGTGCGTGTAGCAGCATCCTCCTCCTCTCAAAGTCACAGGCAGCATCTGACCCGGATGGTGACCGACTACATGGGGTCCTTCAGTGGGCTTGACACAGGCGAGGAGCCTGTGGACACCCCTTGGAGTACTGGGTTGAGCGCTTGCAGATGTGGAGTGAGCTGGCGCAGTACGCCCTGGAAGTCTTGTCTTGCCCCCCTTTCAGCATGCTGTCAGAGAGGTGCTTCAGTGCAGCCGGTGGTGTGTTCTCGGAAAAGCGCTTTCGTCTGTCCACAGAGTCCGTGGACAGACTCACATTCCTGAAGATCTACCAGGCCTGGATTGAAGGCACGTTCCAGGCACCTGTTGTCGGTGACAGGAGGACATGAGGTGCCTGGGAATTATTTTTTAACAACATCAACCTTCAGTCCCCTGCAAATTTGGCCTGGTTTTTCTTTAGGTGCTGTGGTACCACCACTAGATGCCATGGCCTAGGCTGGCTGCTGCCATGTATGTCCTTCTGCTGCTGCATTAAACCTCATTTCTCTGTTCCCACCACCACCACCAAGGTCCACTCCGTTATGCGCTGCTGTCACTAGCTATTTAAACCCCCCCAAAATAGCTACTATTTCTTTTCTTGTGTAAAAAAAATAAAATTATTATTCTGAGGTGTCTGGGTTGAAAACTGTGCTGTCCCTATTGTGTATTGGACACAATGTGGGCTTCCCGACTGCTGTCTGGAACCTCCTGCTGTATGGTGTTTATTATTACAGCCGTGGTACCGACACTAGGTACCGTGGCCCGTTACATTGCCTGCTGCTACATGTCACTCCTCCTCCTCCTGCTGCTGTATTTAACCTCCTGCTGTCTGTGCTCCCACCGCCAGGGTCCACAGAGTTATGTACTGCTGCCATGCGCCACTGGCTATTCTGCCACTACAATAGCTACATTTTGTTGTAAAAAAAAAAATTCTGTGGTGTCTGGGTTGAAAACTGTGCTGTCCTAGTTGTGTATTGGACACAATGTGGGCTTCACGACTGCTGTCCGGAACCTCCTGCTGTTGGTGTTATTATTACAGCCGTGGTACCAATGCTAAGTGCCACGGCCTACTACATTGCCTGCTGCCACACGTCACTCCTCCTCCTGCTGCTGCTGTATTTAACCTCCTGCTGTCTGTGTTCCCACCGCCAGGGTCCACAGAATTATTTGCTGCTACCATGTGCCACTAGCTATTACGCCACTACAATAGCTACATTTTGTTGTATAAAAAAAAAATCTGAGGTGTCTGGGTTGAAAGCTGTGCTGTCCCAGTTGTGTATTGGACACAATGTGGGCTTCATGACTGCTGTCCGGAACCTCCTGCTGTATGGTGTTTGTTATTACAGCCATGGTACCAATGCTAGGTACCATGGCCTGTTACACTGCCTGCTGCCTGCCACACGTCACTCCTCCTCCCGCTGCTGCATTTAACTTCCTGCTGTCTGTGTTCCCGCCACCAGGGTCCGCAGAATTATGCGCTGCTGCCATGCGCCACTAGCTATTATTACGCCAAAAATTTAGCCATGCTGTTGAAGAACAAATTTTACAACAGTTGAGTTCTGTAAGGGAAAAAACATTAAGTTGAGTACAAGAGGAAGAATATGAACACCAAAAAAAATTGTGGCGTAGAAGAATAAGAATAAGAATAACCAGGAGAAGAAGATTAACAACAAGAATAACAAGAATAATCAGGAGAAGAAGAAAAAGAAGAACCAGAAGAACAAGAAGAACCAGAAGAACAAGAAGAACCAGAAGAACAAGAAGAACCAGAAGAACAAGAAGAACCAGAAGAACAAGAAGAACCAGAAGAACAAGAACCAGAAGAACAAGAAGAAGTAGAAGAAAAGAAGAAGAAGAAAGGAAGAGGAAAAAGAAGAAGCATTTTCCATCATTTTTTTTTATTACACCTATTTAATTGTGATTTCCCTTTAAAAAACAAAAAAGATAGCTTTAACTTTAAGGCCATACGAATTCGTGATCACGAATTCGGGGTAATACCCGAATTCAATTACCGATCATGTCTCGAATTCAAATCGAATTCTACTGGTCCTGATCACGTCCGAACCCGAATTTGACCCAGACCTGAATTCGAATGTACTCGAATCACATTTGGGTACATTTGAGCATCAATGCTGGTGGGACTTGAAAGCAGTTTCAGCGCGCAAGCCTAAGAATGTGACTGAACTGGAGGCTTTTGCCCATAAAGAATGGGCTAAGATTCCCGTAGATTGCTGCAAGACACTTGTGTCAAGCTATGCTTCATGTTTAAAAGCTGTTATAACTGGAAAAGGATGTTGTACTAAGTACTAAGAATGAATGTCACTTGGGGGTTGAATAAAACTGATAATGATGTGAGCACAGAAAAGACATTTGTGGTTATTTCATTATAAATGTTATGTTATATTTGTCTGACTTACAAGTGCCTCTTTGATTTAATTCAGAATCAGAATCAGAATCAGAATTTATTATTATCGCCAAGTACAACCGGTGGATTGTACCCGGAATTGGTTTTGGCACATACAGGGTCGTTGGTGAAGAGACAAGAAATAGCATACAGTTAAGCATAGCACATACATAGACGTGGTACCAGCATACATAGGACAAAAACATTACAGCTTGTGCGTACAATTAAGCAGAGTGCAGCATCACATGCAGTCAAGCATGGGTCATACGTATAAAATATAATATAAAGCAAAAAAAAAATAAAAAGCAAAACAGAGCATTACAGCATACACGTACAGTTAACGTAAATACAAACATAGCAAAGCATACATTGATAGCAGGAACAGAAAAGAGTGGGACTGGAGGCGCAGCCTGAGAGCTGATATGAGCGCTGCCATTTTCGGCACTGGACGCTACACAGCGACACGCTCCCAACAAGACAGGTGCACCGATTTGTCCACGAAAGTAGAGAGGAAGAAACTGAGAAAGCAACTGAGAGAGCTGAGGGGCGTCATGATGGAGGCGGACAGCAGAGTTCACTCGGAACAGGTTGCCCGAGGAGTAGCGCTCCTGATTTCGAGTCCGCACGGCTAACATACATGCACATACAATCAGGTACAGTATGGCACATAAGTAAGAAATACATATATAATACAGCACATGACTAGTGGAGGACGCGAGGGGCAGACTGGAGTGCTATGTGAGGGGAGTGCCACATCTACCGGCAGCGCTCGCTCTGCTCTGCAGCATTTCCAGATGCCCTGCAGTGTGTAAAGTAAGAGTGTAAAGGACAAGGAGTGGATAGAAAAGAGAGAGAGTGGATAGCTAAAAAGAGGAGAGAGACAGAGAGTCCCCTTTAGGACTGCAGATTGTGTACAGCCACGCTTAGCATAGTTCTGGCTTGGTGCCCGGTCTGGGCTGGTCAGGTCCAGAGACCATTTGATGATGGTTGCAGGCAGAGGGGACCTGGTGGAGTGTTCAGATGCGGCCGCGAATTGAGGGCTGGATGTGGGGTGATCTTGGCAGTGGCCTCATCAAGGGAGGTCTGGCCTGCGAGAGAGCTCAGAGGAGAGGAGCTCCTCCACGTGGGTGGCATACCAGGCTAGAGTCGGCGGAGACTGCCTCTGAAGTGGCCAGCAGAGCCACTCTCGCACTGGGGGTCTCCTCCACGTGGGTGGCCGAGCAGTGATATGTGGCAGTGCAGCGGGTGTTGGAGCGGCCAGCAGTGCCCGGAGGTCACCCCTGGGCCCGGGAGAGCGGACCAGCGTCAGTGGGGATGGGCAGAGGCCCGCAGCAAGCAGCAAGGCAGACCCGGAGAACGTCCCAGCTCCCTCCATCCGCAGCAGCATCTCCCCCCGTCGCAGAGCGCACAGGCTTCGACTGGAGCAGGACAGGATCCGCGGTGGTGCAGCACAGTCCCCATCCCCTCAAAAGGCAGGCGGCGTCTCTTGGTTCCCCCGGCAGCGGTGGTGTGGCCACCCACGTGGTGGAATCATGAGTGTAGGAAGAGCCGCAACGTGCCCTGGCTGGCAGTGGGGCGAGGTGGCCCGTTCCCCTGCAGCAGCCCGCAGCGACATCCACTCGCCGGTGGCTTCCCGACCTCCTCAGAGCGGCTGCACTAGCGTCTGTCCTCCGGCGATGGAGCGGCCCCATGTGCTGTCCCTGCATCCAGCCGAGTGAGGAACGGCTGCATCGATGGTCCCGGCGATCCAGGTTCCGGAGCACGGCATGCCCAAACTCCCCAGGATGAGGAGAGCAGGGGGGACATCTCTGACCTCCCGGCGCAGGTGAGCCACCACAGGAAAGAGAGGAAGAGCCAGAAGAGCCGGAGCCCTGTGTGCCGAGGTGTCCTACTCAGGCGCCATCTTGGTGACAAGATGACTGAAATGATCAAAATCAATGTCAAACTGGCCAAAACACACAATTTCAGTGGAGGTTGAATAATTTTGAACACAACTGTACATGTATAATTTCATATTTGTATAAACATACATGTATTTTGCTACCTATAGCATGTATGCATGCAAAACAATTGTGTGCAAGCTACTGTATATAAATATAGTCATAATTTTTAAATGCTCCACATAATTTCCAACTCGTAATCAAATTTGAATTGGGAATACTATTTCATTCATAATTTTGATTATGGTTGAAATGAAAGCGCTTGAAGTCATAATCCAAACCAATCGAAGTCGAAAACAGCCATTACGAGCATCACTGATAGCAGGGATTTGAACCAAATCAACTTAACTCTGTTGAATAAAACTATGAAAGCACACCTGACCCAAGGTAAAACTATATAGGGAGAGCGCCAAAGCACCAATGTTCATACGGAATCCACATACCACTGTACATTGTCCATTCCTCTCCTCATCCCCTCCAGTCTCAGTTATCACTCCTTAAAAATGTTGACTTTTGGCTGAAGTCAAATTTTCAGACAGAAAATGGCAGACTTGCTGTGATGTTACCACCTTTCATTATCCTACCATTGTGACCTCTTCCCTGCCCGCTGTGGGGTGTGAATAGGCAGGGGAGGACTGGCCCAGGGGGACGGGGGGCAATTGCCCCCTGGGCCGCCCGAATCTTAAGTAATTAGGGCTGCAGACATACCACAGGTGACAGGTTCGCAGTGGGGATCGCAACCCCGCGCGATATTTCCCGGCAAGTTGAAGTATCCAATCAAAGAAGGGGCTGAGGCGGCCGGCCGTGGTGTGCCCTTGTGCGTGGCTGCGCCTGCGGTGGATGTGAGCGGCACAAGGACACAAATAGCTTAGGTCCTCTCCGGCCCGGTGGGTTGACCCTGCTTGACTCCGCCCCCCGCCTGGAGCCATTGCCGCCCGCAACGTGCTGCTGTGCCTGCGGTGTCATCGGAGTGAGCTGTCTCACTCTTCAGCTTTCTGTGCTGGGGGGGCTGGGGGCCTGGAGCTGTGGCTACGAGTGGCTGGCTGGAGGAGTCGGACACAGTCCTCCCCTGTGCTGCTGTGCCTGAGGTGTCGTCGGAGTGAGCTGTCTCACTCTTCAGCTTTCTGTGCTGGGGGGGCTGGGGGCCTGGAGCTGCAGCTACGAGTGGCTGGCTGGCTGTCCTGGCTGGAGGAGTCGGACACTCTGGGGGCTGGGAGTCGAAGATGCCACCTATAGCTGCTTGCTGTTGTGGAGGAGGAGGAGGTGTAGGACTGAGGAGCCAGGAGGATAGAGGAGGTCGGGTCCAGGTTGCCAGAGGAGAAGGTGGTTTTTATAAATTTTGTTTCTGTACTTCTTCTCCCTTCTTGTCACTGAGTTACTCACACTTTGCTGCCTGCCTGCTACTGCTGTCAAATTCAATTCTCTGCCCAGGCCAGTGCCCTCTGAGTTTTTTTTTTGTGTGATAATCATCCCCATTCTGACCCTGGCCTGAGGGGGAACGTTTTTTCTTCTTGTGGTGTGATTGGCGGCAGGGGAGGGGGGAGGCAGGCAGTTAGGCACTGTCAAACAGGTAGTTGGAGGGGGGGTAGGTGTCAGACAAGTAGTTTGTATGGTGGGTGGGCAGGAGTGGGGTTAGGCATCACCAGGTAGGTAGGTTTGTGTGTGTGTGTGTGTGTGTGTGTGTGGGTGGGGGGGGTTGTTTAAAGGAGTTATCAGGCATTTTTAATGAAATAAGTGCTACTTACCCGGGGCTTCCTCCAGCCCCACGCTCCCAGCATGTCCCTCGCCGCAGCTCTGCAGTCAGCCATTCGCTGCCGCTGCCTCCCAGTCCCCGGCGATGGCACCAGTCCGACCTGGATGTCGGCCTGTACTGCGCCTGTGCGAGCAGCACTATCAATCACCGCCACGTGGACCTGAGTGTACTGCGCAGGCGCAGTAGTTCTGCGTCTGCACAGTACGCTCTGGTCCATGTGGCGGTGATTGACAGCGCCGCTCGCACAGGTGCAGTCGGCCTGATGTCATCGCCGGGGGCTGGGAGGCAGCGGCAGCGAACAGCTGACTGCAGAGCTGCGGCAAGGGACATGCTGGGAGCTTGGGGCTGGACGAGCCCTGGGTAAGTAGCACTTATTTTCATAAAAAAAAAGCCTGATAACTCCTTTAAGGTTAGGCATCAGACACAGACAGGTAGATTGTGCGGAGAAATGGGGTTAGGCATCAGGTACATAGAGTGTGTGTGTGTGTGTGTGTGTGTGTGTGTGTGTGTGTGTGTGTGTGTGTGTGTGTGTGTGTGTGGCTGGGGCTGTTAGTCATCACAATTTGAAGATTTGCACACAAGAAAGATATGGCTTTGGGCTGGGGATGCCGTGAAACGGGCCTCTAGTTTGTGTTGTCCCCCCAGGCCAAAAGGTCCCAGTCCTCCCCTGTGAATAGGGCAGGGAAGATGAGGGTAGAATACATGTAAAAATGGCACCAGCAAATTTGGGTGCAGGGTGAAGCTGATAAACGGCTTACTGTAATTCTGAACAAGTGCCAGTGGCGTTAATTACTATTCTTCCTCCAGGCTGCCATGGATAGTGGGGAAAGACGTAATTTGGCTTTCAGCTATTGCTGGCGGATGAATTGTACTGTTTTTAAGCAATCTGGGCTCCATCTTTCGCCGGCGCCCAAATTAGCTTCTGAGTGCTGCTATAGCCGTAATTTACATTACGGTCTATGGTGCTCCCAAATTTGCCTGCGCCAAATTGTTCTGCTTCAGGAGGGTGATAGGAGGGAACGTCACTGCAAGTCTGCTTCTTCCTGTATGGAAATTTGACACTAGCAGAAAGTCAAGTTTTGCAAGTAGTGATTACAGGGAGATCAAGGAGAGGAATGGACAACACACAGAGGTATATGGATCATTCAGCATGAACATAGTTTTGTCTTAACTTGGGTATCATTACCTAGAGTCAGGTGAGTTTCAAGAGATTTTTTTATCAGCTGAAACATAAATGTCTATCCACAAAGTGGGTGACATTACTCATAGTGCAAACTTTTGACTCAAGAGTCATAGCTTATTATAAAATTGAGCAAAAGGTAGGGAGGGATGCTATGATGATCAAAGAATGAATGGTAACATGAGAAGGCTGGCTAGAAATATATACTGTATATATTATATACTGGAAAGTCACTACTGGCCACATGTGAAACTGCCATAATACATTCAACCAATAAGGCAGTGGTGGTTATGTTGGTGGTGGGAGCTCAAATCTTTAGATTGAAGATAAACCGTGACCAAATATTGAACTTCATCCCAATCAGTAGCTGATACCCTCTTTCCCATGAGAAATATTTTCCTTTTCACAAACAGATCATCGGGGGCTCTGTATGGCTGATATTGTGGTGAAACTCCTCCCACAGTGTGATGTCAGGACCATGGGCCTGACTGTTCCTGTCTGCGAACCTCATTGCATTGTGGGAAGTAACAGCTGTTTACAGCTCAATCCAACTGCCAAAAAAAAGCAAGCAGCATCTACGTGTCTATTTGAAAAGGGCTCCTGAAAACAAGGGCTCCTGGTGTAGCCCATATACACCAAATTCGGCTACAAAAAAAGGCGCCTGGTGTAGCCCATATGCCAACTTCGGCTACAAAGGGTGCCTGGTGTAGCCCATATATTTCATGGTGTAGCCCATATATGCAGGGGCGCCTGACGGGACAGGCAGTACAGCTAACTGCTTGGAGCGCATTGGTTGCCAAGGGCGACGCCGCTGGACCCTGTAGTGCACCGCTGCTGCACCCGTATTGCGCCTGTCAATCACAAACAGTCACACACCTTCACTCTCATGCTGGCTGCAGCCGCATCGCCGCTATCATGTACTGTACACTCCCACGCTACCCCCCAGCTGGCGCCGAGGACCGTCCTCAGGACCAATAGAGATAAAGCACATGTGCTCTGTGCCTCCTTTATGGCCGCGCCTTCCTCCAACACAGGCCCAGTGTGGAGCTGCGATCTCTGCCTTTAACTCCACCCCTTTCCCCGCCGGCCGGAAGTTTGTACACACTGCTCGGGCCACCTGATCTTTGTCACTGCATGTGCTTGGCATGTGAGCGATCAAGTTGATGGTGACACGGACGATGAGCGGCACAGGGAGCCGGAGCACTGGCAGAGATACTCAGACACCCAGAATCAGCAGCGGTGACCTGCTGTGTAAGTGATATGGATTAGGAGCATGAAACATATGCATCCCACCTCCGTTCCCACGTCAGCTAGACCTGCACATTCTATGAGGTATAAAGATATGTATGCTATTATGCTGCCTAAATGGATGCTGCGTGTGGAATGATTAAAAGTCACTGCACTGCTACTGTTGGTGCTCGATTCTGCTTCGTGATTTGCATATGTATAGTGGCATGGACTTGGGGAGGGAGGCAGGACTAGCAGCAGCTGGAAACAGCATGGGCAAATCTGTGTGCATAATACTGTTTACAGCATGGTGCTGTTTCTTCTGACAGAGGTCTGGAGAAATGGAGGTTTTTTTACTTACCTGGGGCATCTTTCAGCCCGCTGTAGTCATTCAGATTCCTCGCTGTCCCCCGATTCCCATACGTTGTACTGCAGCCAACCCAATTATCGTTTATGACCTAGCTGGGTTATGCAATGCGGCAAATGCGCTATTTTGGCTGTACACCTTCTCAATCACACTTCCATTGCCAGGAACAGTCTGCGCATGCAAGCCTGTGCAAACTGCACAATCACAGAATGCTCCCAGCCACAGGAGCACGATTGAGGAATGGCAAGGCTCAGATAGTGCATGCATCATAGTGTGTGACGCAGTATGGTCTCCGAATTTAATTAGGCTGACAGTAGCACAATGGAGAGGACACCGAGGGACCTGAGAGATTACAGGCTAAGAAGCCCCAGGTAAGTATAAATCCATTTTTTTCTCATCTTCGGTACATTTTTAAGTGAAACTTAGATAGTTTCCTAAGAAGAGGAAAGGGTCTGGAGCCCCTAGAGCCTAGCCTGTCCTTTTTCTATCTTGTTGTTCCAACACCGTTCCAATTATTTGATATCCTAGGTCGAATACCTCTTCTGGACACCTTGTGCATGCTTCAAAAGTACTCACGTTCCCCAATATTTCTAAAGACGAGCAGATCTGTACTGCACACACATGTGTCCATGCTCACACACGCACGGTAGGATGTGCCCATCTTCGGAAGCAGTCATGGACGTGAGTACTTCCGTTTCAAGGGTGTTTATTAAAGTAAAAACGCAAATACATGAACATTTCACAGCACAAGAAATTTCTCCACGCAGGAGGAGTAGCTTAAGAGACAGCATCAATGGTTGCAAAGTTATGAAACATTCATGAAAACAATAAGAGAAAACACATTTTATATAATATATAACTACAGGGAGGATGGGAGGGAAAAAAGGGAAGGTAACATAGATTATAAACAGGCATAGAGGACCCATGGGTGCAGAGCACAACATGCCAATGGGTCACTGATGTGGGGTGGGGAAGGGATATGGGGAGGAGGAGGCTTTCTCATAAGCCACTTATGAGGTGAAAGCTCATCTCATGAAGAAGGAAAAATGTGACAGGAGGGACCTATATACCCCAGGCGGCCAACCTATATATGCCATGTCGTGCCGTGCCAGAGGATTACAGTTAAAACGAGTGAAGAACATAAGTAAGGCCATTATTATCCTGCCATTCTATCCAATCATTCCAGGTTTTGAAAAAATTTTGTAGGTTATCCTGAATCTTTGCCATGATATGTGCAGACAACATGTCAGAGTTCAGATCTGAAAATACAGTTTCCGGCGATAGAGAGGGAGACTTCCAATGGGAAGCCAAATGTCGTTTCCCGAGAGCGAAGGCATGCTGAAATAATCTGTGAGTGGTATGGTTAAACTTAGACGGTTTGTTCCCAAGAAGAACAACTGATGGGTCAATTGGTAGGGAGACTTTGGAAATAAGACATAATTTAGACCAGATTGCAGACCAGTATGCCTGTGCTATCGGGCAAGTCCACCAAGTATGCCAAAGATCACCCCGATCTTGGCATCCTCTAAAACACAGGGCTGAAACTGAACTATCGAAGTTATGAATCCTGGCTGGAGTCATATAGTATCTGTGGAGGAGTTTGAGCGAGGTTTCGATAGATGAATAATAAGCACTGTTTTTTAATACAGATGTACAACAATGAGTCCATCGACTGGCTGAGAGCTCAAACTGCATGTCAGATTCCCATTTGGACTGGAAAGGGAACTTCGAGTCAGGGGGGACCTGTGTAAACGTATCATATAATTCTGAGATCAAACCCCTCTCAAGCGCAGAATCTTTGCATCTTACCTCGAAAGCCGTATACGAGGTAATGGAATTCGAGGGATTTAATGATCTAAGAAAATGAAAGACTTGTGATACTCTATAGATTTCGCTTGAAGGGGGATGATGCTCAGCCAAGAACTGACGGATAGAGATAAGCTTATAGGCACTAATAAAGTTTCCCATTTTCGTGAGTCCCTTTTCAATCCACCATTTAAAGAGGTTGATTTGATGACCAGGTGGGAAGTCAGGATTACCTAGAATTTCTGTTAAGCGTGTGACTGGTGATTGTAGCTTATGCGTAAATCTAACTTTTTGCCAGATAGCAAAGGAATGAGATGAGATAGGCGAGGATTTTTTGATGGTTGGTAATGAGATGTTCCGGGCCCACATAATCCCAGGGAGGGTCAGAGGGGCTAATAGCTGCGATTCAAGGTGAACCAATAGAGGCGTATGGGATTTTGCATTAATTGCTGCCATTTGGGCAATCTGAGCTGCTTTGTAGTAGATCGGTAGGTTAGGAAGATTTAGACCTCCCAAATGCTTTTTCCTGGATAGGGCCACTCTATTGATTTTTGCTCTTCTGTTCTGCCAGACAAATTTATAAACTTTATTTTGAAGTTCTTTAAATGGTTTGGGCTGGAGTTTGATGGGGAGGGTCCTGAAAAGGTACAGAAGTCTAGGCAAAAAGGTCATTTTTATAGAATTCACCCTTCCTAATAAGGACAAAGGATATGAGGCCCAAGTTTGTAAGTCGTTTGATAGTTTGTGAAACAGAGAGGGGTAGTTAACTTCATAGAGAGTGACTGGGTTTAACGGGAGATTAACCCCTAAATATTTAATATATTTGGTTTGCAGCATGAGGCCTAAAGACTGAGCCATATTTTTAGCAGTTTGGGTAGGCATATTAGTCACCATTAACTCGGACTTATCTAGGTTCAAACGAAAACCAGAGAAAGTAGAGAAGTCCGATATGATTTGTAAAAGATTAGGGATAGAGGTGTGGGGACTCGTGAGCGTTAGAAGGACGTCGTCCGCAAAGAGACTCATTTTATATTCATTTTGGCCTATTTTGACACCTTGGACATCAGGTGAAGATCTAATTTTGATTGCCAGGGGTTCCATTACTAGTGCAAAGATTCCTGGTGAGAGGGGGCACCCCTGTCTCGTACCTCTCTGGATCGGGAAGGTAACTTGGGAAGTGGAAGGGAGCTTAAGGTTGCTGAGGGGGAGGAATAAAGAACCTTAATAGCATTTAAGTATTCACCAGAAAATCCAAATCTATTAAGGACATCGATTATATAAGGCCATTTTATAAGGTCGAAGGCCTTTTCCATGTCCAGGGAGAGAACAGCTAGCTGTTTAGAGGTGCGTCTACAATAATGTTGAATGTTAATGGTCTTACGGACATTATCTGGTGCTTGCCTCATGGGAATGAATCCCACCTGATCCCCATGGACAAGTGCAGGCAAAACTTTGTTTAATCTCGTGGCTAGGATGGACGTGAACATTTTATAATCAACCCCCAAAAGGGAGATGGGCCTATAATTTTTGGGATCGAGGTGGTCTCTATTAGGCTTTGGGATAACCGTAATCGAGGAATTGAGGAATTCAGGAGGGGGGGTACCCCCTTTCATCATGAAATTGTAGAACTTCTGCAGCTGAGGGATTAGGATGTTAGCATATTTTTTATAGTAGATGGCAGATAGGCCATCTGGGCCTGGAGCTTTAGCCCGTTTTAGACTCTTAATGGAGTCGTGGATTTCTTCGTATGAGATTGGGAGGTTAAGGAGTTTAGAGGAATCAGGAGCTAGCTTATGTAGTATTGTCTGGGTTATAAAGGAATGTTTATTAGAGGAGAAAGCATCTGGGGCCTCATCTTTGTAGAGGTTGGAGTAATATTCAAGAAACGTATTATAGATTTTGTCTGGATTAGTGGTAAGTTGACCAGATGACTGTTTAATTTTGATAATTTTATTAATTGTTTGTTGGCTGCGAAGCCTTTTGGCTAACCATTTATTGGGTTTGTTCAGTTGGACATAAGATAATGCCTTAGTCCATCTTAAGCACTTTTCCAGGTGACCATTAAGCAGGGCATCAAGTTGAAGACGGGAGTCAGAAATCTGCTTACACAAATATCTATATGGAGCCAGTTGATTGGCAGTCATAAGATTTAAGATCTTATGTTCAAGATTTTGAATGATAACGGCTTTGTCACGCTTCAACTTAGATGCGCACCTAATAAACTCCCCCCTAACTACGGCTTTGTGGGCCATCCAACAGATTCCTGGGTTAATATTTCCTGTATCATTTTCAAGTAGATAATTGTTAAGGCAAGTTTCTATTTGTCCAGAAATCTCAGGGTTAAGCAGAAGAGACTCATTCAGCCTCCAGGGAGATCTACAGGGCCTAGGAACAGGAGACACCAGGGCTGAGAAAACCATGTCGTGGTCTGACCAAGGGCAAATAAGGTGTCTGGAGAAGGCTAGGTCAGATGCACTTGCGGCCGTAAGTAATATTAGATCGATTCTGGAGTAGGAGTTATGTGGGTGTGAGAAGAACGTATAACCCCTTTTACTGCCATTATACTCCCTCCATGAGTCGAAGACAGAGTGTAGCCTGAAAATCTCAAGAAACAGGTCGGACGTGAGTACTTCCAAAGCCTGCATAAGGAGTCCCGAAGACACAGCCGGGCATGTGAATCATTGTCCCCCGATTCCCATCCATTGTACTGCAGCCAACCCAATTACGTTTGTGACCTAGCTAGGTTGTGCAATACGGCGAATGAGCTGTCTTGGCTGCACACCTTCTCAATCACACTTCCATTGCCAGGAACAGTCTGCGCATGCAAGTCTGTGCAAACTGTACAATCATAGAATGCTCCCGGGCCGCAGCAGCACGATCAAGGAGAGGCAAGGCTCAGTTGATTTGCAGGGGACATGGTATCTGCATTTGATCTGTGAGGGACATGGTATCTGCATTTGAGCTGTGGGGACATGGTATCTGCATTAGAGCTGTGGGGACATGGTATCTGCATTAGAGCTGTGGGGAACATGGTATCTGCATTTGGGCTGTGAGGAACATGGTATCTGCATTTGAGCTGTGAGGAACATGGTATCTGCATTTGAGCTGTGGGGAACATGGTATCTGCATTTGAGCTGTGGGGAACATGGTATCTGCATCTGAGCTGTGAGGAACATGGTATCTGCGTTTTGAGCTGTGAGGGACCTGATATCTGCATTTGAGCTGCGAGGAACATGGTATCTGCGTTTTGAGCTGTGGGGAACATGGTATCTGCATTTGAGCTGTGGGGACATGGTATCTGCATTTGAGCTGTGAGGGACCTGATATCTGCATTTGAGCTGTGAGGGACCTGATATCTGCATTTGATCTGTGAGGGACCTGATATCTGCATTTGATCTGTGAGGGACCTGGTATCTGCATTTGATCTGTGAGGGACATGGTATCTGCATTTGATCTGTGAGGGACATGGTATCTGCATTTGATCTGTGAGGGACATGGTATCTGCATTTGATCTGTGAGGGTCATGGTATCTGCATGGGATCTGTGAGGGTCATGGTATCTGCATGGGATCTGTGAGGGACATGGTATCTGCATGGGATCTGTGAGGGACATGGTATCTGCATGGGATCTGTGAGGGACATGGTATCTGCATTTGATTCGTGAGGGACATGGTATCTGCATTTGATTCATGAGGGACATGGTATCTGTATTTGATCGGTGGGGGACCTGATACAGATCATTATTTTTGGGAAAGTATGTCTGAACTTATTTGAACTTATTTGTGAAAACATGGTATCTGAACATACTCTGAGGTCAGCATGTTATATATATATATATATATATATTTTTTTTTTTTTTTAATTTCACGGTGGACATGGTGGAAGCATGGGGGGGGCGGCGCCACAGGTTTTTTTGCCTGGAGGGACAAAAAGGCCAGAGGCACCCCTGCATATATGCCAACTTCGGCTACAAAGGGCGCCTGGTATATCCCATATATTTCAAATTCGGCTACAAAGGGCACCTGATGTAGCCGAAAAAGCTAGTTTTAGTTTATAAAAAGGATGCTGTTATAGGCAAAATTTGTTGGGCTATAAAAGGGCTCTAGATATAGCTAAGACAAGTTAATTGCTGTTTTGGGATGGGATGTGGAGCGCTTGTGTCTGTGTGTACTGCCGCCGTCTGATCCGGCTGCCCTGGTGTCTCCCGCCCCTTCCCCGGGGCCTGCGTGCAGGGGGCGGGGCCTGGCGGACGCGCCGGGTGAGCTATTGGGCGCGCCCGTCGTGTCTGCCTGCTCCGCCCCTCCGCTCGCATTGGCCCTGGTGTGGGGGCGGGGGATGCCGTACCCGCGGCCGGATTGGTCGGCGGCCTGCACATAGACGCAGCGTAGCCCACAGAAGGACACGCCTCCTGAAGAAGCCGGCAGAGTCCGGCGAAATCGATCGAGGACGCCGTCCTCCACCATGAGGTCCTCCCCTCCATGCCTCCATGCTGCCTAACCAGGTGCTGTATCCTCCTCTCCACACCTCCAGCATCAGAAACTCGGCTAGACTTTCCAGGCTCCGCCATAGCAAGTCAACACTGGTGGATACAGTAAGAGCCCTCAGGGCACCTCAGCTGCACACGCTGTTTGCATAGAGACACTGTTTATACTGCCATGCATCTTGTCTGCTTTTGCTTGATGAACTGCCAGCACTGGATGTGCCTTGCTGTTGCTTCAACCTGATTCATGCTGATATGCCACTTGATGTGCCTGTTTGCAAAGGTTCTTAGGAATTACACTGCATGTGCTATGCCATGCTATAACACAGGACTGTGCTTTGCTACATCAACATGCTATACTGAGGTGACTTGCTAACCTGATGGGACGCTGAGTACTCTACCTGTTTTGCTGGATGACTATATGCATGGTCCTCATATAATATAGGAGGCTACATGATATGAAGAAATTATTGTGTATTGGATAAATGTTCTGGAATTTATTTTTTGAACTGCTTATGGGATCTACGATTCTCCGCATGTGAGAGACTCAGTAATATTTTTCCACATCAGGTTTTTGATCTATTTTTGCAGGGCTGCGCAGCCATTAATACGTGTGCACACGATCCTTTTGCTTAGGAGGGGGAGGGCATTGGGGACGCCTGGGTGGGTACATGCATGGATGGGGTGGGGGATGGGCTACATGGTGGGATTTTATCTTGCAGTTTTTAATAATGAGCATATGTTTGAATAAAGCTTTGTATTTTTGAATAAGACGGATTTGTATTCAGCCAGGTCTCACTCCTCCTTTACCCTATCTCATAGTTTGTGCTAAGACAAGTTAATATTATGACCTTACTGCTCCCTACTCTCACACAGAACCCTCCCCTGATGGTGTCTAACCCTAAGACCCCCCGGGTGGTGCCTAACCCTAATAGCCCATACTCACGGGCTACTTTTGTAGATTGTTGCTAGCACACGGAAGCATGTGTGCGACAGTTCGGCGACAGCTCGTCGCCAGGTCCCTCCGCATACACACCACGGAAGAGGGATCAGTGATGCGACGGAAGCTGTCGCCGTCGTTCCTCCCCCCCGCCAGAAACTCAGTTCTCTGGCTATTAGGTTGCTGTCGCTAGTCCGCATACACACGCGGACTAGCGACAGTTGCAGCGAACTTGCGGCGGCAAATGTCGCTAGGCGATTGACCGCGCCAATCGCCTGGCGACAGCAGCAATTCGAGGTGCGCGCGCCATACTCGCGGGCGACCTGTCGCCGCAACACGCGCGTGCCATGTGGTTGCGGCGACAATTGTAGCCCATGGGCCATTAGACCCCCCAGGTGGTGCCTAACCCTAAGACCCCCCAGGTGGTGTCTTACCCTAAGACCCCCCAGGTGGTGCCTTACCCTAAGACTCCCCTGGTGGTGCCTAACCCTAAGACCCCCCAAGTGGTGCCTAACCCTAAGACCCCCCAGGTGGTGCCTAACCCTAAGACCCCCCAGGTGGTGCCTAACCCTAAGACCCCCCAGGTGGTGCCTAACCCTAAGACCCCCCCATGTGGTGCCTAACCTAGCTTGTGATGCCTAATCCTAATCCTAACCTCCCCTGCACCCTCAAATCAAAAATCTCAGCTATAAAAGGGTGTCCTTTTGTAGCAGAATCAAAAACCTTGTACTTAAAACCTTGTAGCTGAATAAAAAATATGGGCTACAAAGGGGCGCCCTACTGTAGCTGAAAACCTTGTAGCCGAATAAAAATATGGGCTACAAAGGGGTGCCCTTTTGTAGCCGAAAACCTTGTAGCCAAATAAAAAATATGGATTACAAAGGAGTGCCCTACTGTAGTCAGAAAAAAAATATAGGCTACAAAAGGGTGCCCGTTTGTAGCCTATATCAAAACTCGGGCGCCTTTTTCACCACCTTGAAGTTTTAGCCCATATTTGCAGAAATAACATTGATGTGTATGGAGGCGCCCTTTTCATACACAGGCAGCTCAGGAGCCCTTTTCAATGGATCCCGCATCTCCTTCCAGTGATATCCCCTGTCAGCAGCAAAAATGCCACCATGTGGTAAATGTCAGAATGTAAATCAGGGAGAGGAAAGATTTTACAATGGAAAAACGCTGAATAAATCATTTACACATAATTATTGTAAAAATTAAGCACTTTTTTATTACACTATTTTCACTGGAGTTCCTCTTTAAATGTGACAGCAACGTCACAGAGAACCTTGCCCAGCAACCAGTTATTTTTATCTTTGGAAAGAAAAAACAAGCAGCAACAGCATTGCCAGCAAGCAAGCAACCTTGAGCCATAACTACACATTAGGAAATGGTTTCTGTCTGCACTCCCAATGTAATGTGAATTCTTTATTTCTAAAAAAAAAAATTAGATTTCTATTTACTTCACATGCTATAGCCCTAGCAAGTGGTATTATAGCTGTCTCAAATGACATAAGAAAACTTCTAGTTTATTGACAAGAACAAAAGCTGCCCTAGTAAAGGAAAACAAGAAAATGGATGGAAAGGGGAAAAAAAATCATAATCTCCATTAAGCTTTATAGACCACAGTCCATGAGAAGTAATAAAATGCCCATGACTGATGAGACTGATGTGCACAGGGGCTGCCTCTGCCTTTAAGGAAGAAGTAAGCTCCCAGGGACACCCATAATTGGAGAAATAAACAAGAAATGCAAATGAGGCAGACAGAACTCAGCAATGGTGTTTGTTTTGCAGCTCGGGGAAAACTCTGGGGTTTTCAGAATAAAAATGCTGAATCAAAATAATGGTCTGAAGTCTGCATTGTTTGACTAGAATGCAAAATGATCACATGGGAGCCAGTAGTATAGGCCTTCTGAGAAGCATAATGGGGCAATAAAACACAGTTCATATTTATAGCAAGTGAATTGTAGGACTTGCATTAGACTAGACACTTTTTACTATCATTTTTTATCATACACCCTAGCCTTGTTTTAACATTTTATTTGCTAGTAAACCAGTTCATAATATCAACAATTGTCAAATCTTAATTTACCTTTTTGCTGCCCACTATTTCATTACTTAGTGAAATGGTAGGAAAAACATGTTTAATACTATTACCTTCTCTGGCGCATTCAGACGGGGGTTACCAATGTATGGAATCCCCCTCCCCTGAGACTCCTGTACCGTTAAAAAAAAAATTCCCTGAAATCGCTGAAGCGGGCAAGCTGGTAAATATACAGAGGCTTGCCTCCTGCAGGGACTGTGGGAACAACTCAGCTCTTTCACTATTGTAAAGACTTGCATGTGCACAGCTACATAAGGTATTTCACAGGTTGAACATTTTTTGACAGTCTCTAACCTCTGAAACCGCTGAAGTGGGCAAGCTGGTAAATATACAGAGGCTTGCCTCCTGCAAGGTCTGTGGGAAAAACTCAGCTCTTTCACTATTGTAAGGGGCAATCTCCCCCCCAGGCCGCCTTTCATTCAGTGATTTAGGGCCGGTCCAGTGTCTGGTGTATTCAGGTTTGTTGTTGTAAGGCGATGTGAAACACTGGGCTAGCTGATAAAAGTGCAATTAGAGGACAGGCAAGCTGGTAAATATACACAGCATGATGCAGAGCTTACCTGGAGGGTCAGTGGGCAAAAATCTGTCTGGTCTCTCCCCTATGACTGCATGTGCTGATAAGGTGTTAATCAAGCTGAAAAGTTTTTGACAGTCCCTAGACTCCAGGAGGGCTGCTTTCTGACTTGTGTGAGAGACTGGCAGGGACATGAGTCCTATTACAGGCAAGCAGCCTCTGTGTGATGTGGGACTGCAATACAGATAAGCTCTCTGGTTCATCTCAAGCTATTCTCAGTCTCTCTCCACTCCTCCTCTCTCTGGGCTAGTGCAACGGCAAACTCACAATAGCAATTGCTAGCAATTTGCAAGTGCGATTTTGTGAAGCGATTTTCAGAGCAATTTCAGAATGAATTGCTCAAAAAAATGCTACATGCAGGGTGTTTGTGATTTTGAAAAAATCACAACGCTGCTGTGAGAACACCGTCATAGGGTAACATTAGCCAAGCGCTTTCCAAATCACTGTCTATTTGAAAAACGTTCAGAAGCCCTCTTGCTGTGCACCAGCCTTCCTCATTCACCTTTGTTTCCCTCTTCCCCTAGTGCTGGCTGGCTGTCTTCTTGTCATACAGGAAAGCTAAATAAAAGTGCAATCCTGGTGAGGCAAATTATTATTTAGTATTTATATAGCGCCACCATCTTCCGCAGGTGCATATATCCCTGCATCATATGGCTATCGCTTGCGCTATGTGACACTATGTGGCATATTCCACTGAATTGTCTAAACTAAGTCCATCTCCCGTTCCTCTCTCGGGGAGTTGTTCTAGCACTGTCCTCTCTTCAAATTTGCTGCTAACAGAAGCCCTCAGAAACACTTGTGTCCTTGAGTACTTCCAAAGATAGGCAGCTACGTAATACGCCAGCGCACTTTTGTGCATGGGCAGTATGGAGCCACCTGTATTCGGAAGCACTCGGGGACATAAGTACTTCTGGACCTTTCAGGAATCCCCCCCCCCCCCTTAAAAATCCTGCATTTGCCCCTGACTTTATGTATTGCAGGGATGAGTAGGAACCTTTGATGGGGATTTATTCATGTCTGTCTCTGGAAAGATTGAATTTCCCTCATTTACTTCCTGGAGTTACTGCATTGATATGTTCAGAATCCAATTTCTGCTTTAAATTTTGTCGTTGTCTCTATCTCTGTCTTTATTGCCATCTTTATATTTGCATTCTCCAAAGGGATATACTGTATGCAGAGTCCACTCTGGACACGAGCATCAGGATGTTCTGCTAATTGCAAAGTTTTTAGTGTAAAGTAATTAAGGAAATTTGAACTGAACTGATGCAACAGTAATTTCCTGAAAGCTTATAAAACTGATAACTTTACCAGCCCATTTAGGGTAAGTCCACTCATGTTTTCAGATGATCGAAACAGCAGTACAAACAGGCGAGTAGGGGGCCACGGTTTCAGCAGTCACCTCTGCTACCAGGCCCGGGACCCTTGAGGGGCCCACTCGTCCACCCCATGTGCTGTGTGGGGGCACGCACCAGCAGCAGCAGAGGGAACATCAAATACTCACTTCACCGCTATCCATGCGCTGCATCTACAAACTTATTATTGTCCTACCTTCCAGCTCACAGTAACAGCGCCCTCTAGGGGGCGCGCTTACTGTGAGATGGAATGCAGGAACAGGAAGAAGTAAGTAGATCTAGCACGTGGATCATGGCGAAGTGAATATTTGATGTTCCCTCTACCGCTGCACCCCCTCTACATCTGGCTACCTATACTGAGGCACCAATTCCTGACTATACTGAGGCACCCATTTCTGACTATCTATACCGAGGCACCTATTCCTGGTTATCTATACCAAGGCACCTATCCCTGGCTATCTGTACCGAGGCACCTATCCCTGGCTATCTGTACTGAGGCACCTATCCCAGTTTATCTATACTGAGGTACCTATTCCTGGCTATCTATACTGAGGTACCTATTCCTGGCTATCTATACTGAGGTACCTATTCCTGGCTATCTATACTGAAGCACCTATTCCTGGCTACCTATACTGGGGAACCTATTCCTGGATATCTATACTGGGAGCACCTAATCCTGGCTACCTATACGGAGGCACCTTTACCTTGTTACCTATACTAAGGCACCTATTCCTGGCTACCTATACTGGGAGCACCATTTCCTGGGTTACCTTTTTTAAAGTACCTATACCTAGCAAAACTGGGGGCCCCTATTCCTGGCTACCTATACTGGGGCACTTATTCCTGGCTACCTATACTGGAGGCACTACCTGGCTATTTAATGTAAGGTGGGGGGAGACCCAGGTACAAATTCTGCATCAGGGCCCCGAGGTTTGTAGCTACGACACTGAGTACAAAGTTTCACCATGCATCTTCAAATATTGCTACATTCTCTATTGTTTTCAGGTCATCACTCCATCCATTAACTCGAACGTTCATGCAAAAGCTGTGTTTCTTCTCATGTGTTTGCTTTATGTGTGCTTGCTGATGCTGAGTACAATTTGTGCATGTTGCTGAGCTGAGAGACCTGAGTGCACACTCACTTAGAGAGCAGCTACAAGAGCAATGCAGTAGAAGGAGGTGATTGGAGAGAAGCAAAGTGACTGCCGGGTGATGAAGACTCAACTGCCAGACAGTCAATTTGGAAATAGAGCTGTATGTTTTTACATTAAAGTCTGATCATAAATGTTGGTACATTTGCTTATCTTCATAGTTAAGGTACACTTCAGTATTTAATGTAGAAGGTGGGACACAAGATGTATGTAACTTAACCACTTCCCTACTAAGGGGTGTTTCTTCTTAAAGGACTTACGAGGCGAAAATGCTAAAAAAAGTAAATTACCTGCCTCATCTTTTATGGCACGGAGGACGCCGTCCGCGCCCTCCGTGCCGATCCGCCGGGTCCCCCCGCTCATTAGCCCCCCGGGCCGGCTGCCGACCCCACGGCCCGGGTCGGGCTCTCCTGCCACCCGCAATATGGCCGCTTCCTTTGGCCGCGGCTGCGCAGACCGCCTGGCCGCGAGTGCGGCTGCGCAGCTCTAGGGCCAGCCCCCCTGATCCACGCTACGTAGCGTGGATCAGGGGGGGCTGGCCCTAGAGCTGCGCAGCCGCACTCGCGGCCAGGCGGACTGCGCAGCCGCGGCCAAAGGAAGCGGCCATATTGCGGGTGGCAGGAGAGCCCGACCCGGGCCGTGGGGTCGGCAGCCGGCCCGGGGGGCTAATGAGCGGGGGGACCCGGCGGATCGGCACGGAGGGCGCGGACGGCGTCCTCCGTGCCATAAAAGATGAGGCAGGTAATTTACTTTTTTTAGCATTTTCGCCTCGTAAGTCCTTTAAGGACCAGAGCAATTTTCTCCTCCCATTCATTCACCAATAACTTTATAGCTACTTATCACAACAAAATGATCTATATCTTGTTTTTTTTCATCACCAATTAGGCTTTTTTTTGGGTGGTACATTTTGCTAAGAAGGATTTTAATCTAAATGCATTTGAACAGGAATGATAAGAAAAAAAATGGATTCCATTCCATTATTTCTCAATATTCAGTCATTATAGTTTTAAAATAAAACATTCTACTGTGGATAAAACACAAATATTTTATTTGCCTATCTGTCCTGACTATTACAACATTTAAATTATCTCCCTAGTATAATGTATGGCGACAATATTTTATTTGGAAATAAAGGAGTATTTTTTTCTGTTTTGCGTCTATCACTAATTACAAGCCCATGATTGTAAAAATAACAGTAATATACCACCATGACATACACCTGCGACCAGACAATGTCACAGCCTACACATTTTACCCCCAATCCCTGGTGACTGACACTGACGAGATGCAGTGACTTGGCTCTGCACATGATGGTGCAGGTTTACATATACAAGAGTTTTTGAATCTTGAAAAAAAAAATAGTTTTTGGCAGCCACTGTAGCAGAGACCAGAACAATGTTGTCATGGCATATACATTTTACAAAAAAAAGTATTGTTTTTTGAAAAAAAAAAAAAAAACAACTATAATATATATATATATATATATATATATATATATATATATATATATATACATATATACATATATATACACACACACACACACACACACATATATATGTTGCAGCTGCGGTGACACTGACTGACAAGAGATGCGGTGACTTCGCTCTGCACATGATGGATGGTACAGGTTTACAGACAAAAACTAAAAACATGCTGTAAAAATTACAGTCCCCAAGGTCTAAATTATGTATATTTTATTGTCTTTTTTTATATACCTGTATATATAAAGTCAATTTTTTTATTTAGGCAAATATGGGAAAATGAGGTGGGTAAGGGATTGATTTTAATGGAAAATATGTGTCTTTTTATAAAAAATAAAAATAAAAAAATTATGTAGGTGTAATTTTACTATTTGGCAGAGAAATCTATACCTATAGAGAAACCTAAACCTATACCTCAACCTATAGGCTAATAACCTATAGGCTATTAGATGTGTGGTGCTGCATGTGCACTCAACTGAACGGACCAGCGTGGGCGTGTAGCAGAAGCATTTTTTATAGCAAAGCAGGAAGGAAGCCGGCACCATGAATGTATTTATGCTCTTTTAATAAATAGCAACATGCTAACAGCCAATATGCAACGTTTCGAGGCAAATAGCCTCTTTTTCGAGCTAAGCTGTGCATGACAAAAGTACACAATGAACAAACAGTCTTATATACCTATGACATGGACATATGGCAGCCAATCAATTCTGTATACACAAACAGCCAATAGATACAGGTCCTACCTAGTGGACCTGATGGAAAACCATGATGCTGCCTACCTGATTGGATTGTTTGAAATGGAGTCACACCACTCTCCCATTCACGCCTCTCCCTGATGAGGCAAACGGCTACACTATGCCGGGCTAGCGTGCGGAAGTTCGTCCCCATAAGGTCACGCCCCTGGCGGACCAGAGGGGAGACCAGCCACACTACATAGAGGAGAGGGTGGCGACCAGCCTCCCGCTCCCCTTCTGCCCGGCAACAAGTGACGAAAGCGGAAACATTTCCACTCATACGCCACTCTGATGTAAACAGGAAGCCTGCGTCTGCCCCAATCAGGAAGAAGAGTGCGGGTACGTTGCCTAGCAACGGCCCGCTCGTGCAGTACATACAATATTAGTATCATAAAACCCTAAAAAACAATAGATGTCCAAGATATAAAGAAACGGACAGGGGGTCCATGGTCTAAAGTTGTAATGAATACGCTGGACAATGTATCTCAATAGCCAAAGGGAAGGGAAACGGAACAGGCAGGAGAACATTTATTAGATAAAAGAGAAGATGAGAGCAGGAGAGAATGAAAGGGAGACAGAGGAAAACAAAAAGGGGGAAGGCAGGGAGGGGGGGGGAGAGAAGGGAAAGGAGGCATCAGGGGGAGCCCAAGGAAAATGAAACAGACCAACTAAACAAAATTATTCTCTTAGAGGCTGCACAGCATGGAGCAGGGGAACACTCAAATAAAGGGTATAAGATCCAACTCTCTGTTCAAACCTCTAGGCTCCATGGTGTCCAGCCTCTTAATCCAATGTGCCTCCCTCCATAAAAGCCTCCTCTCCCTGTCTCCACTCCTCAAGGGTTGTACTTGTTCTATAATCTGAAATTTAAGTTGACTAACATGATGGTTAGCTGCTACAAAATGATAAGGAACAGCCTGATCCACAATTTTCTCCCTTATAGCATGTTTATTCGAAGACAGTCTTTTTTTGATTTTTTTGTGTAGTCTGTCCCACATATAATAGCCCACATGGGCATTTGAGGGCATATATCACATAGGCTGTGTCACAAGTGAAGTAGCCATTGATCCTAAATTTCTTACCCGTGTGTGGATGACTGATGAATTCACCCCTTGTCACTGAGCTACAGTGTACACAGATGAGGCATGGGAAAGTTCCCTTTCTTTTAGTAACAGATCTACCCATGTCAGCGCACTCCATATCCGCATGAACCAACCGGTCTCTCAAATTCGGTGCTCTTTTGTAAGATACCAATGGAGAGTGCTGAAAGTGGGGTATCTCCGGAAAACTATCAGCCAGGAGATACCAATGTCTCCTGATAATTTTAGCTATGTCTTCACTCTGTGTATTGTATCTGGTGACAAAGGGGATACGATCTACTGTGTTCCTATTCCGTCTATGTCGTCCCTCCAATCCCCTCTGCAATCTATCATGTGCTGTTTGTAGCACATCAGTAGGATAACCTCGTCTGGAAAATGTATCTGTCATTTGTGTCATCCTCTGCTGTCTAGTCATCTCGTCATCTACTATAGTTTGTACCCGTCTAAGTTGGCCAATGGGTATGGCTCTTCTTGTCATGTCGGAGTGAAAACTCCCATAGTGTAGAAGTGAATTAACATCAGTAGGTTTGATATAAATATCGGTCATCAGTCTGTCACCTTGCCTCTGGACCAATGTATCCAAAAAATGAAATGATGAATGGTTAGGCGGATATCAGTACATCTAGTCATCAACTCAGAAACCGGGGTAATCGGAAACTCCTGAATCAGATATTTGGCAAGTTTTTCATCTATTACAGCTGCCGGTTTGGCAGCAATCACTACGAAATTGGCAGCTATAATAGATGAAAAAGTTGCCAAATATCTGATTCAGGAGTTTCCGATTACCCCTGTTCTTTATGTATGCCCCAAAATACATAAAAGTCTGATCAATCCCCCGGTAGACCCATTGTGGCCGGAATCGATTCCGTTTTTGCACCGATAGCAAAATATTTAGAAAAAATTTTGAGTCCTTTTGTAGTGGCCCTTAAATCTTATCTGAGGGACACTCAGATGTTCCTGAATATTTTACGTAACATCCCCCCTTTAGAGGGTCCATGTCTTCTGGTTACGTTAGACGTGGAGAGCCTCTATACCTCCATCCTTCATGATGGGGGTATAGAGGCTGTCCGCTATGTGTTGGAGACCTCATCTGATTTTTCTGAACAGCAAGTTAATTTTGTCTGTAAATTGTTGAAAATCGTTTTAACACTCAATTATTTCCGCTTTGAAAACAGGTTTTATTTGCAGAGGAAGGGAACAGCGATGGGGTCGAATGTGGCCCCGCCCTATGCTAACATCTTTATGGGAGTATATGAAGACATGTATGTATACACCAATGATCTTTTTCACAAATATGCGAAATTATGGTATCGTTATATTGATGATGTCTTTTGTGTATGTGCGGGCCGCTTTCGACCCTTGAAGCTTTTGTTTCTGAGTTGATGACTAGATGTACTGATATCCGCCTAACCATTCATCATTCTGAACAACAGATTAATTTTTTGGATACATTGGTACAGAGGCAAGGTGACAGACTGACGACCGATATTTATATCAAACCTACTGATGTTAATTCACTTCTACACTATGGGAGTTTTCACTCCGACATGACAAGAAGAGCCATACCCATTGGCCAACTTAGACGGGTACATACTATAGTAGATGACGAGATGACTAGAACGCAGAGGATGACACAAATGACAAATGATAAATTTAGTAGGTTATCCTACTGATGTGCTACAAACAGCACATGATAGATTGCAGAGGGGATTGGAGGGACGACATACACGGAATAAGAACACAGTAGATCTGTCTTCGCATAAACATGCTATAAGGGAGAAACTTGTGGATCAGGCTGTTCCTTATCATTTTGTAGCAGCTAACCATCATGTTAGTCAACTTTAATTTCAGATTATAGAACAAGTACAACCCTTGAGGAGGGGTGGAGACAGGGAGAGGAGGCTTTTATGGAGGGAGGCACATTGGATTAAGAGGCTGGACACCATGGAGCCTAGAGGTTTGAACAGAGAGTTGGATCTTATACCCTTTATTTGAGTGTTCCCCTGCTCCATGCTGTGCAGCCTCTAAGAGAATAATTTTGTTTAGTTGGTCTGTTTAATTAATTTTCCTTTGGCTCCCCCTGATGCCTCCTTTCCCTTCTCCCCCCCCCCCCTGCCTTCCCCCTTTTTGTTTTCCTCTGTCTCCCTTTCATTCTCTCCTGCTCTCATCTTCTCTTTTATCTAATAAATGTTCTCCTGCCTGTTCCGTTTCCCTTCTCTTTGGCTATTGAGATACATTGTTCAGCGTATTCATTACAACTTTAGACCCTGGACCCCCTGTCCGTTTCTTTATATCTCGGACATCTATTGTTTTTTTTAGTGTTTTATGATATTAATATTGTATGTACTGCACGAGCGGGCCGTTGCTAGGCAACGTACCCGTGCTCTTCTTCCTGATTGGGGCAGACGCAGGCTTCCTGTTTACATCAGAGTGGCGTATGAGCGGAAATTTTTCTGCTTGCGTCACTCGTTGCCGGGCAGAAGGGGAGTGGGAGGCTGGCAGCCGCCCTCTCCTCTACGTAGTGTGGCTGGTCTCCTCTCTGGTCCGCCGGGGGCGTGACCTTATGGGGACGAACTTCTGCACGCTAGCCCGGCATAGTGTAGCCGTTTGCCTCATCAGGGAGAGGCGTGAATGGGAGAGTGGTGTGACTCCATTTTAAACAATCCTATCAGGTAGGTAGCATCATGGTTTTCCATCAGGTCCACTAGGTAGGACCTGTTTTTATTGGCTGTTGTTTGTGTATACAGAATTGATTGGCTGCCATTAGTGTTGCTCGGATAGTGCTTTTCAAAATCCAAATTGATCCGGATCCGGATACCTAGATCTCCGGATCCGGTTCGGATATCCGAATCCAGCCTTTTAGATATCCGCGTGAACGCGGATATCCGGTTGCATTATCCGCGGATATCCGGGCTATACGGATATCTGGATAGAAAAACCAGAAGTGCCCTTTAAATAGCTTTAAAAGGTGTTTTTAGGGTAAATGAGGCATGTATCATCATTATTTTGCAAAGGGGAACACTAATTGATGATGTGGGGACTTAAAAAAAAATGTCTGTCAATTAACATCAGGCCTAGGTTCCAGTCAGCGGTCGTGCAGCCCACATTGTGTCCAAAGTCCAACCGCACAACTGGGACATGACAGTTTTCAGCCAAGACACCTCCAAAAAGTTATGCAGAAATTGTGTTTTGGATTAAATATAGGTGGAATCAGTGGCCTGTGGCACCCTGGCCTGGCGGTGGGAGGTGCACAGGCAGCAGGAGCAGGGCAATGCAGCAGGTGTAACGTATGCCAGGAGCCTGCCAGACGTGGCACGTGGCACTTGGCACGTGTCACGTGGCTCTTGCCAAGTGTCACGTGGCACTTGGCACGTGTCACTTGCCAAGTGTCACGTGGCACTTGGCACTTGTCACTTGGCACGTGTCACGTGGCACTTTCCAAGTGTCACGTGCCACGTGCCAAGTGCCACGTGCCAAGTGACATGTGCCAAGTGACACGTGCCACGTGTGAAGAGACACGTGCCAAGTGACAGACAGCAGAGGAGAAGACACTAGTGCACACTAACACATTAATGAATTAACAATAGTGTAGTGATAGTGAAGGGGTTAATCACTGAGCTTATCACTGTGTAAAGCCCTTGGCCCAGCAACAGCACTGCAGCTGTGAAGCACACACTCTAACTGTCACACTATGAGACATCAATCAAGCTAATGAACGATTTAACTATAGTGTAGTGATAGTGAAGGGGTTAATCACTGAGCTTATCACTGTGTAAAGCCCTTGCCCCAGCAACAGCACTGCAGCTGTGCAGCACACACTCTAACTGTCTGTCACACTATGAGATAATCAATCAAGCTAAATAACGATTACTATAGAGTAGTGAGGGGGTTAATCCTAGAACAGCTTTAGGCTTATAACTGTATACAGGCAGCCCTCGCTAGGCCACCAGCAGTGCACTGCAGCATGTCTCTCAGGAAGCATTCAGCAAGCCAGAACGATCTGTCTCATCATGGCAGCCCTCCTTATTATACAGTGGGGCTGGCCAGTGTTCCTTTCTGTGATTGGTTGCTAGGGCTTCTGCTGGGAGCCCTCTGATTGGCTCCAGGACGTCATCACCTTAGTTACAGTATTTCAGATTCGGATATCCGGGTCATGCATCAAACTATCCGCAGATAGCTATGCGGATTTCTATAGCTATCCAGGATCTGGAATCTGATCCGGATGGCGTAAAAATGGTCGGATATCCGGGTTAACCCGGATATCCGGATTCCGGATGAGCATCACTGGCTGCCATATGTCCATGTCATAGGTATATAAGACTGTTTGTTCATTGTGTACTTTTGTCATGCACAGCTTAGCTTGAGAAAGAGGCTAAATGCCTCGAAACGTCGCATATTGGCTGTTAGCATGTTGCTATTTATTAAAAGAGCATAAATGCATTCATGGTGCCGGCTTCCTTCCTGCTTTGCTATAAAGATTCTGGAGTGTTGCCAGAAAGGCCGTGGCACATCACCGCTTTGAACTGAAGGGGAGTGCTCCACCACCCACAACTCGCAGAGGCATTTTTTAGGATGAGAAGTTATTAGTGAAACTGTACAATGGAACCAAACAGACCAGTGTCAGTGTACATGTACAACCTAATTATTATTTTTTTTATTTTGCCTTATTTGTGAACTAGTTAAGCGACCATGCAGCCACACCACACGAGATTTAGCGCTAACAGGTCTGTAAGGCCCTTAGGTGTCTGGTGCTGCATGTGCACTCAACTGAACGGACTAGTGTGGGCATGTAGCAGTGGCCAAGATGGGAAGGTATTAGTGGTATTATACAATGGAACCAAACAGACCTGGGTCAGTGTACGACCTAATTATTATTATTTTTTTTACATAACACAGTATTGGTTTTTGAAAAAAAAAATGTATGTTACAGCCGTGACAAAAACAAAAGTTTGCTTTCTTAAAACAGAAAGAATTTGCGATAATTCAGGTTGGAGTGAGCTTGAGATGTCTCCCAGTGCATCACTGCTGAATATATGCAAATAAACCATTGTACCCTTAGCAGCTAAACACACCTCCAGAACCGCTGGAATGCAATGATGTGTCAGCTTGTTAATTTGTACAGAGCCATAATAATCCAACATGCATACAGACTGTTTCGGATTGTTTGATCCTCATCAGTGCATGGCATGGATTAATTTAACTCTATGCAGTAGGGTTTGTAACACCGAGAGGTACAGACTAACCAGCAGGCTCATGGTGACCCAGAACAGCCATGACAAGAGTGACGAGATGTGGTGACTTGGCTCTGCACATGATGGTGCAGGTTTACATACCAATGTAATTCGACCAAAAAACAACAACTATTTTTGCAGTCACTGTAGCACAGGCCAGACAATGTCATGGCCCATACATTTTACCCCCAAAATCTAATTTTTTCTTAAAGAAAATCAATGGTTGTTGCATCCCTAGTGAGTGATAGTAACAAGAGATGCAGTGACTTGGCTCTGCGCATAGTGGTGCAGGTTTACATAGCAATGTAATTTGACAAAAAAAACCCCAAAAAACAACAAAACATATTTTGAAAACGCTGTAGCAGAAGCCAGACAATGTCATGGCCTACACATTTTACCCCCCAAAATTTTAAGTTTTTTTTTTAAAGAAAATAAATGTTTGTTGCATCCCTGGTGAGTGGCATTGACAAGAGATGTGTTGACTTGGCTCTGCACGTGTATGTGCAGGTTTACATACCAATGTAATTTGACAAAAAACAACAATATATTTTGCAAATGCTGTAGAAGAGGCCAGACAATGTCATGGCCTACACATTTTACCCCCCCCCCCCCCCCCCATTTACATTTAAAAAAAAAAAGAAAATCAATGTTTGTTGCATCCCTGGTGACTGACACTGACAAGAGATGCAGTGACATGGCTCTGCACACGATGGTGCAGGTTTACATATACAAAAGTTTAAAAAAAAATGTTTAAATACTTTTTGGCAGCCACTGTAGCAGAGGCCAGAACAATGTTGTCATGGCGTATAAATTTTACAAAAAAAAAAACTTAATTTTTGGAATGGTACAGGTTTACAGACGAAAAGTAAAAACATGCTGTAAAAAAATTACAGTCTCTAAGGTAACTATTTATGTATTTATTTATTTTTATATATACCTGTATATATTAAGGCATTTTTTGATTTAGGCAACTATGGGAAAGTGAGGGGGGTAAGGGATTGATTTCACACTGACAGATCAAATTCTCCGTTTAATTTACCGCAAACAACCTCAAAGAGCATTGTCAGTAGTTGACACCCTCAGGACATAAATGTTAGTCCTCTTGCCGGCAATCTTTGTGTACTATAGGCCATGCTCGAGTCGTGTGCACGTTCACGGGTGAGCAGGCAATGGCTATTTTCCAGCCCCTGTGGTCAGGCTGAGGTAGTTCAATTACAGTAAAGTGACCAAAAAAACACTGATTCTGCAGTGTGGCCCCAGTGTTGGCCTAGTAGGCTGTATTGAAAAAAAAAGATTGTGCCAAAACGTATCCAGCTGATCGAATTTGGTCTGTCCACAATAAAACAATGACTTTGTCATCTTGGGTGTGCCAAAATGACCATATAGGTAATTGCTTCATTGAGATTCGCAAGCCCCTTCACCACGACAAGGTAACGATCATGAAGGGGAATTGACATGTACATGCCTTTTTTTGGCAGCCACTGAATAGCACTAGAGGCCAGAAAAATTCGGCATATACAGTCACATGCCAGAAATTTAGATTAGATAGCAGCGGCTTTTGTAGTACCGACCTTATAAATTCAGGATTTACCTGTAGGAAATGTTTAAAAACATTGCTTCTTGTACCCTAGTTGGTGGTGGCGGAGAAGGACAGTTGTCACTGTGTAGGTAGTCAAGTAAGTCATGTGGTGTGCAAAGAGGAAAAACAGCTGTGTGGGGACTGAGTCACAAGTCTTCCAGCAGACAGTAACCCTACAGGATCCATACCTCATTCATCTTAATAAATGTTAGGTAGTCAACACTTTGGTGACCTAGATGACTTCTCTTGTTGTCAGTGACAATCCCTCCTGTTGTGCCGAAGGTCCTTTCTGACAGGACGCTCGAGGAAAAGCCAGAACTTTGATGGCAAATTGTGACAACTCTGGCCACAGGTCAAGCCTGCACACCCAGTAGTCCAGGGATTCATTGTTCCTCAAAGTGTTGATATCCACATTTAAAGCCAGGTAGTCCGCTACCTGTCGGTCAAGCCATTCTCTGAGGGTGTATCCCGAAGGTATGTGGCAATGCGTTGGACTAAAGTAACTCCGCATGTCCGACGTCACCAACACATCGGTACAGCCGCCTGTGCTTTTCCTCCTCTGACTCCTCTGCCCACACACCTTCCTGGGCTGCTTGAGGACGTCCTGAAAGCCTGGGTACTTGCACATAAAGCAATGTACAATAAAATTCAAAACGTGTGCCATGCAGGGCACATGTGTTAACTTGGCCAAATTTAAAGGGACTCCGAGCTCACCAAAAAAAAGAAAGTTGTACTCACCAGGGGCTTTCTCCAGCCCAGTGCTGGTCGGGAGGTCCCACGCCGGCGTCCTGGCTCCTCTCCTTCTCCCCGCTCCGAAATGGCAGACAGGCCGCAGCCCGGGCGACACTTGGCAGAGTGTCGGGCTGCTCCTTCCGCGTATGACGCGGCTGACGTCACACGCCGGCCGCCGCGCGTCATCACGGCGGCCGGCGTGAAAGTACTGCGCATGCACGATTAAAGCGCGCATGCGCAGTACTTTAGCGCCGGCCGCCGTGATGACGCGAGGCGGCCGGCGTGTGACGTCAGCCGCGTCATACGCGGAAAGAGCAGCCCGACACTCTGCCGAGTGTCGCCCGGGCTGCGGCCTGTCAGCCATTCCGGAGCAGGGAGAAGGAGAGGAGCCAGGACGCCGGCGTGGGACCTCCCGACCAGCACTGGGCTGGAGAAAGCCCTTGGTGAGTACAACTTTCTTTTTTTGGGTGAGCTCGGAGTCCCTTTAATGCCACTAACAGATTGCTTCCGTTGTCAAACACCATTTTGCCGATCTCCGTTGGTGCGGGGTCAGCCACTCATCCATCTGTGAGTTCCGAGTGGCCAGGAGTGCTTGTCTGGTGTGACTCTCGGCTTTTAGGCAAGTCAGCCCCGGGACGGCATGACACCGGCATACCTGGGATGTGGAATAGGCCCTGGAGAGCTGAAGGTGTGCAGTTGTAGTAGAGGAGGGCACAGCAGCAGCACAGGAAGACTCAGCCGAGGATGAAAGTGAAGTGGTTGGAGGAGGAGTAAGAGGAGAAGAAGAGGTGGCAGCAGGCCTGCCTGCCTGCCATTCGTGGTGGTGTCTTCAACTCGCGGTCAGCAGGTTTACCCAATGTGCTGTATAGGTGATATACCTGCTCTGGCCGTGCTTTGTAAACCAGGTATCAGTGTTCAGATGGACCCCAACACTGCGTACCAGAGATGCAGTGACTTGGCTCTGCACATTATGGTACAGGTTGAGGATTGCCTTTTTGGAAAAATATCACAATCGCAACAAATTTTTAAAGGCCTTAGAGTCCACCAGTTTGTATGGTAAGAGCTGGCGGGCTAACGGTTCCAACAAATCAGCTGTCAGACGCTGGGCAAGGGGGTGACTCTGAGACATTGGCTTCTTCCACTCAAAAACTTCCTTGCCAGACACTTGACTGTGGGCAGATGAGCAGGAACTGCTCAAGGTGAGAGGTGGACTGGGTGGTTGCGAAGGGACAAGGACATCAGAGGTTGGCTTGGCTGAACAAGCTGGAGCACGAGGAGGGTGGCTTTGGCTTTGTGTGCTGCTTATCCTCACTTGTTGGTCCCATTGTCATTTGTGTTTGGATGTCAGGTGCCTTCTCAAAACAGTTGTACCTAGGTGGATGTTGAACTTCCCATGACTCAGAATCTTGTGACACAGGTTGCAAATGGCTTTGCTGTTGTCAGAGGCACACACACCAAATAATTGCCACACTGGTGAGCTGTGGGTTGATGGCATTCTGGTGGTGATAACAGCAGAAGTTGATGGGTGTGTTGGCTGGCTGGCTGACCCCAGGTGCTGATACATGCTTTGTTTGCAGAGGTTTTGTGCAGCAGAAGCAATTTACCGATCCTTTGGGAGCCGTCTTTTACACTTCTGCAGCTTCCAATGGCTTCCCTCTGTCCATGTACGGATTCTGGCATGTTATGTGTGTGCGGTGTAAAAGCAGGAAATAGGCCATAATAGGAATTACAGCTATAGCTGCGCTTAGTGAGTAATTTGGGCGCCATCAAAAGATGGAGCACAGATTACTACAGAAACTGTGTAATTTGGCCACCAGCAATAGCTGGAAGCCAAATTACATCTTTCCCCACTATCCATGGCGGCCTGGAGGGGGAATAGTAATTTGCGCCGGGACTTGTGCAGAAGTAGGGTAAGCCGTGTATCGGCTTTACTCTGTGCTTCTTAGTGGCCGTTTAATAGATACGCCGTTATGTGACCTGCTTTGGATCACATGACATGCCAGCCTTGCATTGTTATGTCACTGACTGTCATCTGAGGAGCTCACAATTTAATCCTTACCATAGTCTAATGGTCTACCATGTTATTGTATATTTATGTAACACTTACATCTTCTGTAGTACTTTTCAGACTACATAAGTATACAAACTCCAAATCATGGGGTCGTGGGCCCCAAGCTGACATTTCTCTGGTGGTCCCTCAGTGCCCCAGTCTGACCATGGTTCTCTTTACATGTCTGTCTACAAGAGCTGTGCATCTAGAACTGATTGAATCTATGTCAGCCTCTAGCTTCATCAATGCTTTAAGTGGATTCTTTTAAAGTGACTCAGAGATGAGTCAAGTAGATGTTTTTTTTTCATTACCCAGGGCTTCCTCCAGCCCCATAAACATGGATGCATCCCTCGCAGTCCTCCCGCAGTCCTTACAGAATCCTCCATTCAGCCGCAATCAATCTCTGGTACGCGGCTCAGTCGGGCTCAGTCTGACTGAGGGACATCAGCCGAGGTCCTCTGCACTTGCGCACTGAGCCGTATACCATAGAAGATTGCGGCTTAACGGAGACACTTAGGAGGATGGCGAGGGACACATCCATGCTTATTCTCATGCTTAGTCGGGCAGGAGGAAGCCCCAGGTAAGTAAAAAAAAAGGCCACTTGACTCATCTCTGAGACTCTTTAAATGTGTGGTCCAGCAAAGATACTCCCCTGTGATAGAGGGGGGTATATTTGTTGATGCTTGTAAAGAACTGAACATTTGTGCAAGTGATGCAGGAGTTCAAGATTATCTCCAAGACAGAGGATACACATGGATCTCCAATCCTCCACACTCATCCCATATGGGTGGTGCTTGGAAAAGATTAATAAGTGTAGCGAGACCTATTCGGATGCAGTATTCAGTGGTGTAGCTAAAGAGCTGTGGGCTCCGATCCAAGTTTTACAATGGGGCCCCCCAAGCACCCTATACATAACAATTGATACGGTGCACCAAAACCTGCCAATGACAACTAAAGTGTCAGAGGTGCAAGCAGGGGAATGGGGAACAGTTTGTTAATGATTACTTCTATTAAAAGTATCTATAGAAGTGATTATTAGGAGCACAGGACCAATAGAGAGCTAATACTGTAGTTGAGGCAGGGCCCTTCGGGGCCCCTTTGGCCCAAGGACCTTGATGCTGTCGCAACCTCTGAAACCCCTATTGCTACGCCTCTGGCAATATTACTCCAAGACAAGTCTGTTTGTCTCATGAGAGTTTTAGCACCTTCATGTCAAAAGTAATGGCTATTATGAATCTTGCTCTAGTTCGAGTATTTACAGTCCCAGATAATCCTCTGGTTCTTACACCAACAGGCTTCTAACACAAAAAAACAAACTCTTTAGCAGCTCCTTCTGGCAACTTTGAAAAAAAAAACTGAGCTTCATGTAAAACAATGGACGCAAGTTCAATGTGTGGCCAATACCTTCTGGAAGAGATGGAGAAGAGAATAAATCTGCACCCTTCAAACTCGCAGAAAATGGACTCAATACCGTCCAAATGTTAAAGGGGGTGATGTGGTGCTACTAAAGGACAGTCAAGAATACAGGAATGATTGGCCTGTGGAAGTTATCATCAATACACCGCCAAGCAGAGACGTTAAAGTCAGAAAAGTGAAAGTAAGAGTTGTCAAGAAAGGGACTGCTAAGGAATAATTAAAAATGTGTTTTTCTGTACAGCAGTGTTAATATGTGTAGTGGCAGAAAGTATTTGGAAAGGCAGGGAGTGTGTTGCCTTTATTGCATTTCAGCAGAGATATACTGGATATAATAACATTTATTAGCTTATCTGCTGCCCTCTACTAGTTGATTTTTGTAAGTAGTCTTGTGCATAATATAATCTTGCCAGCACCAGGAAGTGATCTAGTTTACAGGAAGCTGTAGGCCCTACCCAGTCTCCATCTTAGCTTCTCACTGAAAAGCATATGTCCTTTCCATCAAGCCTGGCAAACAAATTGTCTGTAAGTAGGCCTCTATATCAGCAATTTGTGAGTTAGAAATCATGTAGAAAGGTTATGCATTAGATAGCTAGATGTAGGCCGTTTATTGCTGTACTATATATAATGATATATATCTGTTTGTATTGTATTGCAGTTTAACAAAAAAAAAGTATATATGAATTGACCTTTGTTACACCACCTTAGAGTAATTATGGTAGGCGAAGCACTAACAAACCTTAACATATTAGATATGGAAACCTTAAGAGGCAATTTGCTTTTTAAAATTGGTAAATAAATAGTCTTTGGCAATGCAAATTTACCATAAGGCACTGTAGGCAAGTGCCTACAGACACCTGATGATGAAAAAGCGGCTCACTCCCCTCTTCAAGTGCCTCCCCTCCCGCCTAACCTATGCAGAGTTCCAAGTGGAGTGTAAATGAGGTTACTCCCCTGGGTCTCGGAATTCCACTGATCAGATCTCACTTCAGTTGGGGTCACCTCCTAGCTATCTAATACTTGAGGGCACCTCTAGCTTCTTAACCACTTGCCAACCTCCCACAACCAATAGGCGGCAGCAAAGTGGCAACCCCCAGGGCCGCGTAACGCCGATCAGCGGCGGAACCTGGGGGACTGATCAGCCGGGGATTGCGCGCGCATCCGTTGGCATTAGGCTCCGCCCACCCACGACGTCAACCCACCGGCCAATTAGCAGCGCCGGCGGGTTGTTAACCCTGCGATCGCTGCACACAAAGTGTGTAATGCACTTTGTAATGTATTCAAAGTGTATTATACAGGCTGCCTCCTCCCCTGGTGGTCCCAGTGATGGAGGGACCACCAGGGGAGGAGGCGGCCCTTGTAGTAAACACCAAAGCACACTGATCCTGTACGCCTGATCTCCCACAGCACCCCTCACCCCCCCCCCCGATCACCCCCTCACACCACTGTTTGCCCCCAATCACCCCCCTAATTACCCATCAAGCACCCCCTGTCACTATCTGTCAACGCTATATTTTAGATTAGGTCCTAAACTGCCCCCTGGGGGCTGCTGATCACCCCCACACCCTCAGATCCTCCCCAGACAGCCCCCTCTGTGTACTGTATACATCTATTCTCCCCTGTAATCACCCACTGATCACCTGTCACTGCTACCCATCAGATCAGACCCTAATCTGCCCCTTGCGGGCACCCAAACACCCGCCCAAACCCTCAGATCGCCCTCAGACCCCCCTTATCACCTCCCCAGTGCATTCTTTACATCTGTTCTCCCCTCTAATCACCCACTGATCACCCATCAATCACCCAACTGTCACCACCTGTTACTGCTATCCATCATACCCATCAGATCAGACCCTCATCTGCCCCTTGCGGGCACCCAATCACCCGCCCACACCCTCAGATCGCCCTCAGACCCCCTGATCACCTCGCCAGTGCATTGCTTGCATCTATTCTCCCCTCTAATCACACCCTGATCACCTATCAATCACCCTGTCACACCCTGTCATGACCTGTCACTGCTACCTATCAGATCAGACCCTAATCTGGCCCTTGCGGGCACCCAAACACCCGCTCACACCCTCAGATCGCCCTAAGACCCTCCCTGATCACCTCCCCAGTGCATTATTTACATCTGTTCTCCCCTCTAATCACACCTTGAGACACCCATCAATCACCTCCTGTCACCACCTGTCACCCCCTAGCACACCTATCCATCAGATCAGGCCCTAATTTGCCCCGTGTGGGCTCCTGATCACTCAGCCAAACCCTCAGATCCCCCTCAGACCCCCTTCCGATCACCTCCCCAGTGCATTGATTGCATCTATTCTCCCCTCTAATCACCCCCTGAGACACCCATCAATCACCTCCTGTCACCCCCTAGCACTCCTACCCATCAGATCAGGCTTCTGATCACCTGGCCAAACCCTCACCCGCCCCACTGCGGTGACATCATTTTTTTTCTGATCACTGCAAAAAAACAAAAACAAAAACAAAAAACACTGTACAATAACTGTGGCGCTGTAAAGATCCGTTTTGATTTTTTTTTTATCAAAACTCAGTGACCACAGCTTTTTATTTCACAAGTACTCCCTTTTGCTAGGTAGGTGCTCTTTTTCCTGGGTAGTCTCAGAGGAATACCCCCTCAATTTAGTAGTCCACCATGGCAAAAAAAGGGGTATTCCGCTGAAGAGGCTGCCGAGATTCTGGCCCAGTGGGGTGATTGTGATTGGGTCTAGTCAAAAATAATGCATTGTGGTCTTATTGGTCTACGCACCCAATACATCACATGCCTATGTTCTCTGCTGCCATGTCCAGGTCACGATTTGATTTGAGAACATCCTGTGCTTCCTGCACTTCAGTGCCAATACAACCTGTCATCTAAGAGGCCACCCTGCTTATCAGGGGTGCAGCTAAGGTTTTTGTTGCCCCAAGCGAACTGCAGGTAGTGGCCCCATCCTGCGGCGCGCTTCGCGTGCCGCAGCAAAAAATGGGTGTGGCCATTCCGCAGACAGTGGGCGTGGCCATAAAATTTGGGTGGAGCTGGAGGGTGGGACTGGAGTGGATGTTCGCAGCGCGCGTAGTGCGTCGTGCCGAAAAATGGCGTGACCATGACATTGAAAATAAACGCAATTCCGGCTTCATGTCAGCAGAAAAACACAATTCCTGTCACATGTCAGCAGAAAAACGCAATTCCTTCCACATGTCAGCAGAAAACAGCAGTTCCTGCCACATGTCAGCAGAAAACAGCAATTCCTGCCACAGGTCAGCAGAAAACAAACGCAATTCCTGCCACATGTCAGCAGAAAACAAACGCAATTCCTGCCACATGTCAGCAGAAAACAAACGTAATTCCTGCCACATGTCAGCAGAAAACAAACGCAATTCCTGCCACATGTCAGCAGAAAACAAACGCAATTCCTGCCACATGTCAGCAGAAAACAAACGCAATTTCGGCCACATGTCAGCAGAAAACAAACGCAATTCCTGCCACATGTCAGCAGAAAACAAATGCAATTTCGGCCACATGTCAGCAGAAAGCAAATGCAATTTCGGCCACATGTCAGCAGAAAACAAATGCAATTTCGGCCACATGTCAGCAGAAAGCAAACGCAATTCCGGCTTCATGTCAGCAGAAAAACACAATTCCTGTCACATGTCAGCAGAAAAACGCAATTCCTGCCACATGTCAGCAGAAAACAGCAGTTCCTGCCACATGTCAGCAGAAAACAGCAATTCCTGCCACATGTCAGCAGAAAAAAGCAATTCCTGCCACAGGTCAGCAGAAAACAAACGCAATTCCTGCCACAGGTCAGCAGAAAACAAACGCAATTCCTGCCACATGTCAGCAGAAAACAAACGCAATTCCTGCCACATGTCAGCAGAAAACAAACGCAATTCCTGCCACATGTCAGCAGAAAACAAATGCAATTCCTGCCACATGTCAGCAGAAAACAAACGCAATTTCGGCCACATGTCAGCAGAAAACAAACGCAATTTCGGCCACATGTCAGCAGAAAACAAATGCAATTTCGGCCACATGTCAGCAGAAAGCAAATGCAATTTCGGCCACATGTCAGCAGAAAGCAAATGCAATTTCGGCCACATGTCAGTAGAAAGCAAATGCAATTTCGGCCACATGTCAGCAGAAAAGAAACGCAATTTTGGCCACATGTCAGCAGAAAAGAAACGCAATTTCGGCCACATGTCAGCAGAAAAGAAACGCAATTTCGGCCACATGTCAGCAGAAAACAAACGCAATTTCGGCCACATGTCAGCAGAAAACAAACGCAATTTCGGCCACATGTCAGCAGAAAACAAACGCAATTTCGGCCACATGTCAGCAGAAAACAAACGCAATTTCGGCCACATGTCAGCAGAAAACAAACGCAATTTCGGCCACACGTCAGCAGAAAACAAACGCAATTTCGGCCACACGTCAGCAGAAAACAAACGCAATTTCGGCCACATGTCAGCAGATAACCAACGCAATTTCGGCCACATGTCAGCAGAAAGCAAACGCAATTTCGGCCACATGTCAGCAGAAAACAAACGCAATTTCGGCCACATGTCAGCAGAAAACAAACGCAATTTCGGCCACATGTCAGCAGAAAAATCCCCTCAGACATGTCCTCATCTCCCCCTCCCAGACTACACATAAACATGCCAGCTCTCCACTTCCCATTCATACACTTGACTCTTGCCTGTAAGAAGCCATCACACACAGTCTCCTGTCTGGACCCCACTCATCCCCAGCAGTGTCGCTTTTACTTGCCTCGGGAGAAGTTGTCAGAGGCAGACACATCCATCAATGACAGCCAGGCAGAGGTTAACCGAAGAGCCGCTGGGCCTGCCGTGCACATTCCGGCTGGTCAAGATCTCCAGACTCCAGTCAGCTGGTCTGTCTCCTCTCCTCACTCAGCTGTTTCCCGCCTCATTAGTTTTTGCAGAGAGACGTCAGGTCAAAGTGTGCACGTCTGATTTCTCTCTCAGTACCAGCCAGAGAGAGGAGGAGGAGGAAAGAGAGGTTTGGCCAAATAGCACTCGTAGCTGTGGCATCTCTCCAGACTAATAAAAAAAAAAAGCAGCGGCCGTATGTAGGCCACTAAAAACATGAGGCCCCAAGCGGCCGCTTGGTCTGCTTGGTGCCTGGCGGCGCCCCTGCTGCTTATGACCGGTTCCACAAAATTCGGCCCCTCATAGACCACCTGTCAACAAAATTTGCAGATGCTTATACACCTTAACAATCATTTTGAGGCATTTGGTTTCCAGACTACTCCTCACGGTTTTGGGCCTCTAAAATGCCAGGGCAGTATAGGAACCCCACAAGTGACCCCATTTTAGAAAGAAGACATCCCAAGGTATTCTGTTAGGTGTATGATGAGTTCATAGAAGATTTTATTTTTTGTCACAAGTTAGTGAAAAAGGACACTTTGTGAAAAAAAAGCAATAAAAATCAATTTCCGCTAACTTGTGACAAAAAATAAAATCTTCTATGAACTCACCATACTCCTAACGGAATACCTTGGGGTGTTTTTGTGGAGTTCCTAAACTGCCCTGGCATTTTAGGGGCCCTAAACCGTGAGGAGTAGTCTGGAAATCAAATGCCTAAAAATGACCTGTGAAATCCTAAAGGTACTCATAGGACTTTGGGCCCCTTAGCGCACCTAGGCTGCAAAAAAGTGTTACATGTGGTATCACCATACTCAGGAGAAGTAGTATAATGTGTTTTTGGGTGTATTCTTACACATACCTATGCTGGGTGGGAGAAATATCTCTGTAAATTGACAATTGTGTGTAAAATAAAAACTAATGTAGAAGTGACAGCTGAGTACACTTGTGGTGTGGTTCGGCAGTTGTTTGTAGGTTCAATGAGGGCGATGTCTAAGCTGCCAGGAAATCTATGCCTGTAGGCTCCTGTGATGTAAATCCAGGCCTGTTTTTTGTTATAGTGCTATTTTATCAAAATGTGTTTTTTTCTACCTGGTGTAACGATCGGTGTAACACAGAGAGGGTCTGATTACCAGTGAACTGCAGTATCACCGAGAATATAGAATATACCCGATTATTTGTGATCTGCAGTATCACCGATAATCAGATATATCTACTAACCTCTGGACACCTGAGATAACAAGTGAGTGTTTGATGCCACAGTATACAATGAGTACTGCACAGAAGTATGTTTCTTCCGATGGCCTAGACTCTCCCGGGGGAGGAGCTAGGCTGAGAGTAGGAAGGACCGAGCGTGAGTGACACCAGTGAGAGGGTGTCACTAACAGGTCTGGGAACTGCCGCTAACAGTAAGGTCAGTTCTCGAGGTCGGGCAGGCCAGGTCGTTAACACACAGACAGATAAGGTACAGATTCAGGAGACTGATACGGAATCCAATAAACAGGCAGGGTTTGGCAACGGAGTATCAGAATAGCGAGGTACAGAGTCAGAAGGCAAATACAAAGTTCAGGAACAAGCAAAGTTTGGCAACAGGATATCAGAAATAGCAAGGTACAGGATCAGAGTTTCAGAAGAATAGCCAGGCAGGAAAAAGGTCATAACAAATAATACAGGTAGTATTCCTAACGCTAAGGTGTGAGGTCCTTGATCGTCAACACCTTTGGAAACTATGCTAGAACACAGATACGAACAAGGTCTGAGTGCTACCACGTTGTGATTGCAACGCCAGACAACCAGAGAATGACCAGCACCCAGTATATATCCACCTGTGCTTTCTGGCACCTCCCTTAAGTGCTGGACCAATGAAATTTGCTGTAATTGTCAGCTGACCGGTCAGCTGGCCCTTCTCTGATTGCCAAAAAAAGTTCTGCCTCTCCGCGCACACGCGTGTCATTCTAAATCTAGGTGGACTATAAGTCCCAGCCACACCAGTACTGCTTTGCAATGTCCCCGCTGACCCATGCGCGAGGTTGGTCGCACCGCTATCTGCACCGGCGGCCGCCTCCCCGCGCTGGGTTAAAGTGTCAGCAACAGGGCCATGCGTGCTAACCGCCGCGTCAGACGCAGCGTTTTTTTCCGCATTCCGCCATGCTCTCCATGGAAACAGCCGCCTCACGCTGAGTAGAGGCGGCTGATTTTCCGCGTTTCCTTACACCTGGATGTTTATATAAAGCCAACCAGCTTTATGGAAGCATCCAGGTTGAAAAAACAAAGTTTTGTAAAAGTAATACTTTTTAATGGCTAACTGATAAAGTTAAACTTCAAGTTTTCTGGGATCTAGTCCCCTTATTCAGGCATATTTCCAGATGTTAGCTGAAGTAAAACACTGATGCAGGTAAATGGTAAACACAAAAATGACAGTTATGCTGGTTACTGTACAGGGGTGAAAAAGAGATAATTTGCATATTCATTAGTGGTGCAATTATAGAAAGTTTCCTTCTGTTTTAAGAAGGCAAATTTCACCAAGCACTGTTTTAAGAAGGCAAATTTCACCAAGCATTGCTTATTAGTAGGAGGGCTTTCGGTCTTTTTTTATCCCCTTATAAATTCCAAGTGGTTTGGGTTACCCCGAGCTACTTGGTTACTCTGTTTTACTGGTCCAAGCCCTATCCCATACAGCCATATCAATCCCAGCCATGTACTGATGAGGGTTAAAAGCCCAAAACAGGCTGTCTACATGTGGAGTTGATGTGGCTGTGTAATATTTAAAGCTATAGACTTGCTATACACCAGCGATTCTGGAGGCTTGCCTGGCTCATAGGGGCGAAAAGAGATAATTTACATATTTAGTAGCGGTGCGTTGTGGGTAACCACAAATGTTCACTTGTAGCTGAATTATTGCAAGTTTCTGTTTTAAGAAGGCAAATTTCACCAAGCGCCAGGGTTGCTCAGCAGGACCCCGAATGCGAAGTTTCCCCGTAAAATTCGGGGTTTTTTTAGGTTTGCCGCATGCGAACCTGAACCCGAATGCTGCGATTCCGAGCCGAACCCGAATACGAAGCCTGCCGAATGTGCGCGCTGGAATTCGGCCGGATGGAGCTGTGGGTTCGGCTTCGGGATTCGGAGATGACGTGATTGGGCCAATCCTGGCAACCCTAGCAACCAATCAGAAGAGGGGAGCCTGGCCCTCCCTTCCTCTATATAAGGCGGCGGCCATGTTGCGGAGCCACGCACTTGTGTGACTGCTGCTGGTACTGAGAGATTCTCCAGTGCTGTGCCTGAGCAAGTGCTTTTCACTGCTAAACCTAGCGTTTTGCTTCCTAAACACCTCCTAAACACATTTATTGTTGTCTTATATAGTTAGCTAGTATTTTGATTGTTTTTAGTCAGCTAGTGTATAGTGTATACTGTGCTAGGCTAGTGTTAGTCTGTGAGCAGGCTAGGCCTGCTAGCCTAGGTAGCCTTAGCCTACTACTAGCTTAGGTAGGTTAGGGATTCTAGTTAGTTGTGTACTAGTAGTACTAGTTTAGTTAATTATTACTGCTGTAGTCTGTTACTTTATTAGTTTCAGTACTGTGTTAGTTAGTTACTGACTGTGACAGGTCACCACCAGCATCCATTGAGTGACCTGACCTGTGACTGTCTGTCACCTCACCTGCCCGAGCCTATTGATTGATTGCGTCTGACCGTGTGTGACCGTTTGTAATTGTCACCGATTGTCTGCCGCACGACTTACTTGTAGCCTATTACGCTAGGTGTTTCTTACTTACCTGCGTGCGTGCATACTTCTAGTGTCTACTACTATGCTACTAGTCTACTAGTCTAGTACCCGTTCACTAATTTTTTTTTCAATTTTACTGTGTGATTTTATTATCATCCGTAGTGTGTGTAATAAATAAGAGTTACAACACATACAGGCCACCACACCAGCATCCATTGTGAGTGACCTGTGACTGTCTGTCACCTCACTTGCCCAAGCCTATTGATTGATTGCGTCTGACCGTGTGTGACCGTTTTTAATTGTCACCGACTGTCTGCCGCACGACTTACTTGTAGCGTAGTACGTTAGGTGTTTCTTAGTTACCTGCGTGCGTGCATACTACTAGTGTCTACTACTGTACTACTAGTCACCACCAAGTCACCACCAACACAGACTTTATTAAAGTTTACACCCTTTCCCGCCCTCTTCTACTTATTTTTTTCTTACTGTGTTTGTATAGTGCACAATGACTGGCAGAGGTAGAGGTAGAGGGCGAGGCACCACCAGGAGAGGAAGCGCCATTGCAGGAGCCACTGCCAGCAGCAACAGGTCTGGGACTGGTGCGCCGCCAGCCACTGACCACAGGGAGGAGGGAGCAGAGGCGCAACAGCAGCGTGTTGCGCCCATCTTTGAGACGGGTCGTCGCCCACGGCCCATTGGGGAGAGTCAGGTGCAGGCTGTGGTGGAAATGATGGCGGGGCAGGAAGCCACCTTTTCCAGCCAGGCCTCCAGCACCAGCGAGACTAGTGCCACCAGCACTCCTGTCCGCAGCAGGCCTCCACCAGCGCTTGAGGCCATGGTCACGGTGACCCCATTGACCAGCCTGCCCTCAATGAGCACGCTCTTCTCCCCTGAGACTGTGACCCTGTACAGGGATGTTTTGGAGAAGTATGAGTTGGAGATGATGGGGCCATGCAAGGAGGAGGAGGAGTTACAGGTGCAGAAGTTTGTTGTTGGCGCTGAGGAGGAGGGGCGTGATGCAGGGGATGTTGGGGTAGAGGAGTTGGTTGAGTCGGGCTCACAGGATTTGTTTGGGGTTGATGATGATGACTTGATAGATCCTTCCTATGTGCCACCAGTACCACCAGCACAGTTGGTTGAAGGCAGCTCATCATCGGAGGAGGAGGCGTCTCTGGCGCAGAGGCGCGGCAGCAGCAAGGCGGCCAGCAGAGGGCGTGGAAGGCAGGAGCCACAGCCTACTGCTTCAGTCGCTACCACTACTCGCAGCAAACCTCTAACTACAACCAAAAAGGCACAATCCTCCAAGGGCACCCAAAAACCCCAGCCCTCAAGCGCAAACAGCAGGTTGAAGTCCCCAGTCTGGCGGTACTTCACCAAGTGCCCAGTGGACCCGACCCGTGCAATTTGCAACAGTTGCAATCTCAGTCTCAGCAGAGGTCGCGATATCCACAAATTGAGTACCTCGTGCCTGCAGACCCACTTACAGAGCAGACATTTTGAGGACTTTAATGAGTTGGAGAAGCTTATGCAAAGTGGTGCAGGCAGTGGTCAGAGCCAGACAGCCACTGCACAGATTTCAGCAGCACCAGTCGCCCACTACGTGGTGCCACCGCGCGGGGTCAGGGGAGAAGCAGCAGCTCCCACCGCCAAGCGATCCCGTCTCTCCAGCAGCGTGAAGGCCCGCCACTGCCAAGCGCTGCTGGAGATGAAAAGCCTGGGGAAACACTCCTTGATGGCAACTAACGTGCTCCGGTACCTCAGGGAGCAGGAGAGGACGTGGCTGACCCCCAGAGGCCTCACTGTGGGATTGGTGGTGTCCGACAATGCCGCCAACCTGCTGTCTGCCATCAGCAGTGGAGACTTGCTCCACGTCCCTTGCTTGGCCCACGTCCTGAACCTGGTGGTGCAAAAGTTCATGCGCACCTACCTGGGGATGGAGGAGCTGTTAGAAGCGGAGCTGAAAATTGTGCGCACTTTCCACCGCTCAGCAGCTACCGCAGCAAAAATGGCAGACATCCAGCAGCAGGAGGGCCTGCCACGACACCGCCTTATCATAGATGTGCCAACTTGCTGGAACTCCACCCTGGCGATGTTGGAGCGGCTGGTTGAGCAGAGGAGGGCTGTCAACCGGTACATCTATGATGCCACTGTCGCCGGCACCGGCAGCAGAATCAGCACCACACTCCAGCTCTTCACCAACGCGCAATGGGGCAGATGCAGCAGGTCTGCTTGGTGTTGGCTCCCTTCCTGCAGGGAACCAACCTGGTGAGTGAACAACGGGCATCCCTCTGCCAGTGGGTGCCCTTTGTTTGTCTGCTGGACAGGACACTTGGCGATTTGGTGGATTTGGGAGAGGAAGCCCTGAAGCAGCTGGAACAGCAGCCGCCTGTGCAGTCCACTGCTCCGCAGGTATTTGAGTCCCTGGAGGAGGAGGAGGAGGAGGAGTTGGAGGTGCTGGACGTTGCTGCTGGGAGGGAACATCAGAGCGCAGCAGCAGTGGTGCGAGGGTGGAGAGAGGAGGAAGAGTCTCAGGGGCAAGAGGAGGAGGAGGAGGACGCTGACCCTGATGTCTCGCATGATCCTGGACCCACGGCTGAGGGGGAGGGGGGATCAATTTCTGCCTGCCAGAGACCGTGAGCAGCGAGCAAGGGAGTTGCAGGAGATCCTTGTTCGGCGACTGGAGGAAGCCTTCCCCCCGCCTTCCACTCCCTCTGTCCCTGTCCAGCAGCCAGCAGCACAGCAGCAGGTGCCTGCGGCCAGCAGCAGCATCAGGCACCCAGGAGACCTTCTGTCATTGACGCAGGCATTCTACATGAAGGTACAGCAGCCGAGAGAGGAGGTGCGGGCAGCAGCCACCTTCGGTGAGAGTCACAGCCAGCGCATGATCCGGATGGTGGCCCGACTACATGGGGTCCTTCAGTGGGCTTGACACCGGCAGCGAAGAGCCTGTGGACCCCATGGAGTACTGGGTGGAGCGCTTGCACATCTGGAGGGAGCTTGCGCAGTACGCCCTGGAGGTATTGTCTTGCCCCCCTTCCAGCGTGCTGTCTGAGAGGTGCTCCAGTGCGGCCGGTGGCGTGGTCACAGAGGGCGTGGACAGACTGACATTTTTGAAGATTAACCAGGCCTGGATAGAAGGCACGTTCCTGGCACCTGTTGTCGGCGAAAGGAGGACATGAGGTGCCGGCCTGGGAATTACAATACATTGCCTGCTGCCTGCCATACGTGACGACGACTCCTCCTCCTGCTGGCCTGCTGCATTGATTTACCTATGAATTTATTTATGTATTTATTTATTGTATTTCAACCTGACTCCTGCTGCTGCTGCTGGCCTGCTGCATTGATTTACCTATGAATTTATTTATGTATTTATTAATTTATTGTATTTCTACCGGACTCCTGCTGCTGCTGCAGGCCTGCTGCATTGATTTACCTATGAATTTATTTATGTATTTATTTATTGTATTTCTACCGGACTCCTCCTCCTCTTGCTACTGCTGTTGTATTTATCCTACTGCTGTCAGTGGTCCCACCGCCAGGGTCCACACTATGCATTGCCTGCTGCCAGTGCCACACGTCACTCCACCTTCTCCTGCTGCTGTTGTATTTATCCTGCTGCTGTCATTGGTCCCACTGCCAGGGTCCACACTATGCATTGCCTGCTGCCAGTGCCACACGTCACTCCACCTCCTCCTGCTGCTGTTGTATTTATCCTGCTGCTGTCAGTGGTCCCACCGCCAGAGTCCACACTATGCATTACCTGCTGTCAGTGCCACACGTCACTCCACCTCCTCCTGCTGCTGCTGTTGTATTTATCCTACTGCTGTCAGTGGTCCCACCACCAGGGTCCACACTATGCATTGCCTGCTGTCAGTGCCACACGTAACTCCACCTCCTCCTGCTGCTGTATTTATAGTACTGCTGTCAGTGGTCCCACCGCCAGGGTCCACACTATGCATTGCCTGCTGCCAGTGCCACATGTCACTCCACCTCCTCCTGCTTCTGTTGTATTTATCCTGCTGCTGTCAGTGGTCCCACCGCCAGGGTCCACACTATGCATTGCCTGCTGTCAGTGCCACACGTCACTCCACCTCCTCCTGCTGCTGTTGTATTTATCCTGCTGCTGTCAGTGGTCCCACCACCAGGGTCCACACTATGCATTGCCTGCTGTCAGTGCCACACGTCACTCCACCTCCTCCTGCTGCTGTTGTATTTATCCTGCTGCTGTCAGTGGTCCCACCGCCAGAGTCCACACTATGCATTGCCTGCTGTCAGTGCCACACATCACTCCACCTCCTCCTGCTGCTGTTGTATTTATCCTGCTGCTGTCAGTGGTCCCACCGCCAGAGTCCACACTATGCATTGCCTGCTGTCAGTGCCACACGTCACTCCACCTCCTCCTGCTGCTGCTGTTGTATTTATCCTACTGCTGTCAGTGGTCCCACCGCCAGGGTCCACACTGTGCATTGCCTGCTGTCAGTGCCACATGTCAATCCACCTCCTCCTGCTGCTGTTGTATTTATCCTGCTGCTGTCAGTGGTCCCACCGCCAGAGTCCACTCTATGCATTGCCTGCTGTCAGTGGCACACGTCACTCCACCTCCTCCTGCTGCTGCTGTTGTATTTATCCTACTGCTGTCAGTGGTCCCACCGCCAGGGTCCACACTATGCATTGCCTGCTGTCAGTGCCACACGTCACTCCACCTCCTCCTGCTGCTGTTGTATTTATCCTGCTGCTGTCAGTGGTCCCACCGCCAGAGTCCACACTATGCATTGCCTGCTGTGAGTGCCACACGTCACTCCACCTCCTCCTGCTGCTGCTGTTGTATTTATCCTACTGCTGTCAGTGGTCCCACCGCCAGGGTCCACACTATGCATTGCCTGCTGTCAGTGCCACACGTCACTCCACCTCCTACTGCTGCTGTTGTATTTATCCTGCTGCTGTCAGTGGTCCCACCGCCAGAGTCCACACTATGCATTGCCTGTTGTCAGTGCCACACGTCACTCCACCTCCTCCTGCTGCTGTTGTATTTATCCTGCTGCTGTCAGTGGTCCAACCGCCAGGGTCCACACTATGGATTGCCTGCTGCCAGTGCCACACGTCACTCCACCTCCTCCTGCTGCTGCTGTTGTATTTATCCTACTGCTGTCAGTGGTCCCACCGCCAGGGTCCACACTATGCATTGGCTCCGCCCCTAGGAGTTCAGTGTGTGTGTGGCTGTGGAGGGGAGAGGACCTCTCCTGCTGAGCTCCAGCGGATCCAGTGGTTGGAGTGAATCCTTGGGAAACCTTGCCTGTGATCTGGGACCCTGTCAAGGCTAAGCCGGTGAAGGAAGGGAGAAGGACTTCATTGGAGGGGTTTGGGCTCCCCTGAGCTGGAAGGCTCTGGGGGGGCCTGGGCCAGAGAAGCATCCCTGTCCTCCACAATGGAGGCTCATGAAGCTGGTGGCAGTGGTTTTTCGGTCAACGATACTGTGAGTAAAACAGTTGAATGGCATCAGAAGGTGAAAAAATCCAAAGATGCATTAAAAGACTTACAGTTTGAACTTAAAAAGCGCATAAATAAATATGGCCAATCGTGGAAGCCAGCTTTTCTGAGGACAAATCCACAGTTGGTCAAACTCAGTACTCAAATTGATGAGCAAAGTGCTCTACTTGCGAAGCTAGAGGAGGAAGGTGGCATGTTTTCAGAAGGATTAAAATGTCAGCAAAGATTTGAAAAAAATGAAGCAAGTAAAGGAAGCGGTTAAAAGAAAGGAGAAGGAAGATGAAAGTGTTCTGAGGCAGACTGTTCAACCGGGAGGGACTCCGGTATTTGCAGTGACTCAGCAAAATGCAACTGGTTCTATGGGAACTGATGCAGCCTCTCATGTGACTGAAACAAACAGCAGTTTCCTGATGCGGTCTGTTCAAAGTCCAATGAGTGGGACACAATTAGCTAATAATATTCCGCTGCAGTATGTGTCAAATATGCAGACTTTTCCTAGTCCTTACCAGACCTTTTCTGGGAATTTTCCAAATGCACAGTATATGCAAAGTCATTTTTCTAACATGCAAAATTTTCCCCTTTCCCAGCCCTCTCCTTTTTTTCCTTATGTGTCCCAGAACATTAATCCTAATGTGAATTACCCAAACGTGATTAACCCTTTCCCAGTTTGTTCTTCCCAGTTTTTGTCATCCCCTGTTATGTCATTTAATGATGGACAGCGTTTTTTTTTTCAGGGAAAAATAACCTGGTGCTGCAGCCTTCACCTGAGGCTGGTATGCAGAGGATTGTTGGAAGTGGAGAAGCTTCTATGGTGCTGTCACAGCGCCAGGAAGGTTCAGAAGCTGGAGGTGTTGTTTGTGGAGTGGGGGTAGTGCCTGAAACGGCGTTTCAGTGCTGGCAGGGCTTGCCCCTATCCAAAATGGCGGCGGAGGCAGCGGGTAGTGAGAGGGGAGGAACCGGAAGTGACGTTAGCGGCACTTCCGGGTGCGCGGCGGCAGAAGGGATGGTTGGCGGCGACCAGGGGAGCAGGAGCGATGGGAGAGCGGCGATTTCTAGGCCAGAAGGTTTGGGCACACATGGGGAAGTGCCTAAGGCTTCAGAAGGCCTGGTGGAAAAAAGCAAGGGAGGCGGTGGAAGTGGTGGCGCTGGGTCAGGTATGATAACAGCCTTTGAGGCTGCAGCCAAAGTTTTTTCAAAAAAGAATGTGCAAATTGAAGGTATGGAGGTGTCAGAGGCTGGTGGGGGTGAACAAGGAAAGGGTGGAACAAGAAGTCTGGTACAAGCTGGGAAAAGGAGAGGGGATGAAGGGGATCAGGTTGGAGAAGGAAAAAAGAGGTTGGTGGGAACAGTGAGGAAAGTAGGAGTTGAGAACAAGGAAAGTGGTGGGGAGGGTAAGAATATGTCTGTGGAGAGCAAGCAACAAGTTGCACAGAATATGCAGAAGGTGATGTTGAAACAAAAAAGTGATGCTGGTGTTTCTTATGCTCAAATGTTGGAGAAAAGGGTGGATATAGGTGAAATGGCCACAAAAAATGATGAATATGGAATGTCGGCTAGGAATCGCAGTAACTTAGTGCGTGTTTGTTTCAAAAGCAGTGATGAAATAACATATACCCGTAAAACTTTTATACAGTTGCTGATGAAAATGGGGTTCAAGGCGGTGGATTTTTATGCCATCTTGGCTCCCGAAAACCCCCCTCTTTTTTCGATGTTAGCTTCTTGTCCCCGACTGGTCTGGATACTTTCTGGGAGAAATATGAACCTACTTGGAAGATGAGTGAGGAATGGAAAGGGCTTTTTCCCCAGACTGTGTCCAGGCAGTCTTTGGACAAGAAGATAACGATCGTGGTCCCGAACGAATTCATACCTGTGCATGATTTATTAGTATGGCTAAAAAATTATGGAGTACCGTTGTCAGCTCCAAAAAAGGTTATGGATGAGTTCGGGATCTGGGGGGGTGGTTGGGAGCTAATGGTAAGATTGAACAGAGTGGGGAATGTCGTAAAACATATCCCCACATCTGTTTTCATTGGCAGAGACAGGGTGACGGTCTTCTATCAGGGACAGCCGCGTGTGTGTCACAAATGTGGGTCGCGTAGCCATTACAGTATCTCTTGCAAGGAACTTAAATGTTCCCGGTGTTACTGCTTAGGTCACCTGGCAAAAGACTGTAAAGACATTAGATGTAGTATCTGTTTAAAAATAGGTCACCCTTATTCACAGTGTCCCTGTAACGATTGTGGAACTTTCCCCGTGATCAGCGCACAACGCGTGCGCTGACACGGCGGAGATCCTCCACAAGCGTATAATTTGCAGGAACCCAGCAAAAGGTGCTATGCACCTGTAGAGGGAAATTCCTGTCGGCAGATGGCGCTGGGGAGTGCAGAGGAACCAATCCTCTGTACCTCCACAAGTGCCAGACAGGAATTGTACGAAGCGCAGAACGCAATCGCAAGAGAGGCGATTGCGAATGAGATTGAGCAAAAGGTATAGGTTGTATGTGTGTGCGCCAATCCAGTCGCCACTCCGCGACCGCGCACACACAACAGCAGATACGAAATAGGAACGCGATCGCGAGAGGTGCGATCGCGAGACGTGACACAAGGCAGAACAGAATAGAATACGAGGGTAGCAAAGGCACAGCAAATACAATAAGGAGATACGGAAAACAACAACCGCTAGCTAACCGCGAACACCGCACTCATTCGCAACAGTGCACGCGGTTATGCGCGATCTCCACGTGATAAGCACAATAGAGACAAGCACGCCTAACTAACCATAAACAGACAAACATGAAACAGGGGACGCGAGCGCTTGCTTAACGGTTACCTCACCGAGCCTGTAGCAAGCGCAGCGGACAAGACAGACACACGAAAAACAAGAACTAGGCAGGAAGGATCCACCGCTCTTCCGCCAGAGCAAGTGTGATCCAAGCAGGAACACAGATCAGAAAGATCCACAGCCGCTAACGCTAGCGGCTAGTGCGATCTCAGCAAGACAGAACGATTCGCTATCAACCGCCGTTGGTGACAGCGCAATCGCGACCGACAAGACAGAACAGAAGGATCCCCAGCGCTCGCACAAAGTAGCTAGCGCGATCCCAGGAAACAGAACAGAAGAGATAGCTGGCAGCAACCGCTGCACCAGCTATACTCCAAGAACATAGATCAGAACCATTTCCTGTCAACCACCATAGGGACAGGACAATGGCAAACAGGCAAGACAAGACAGAACAGGCAATACAGATAATACAACCTGACTGGGCTAGAAGGGGAGCCTAAAGCAACCCCCAGGAATTAACTATACTAGATAGCAATGGCTGACACTCCAGCAGTGTCCATCAGGAACTGAGCATGGAAGGGAAATGACCAGCCAAGCATTGTGGGAAAGACATAGTACTTATAGTACACGCCTCCAATGAATGTGGCCAGGCAATTTGCATGACAACGTATGCAAATTCCTCTGCAAGCACAAGCTGCAAAACTGACAGAAACTCTTCTTTCCAGAGTCCTGCAGCATGCAAACTTACACAATGGTCAAAGGGCTGCCTGTCTGCACAGGCAGCTGAGCAAATCATCACAGTCCCGAGTCACTATCCAATATGGGGGAGGAGGTTTACAAAGAGATGGAGAAAATTTTAAAGGAAAATGAAAATGAGGTTGTCTCTGATGGAGGACAGTCGCAGTCAGAATCCACCGCCTTGAAGGCCCAAACCATTATTCCCCCATTTCTGTCGGTTTTGAAATCGGCAGTTCCACCTCTTCCTCCGCCTTCCTTGACTGTTATGGGTGCAAAGACCCTTGAGGCACCTATAGGAGAAGAAGCAGACCATGTCTTTAAGATTGATAACCTTAATAGGGAGAAAAATATATTTTCGGTCCCTAAAGTCTCATTAAAGGAAAAAAGTGTGGGGAATAAAAAAAGAGGAGGAAAAGTGTGTAGAAAGGAAAAGTGGAGTAAAAAAATCTGAAAAGCCAAATATAGCAGGTAGTAAGAAAATTCCAGAAAGGGAAAAAAACAAAATAAAACAAAAGGTGGTAGAAGAGAAAGACGAATCTGGGTTCACTACTGTAATGAGTAAAAAAGACAGAAGAAAAATGATATCGGAGAAAAAATCGAAAGAAAAATTAGAGGAGGTTATGAGGAATAAGACTGTTATTACGGAAAATAAATATGAAACATCTGATCATAGTGATAATGAAGATTTGGATGTGTCAGCTGAGAGTATGGAGATATCTTCTTCGAAAGAAGAAGGGAATCCAGTTTAAGGAGGGGTAAGCAATCTTTTCATTTATCCTGATGGAGGTCCCCCCCTCCTTTGAAACTAGCAACCATTAATGTTGCTAGTATGAGATCTGTGAGTGCTCGAAGGAAGGCCATATTTTTTCTCGGTCAATTTGATGCCGACATTTTATTTTTGCAAGAGACCAGGCTTCAAACGCTGTCCGATATCTGTGAAGCCAAGAGGGATTGGTACTTTGGTCCCTCTTATTGGTCTCTTGCGGCCGAGCCTTACACTGGGGTGGCGGTCCTTTTTAAGACCGACATGGTAACTTTTCGGCGGGTAAGTGAGATTGAGATGGGGCGATGTTTGGTTATGGACGTCTCTGTGAGGGGGCAGGACTTGAGACTAATTAATATCTATGGTCCTCAGTCTGAGAGGGAGAGGAAGCGCCTCTTCACAGAGATCAAGCCATTCCTGTTTACAGCCCAGGAGGTAGTCTTTGGTGGTGATTTTGATACCATAGTTAGGCTTAAGGACAGGAGAGGTGCCAAGACTCGCCTGGGTTATGATAGCAATTTCTTGAATAGTATGGTTAGGGATGCTGGTCTGGTGGATGTGCATGTGAAGCACACCCCAGATGACACGGGTTTCACTTATTTCTGTGGAGAGCGTAAGAGTAGAATAGATAGGTTTTTTGTTAAGGAGAGCTCTGCTACCTCATCTCCAGGGGTGCAGGTGGTAGAGTTTTCTGATCACTGTATTCTGTCTGTGGTGTTGAATGTTTCAGATAATCCTCCTAAGGGAAGGGGTATCTGGAGATTAAATTTGGTGCTATTGAAAGAAGAAAGTGTAAGACAATCTTTCAGGGAGTTTTTTCAGGCACAGGTTACTTTGCTGGACTGTTGTGACAGTAGGTCTGAGTGGTGGGAGATGGTTAAAAAGAGGGCAGCAGGTCTTTTCAAGAACCTAGCAAAGAAGAGAGCTTTTGGTAAATATGTTACCTACCAACGTCTGAGGCGGAAACTTGAAATTGCTGTCTTGGGGGATGGTGATCCTGTAGAGATCAAAAGGATCAAGGACTTGTTGCGCAAAAGTTTGTATGATCGGCATGCTTCTTTGCTTCTGGAAAGGGATTATGGAAAAAATCACTCGCCAGACCCTTATCAGAATTGTAAACAAAGTATAGCAGTTAAGATCATTTATGGTCTCAAAGATAGTACAGGATCTCTGGTGAAGTCCAGAGCAGGGATCTTGGAAATCGTGAGATCTTTTTATGCTGAACTGTTGGATAGCAAGCTCCTTGATAAGACAGTGATGGAGTCTTTCTTGTGTGATATTCCAGGACTGAAGAATTTAGATGTTCCTCTTGCGTTTTTGACGGAAAGAATTTCTGCTGAAGAAGTAGTGAAAGCCATAGATCAGTTGGCTATCAAAAAAACTCCAGGGCCAGATGGCCTGACGGCCGAATTTTATAAGGTTTTTAAGGACATCTTGGCTCCTGAATTGGCAGAGGTTTATAATCGCAGTCTTGCAGAGGATGAGCTTCCTCCCTCTATGAGAGAATCAGCAGTTATTCTTTTATCAAAGGGTAAGGATTCTTCAATGATTGAGAATTGGCGTCCTATCAGCCTTCTCAATGTTGATCGAAAGATACTGGCTAAAATAATCTTTTGGCGTTTAAGTCAGGTGGCAAATGAGATGCTTTCTCGCCAGCAGCATTGTTCTGTCCAAGGTAGAAGTACTTTTTCAGCCGTATTAACGGTCCGGGAGATTTTGGAGAGATGCAAGGCCGCTGGCTGGGGAAAGTACTTACTGGCGTTGGATCAAGCAAAAGCTTTTGATCGTATTAATCATGAGTATCTGTGGATGCTCCTTAGTAAGTATCGTTTGCCGGGGAGGTTTATTGATTGGCTGAAAATTTTATATAGAGGTGCTGAGAGTTTCCCGCTTGTCAATGGTTGGGTTGGACAGACCTTTGAGGTTAGATCTGGGGTGCGCCAGGGGTGTCCTTTGAGTCCCCTGCTATATGCCATTGCCATTGATCCTTTCATAAGAAGGATTGATGGTGGAGCGTTGTGTGTGGTGCCGTCGGGCATAGCTGGTGTGCCTCCTCTCAAGGTAGTAGCTTATGCTGATGATGTGACTGTGGTAATTTCTGGGCAGGAGGAGGCGGAAGGAGTTTGTGCAGAGGTTGCCCGTTACTCATTAGCATCAGGCTCTAAGATCAACCAGGATAAGTGTGAGGCTTTCTGGATGGGTAAGGAAAATGAGAGCTTCTTGCTTCCGGTCTCTTTTCCGGCACCCAAGGAAAAAATTAAAATACTCGGCATAGAATTTGACCTGGGTGACTATGGTCACCAAAATTGGGAAGGCAGACTGAAATGTGCTGAGGCTAAGGTGATCCGCTGGAAAGGTTGGCGATTGACTTTCAGAGAAAGGATTGACATAATCAAAACTTATTTGATTCCAATTATGTTATATGTCAGTTTTGTCTGTATTTTGCCAGTGTCTCTTCACACAAGAATCTACAGCTTGTTTTTCCAAATGCTTTGGGGAAATAAGATGAACCACGTTAAGAGGAATATTACTTATCGATCAAGGCAGAAGGGCGGCCTAGGAATGGTCAATCCAGTGGTTTTCTTTTCTCTGTTATTTATTAAAAACAACTTTGGTAGAATGTATGCAGAGGAACTGCCTGGATGGATGGGTATTTTTCAGTCATGGTTTAAACCTTTTCTTAGGCGTTGGGAAGAAGGTGGTTTGGTGAAAAGACTGAGAGCCAGCTCTGATTATCTGCCGGCCTATGTTGCACCGTGTCTGAAGATTTTTCGGCAATGGGAACTGACGAAGGAGGATATTATTTCAATCCCTAGGAAAGTCCTAGTGGAGAGAGTGGTTGAAACCTTTTTTCAGGACCCATTGGCCCTGAGAGATTGCCCAAGCCCCATTATGGAGGAGGGTTTGCATTTGCTATGTTCTCCTAGGATTCCTAACAAATTCAGGGATTTGGCTTGGCTTTCCTTTCATGGCAGACTCTTTGTTAGAGGAAACTTGAAGTTCATTGGGGATAGGGATGGTGGTTGTCCTCATGAGGAGTGTGGAGGTGTGGAGGAAACCATGGACCATTTCTTAGTGGACTGTTCCTTTAAGAAAGAAGTATACAAACAGGTGGGTAGGGCTTTGGGTATTCCTTTCCTAGAGCGGCTTAGTTATGCGGAGTGGACATATGGGGCATTCAATAACCGGGGGTCATTTAATTTGGACACTTTATTTTTAGTTAGCTTAGTAATTCGGTATTACACTTGGAATGCACGGTGTCAAATTACGATTCATCAGAAAGTCCTCCCTGTCCAGGTGGTGGTGCATGGCATTATTGGTGAGGTTGGGTAGAGAAGGAGAAGAGGTTGAGTCGGGAGGAATGGCGTCTGTTTTGGCAGAACGTCAGGCCTCCTTGACTTGGCTAATTCTCTTTGTGGTGAGCTTTCTATTTCTTTTTCACTTAGTTAGGAACTCAAATTTGAGGAATGGCTTGCAAACATAGGAGGAGTGAGATTGCTTAGTCCTTCTTACTGATATATGTAAATAGTGTAAATAGTGTATAGTGTATATAGTGTGATATCGAAGTTGAATAATTGAGCTCGTGGTTTTTGAGTTTTTCCCTTTTCAGGAAATATGGACTTGATATGAACTGAATATTGAACCATTTGAGGCAAATGGCCTAATACTTGTTATTGTATTTATTTTGGTTACTTTCATATTTTTGTATAAAACAAGTTGTGGTATTCTTTAATAAAGAATTACTATGCATTGCCTGCTGTCAGTGCCACACGTCACTCCACCACCTACTGCTGCTGTTGTATTTATCCTGCTGCTGTCAGTGGTCCCACCGCCAGAGTCCACACTATGCATTGCCTGCTGTCAGTACCACATGTCACTCCACCTCCTCCTGCTGCTGCTGTTGTATTTATCCTACTGCTGTCAGTGGTCCCACCGCCAGGGTCCACACTATGCATTGCCTGCTGTCAGTGCCACACGTCACCCCTCCTCCTACTGCTGCTGTTGTATTTATCCTGCTGCTGTCAGTGGTCCCACCACCAGAGTCCACACTATGCATTGCCTGCTGTCAGTGCCACATGTCACTCCTCCTCCTACTGCTGCTGTTGTATTTATCCTGCTGCTGTCAGTGGTCCCACCGCCAGGGTCCACACTATGCATTGCCTGCTGCCAGTGCCACACGTCACGTTTTCAGTTTTGTTTTTTTAAGTAGACCTATTTCAATGTGAATTCACTTTAAAAAAACACACAAAAACCCCCCGAATTCACGAATACGAATTTTTAACGAATTTTTAGGCGTAACCTCGAACCGAATAAGAACTCGAACCGAATTTCGTGGTCGAAGGCGAATTCGAATGTCATGCGGACCTAGAGTTGAGCCAAAATTTTCATAATTTCGCATTACTATAATTACGCATGCGAAATTTGCGATTATGATGCAAAATTATGGTAGCGTAATTGCCATTAAAATCGTAATTGAAAATACCGTAAGCGTAATTTTCAACGCGTAATTTCGCGTTTCGTTCATACCGTAATTTCGCATTAAACCGTAACGCTCCCGTATAAAAAAGCCGCCGAATTTAAGGGTTAATAGCAAAGCCCCCTTAAACGCTAAGAGCCTCAAATTTGGAGAATATATTAAGGAGATCAAAAGGAATAAGAGGAAATTTTTTTTTTTCAAAAAGACCTTATCGTTTTTTTGAAAATCAATGTTAAAGTTTCAAGGGAGAAATGTATACATTTAAAAACCCGCCGACTTTAACGGTTAATAGCAAAGCCTGCTTAAAGTTTACGAACACCAAATTCCCAGGGTATATTAAGGGGATCAGTGGGAATAAGAGGAAAAATTTTTTTTTCAAAAAGACCTTATAGTTTTTGAGAAAATCGATTTTTAAGTTTCAAGGGGGAAAATGTCTTTCAAATGCGGAAAATGTCAGTTTTTTTTGCACAGGTAACAATAGTTTATTATTTTCATAGATTCCCCCAAGTGGGAAGAGTTTTACTTACTTCATTCTGAGTGTGGGAAATATAAAAAAAAAACGACGTGGGGTCCCCCCTCCCAGACCTCTTTAACCCCTTGTCCCCCATGCAGGCTGGGATAGCCAGAATGCGGAGCACCGGCCGCGTGGGGCTCCGCACCCTGACTATACCAGCCCGCATGGTCCATGGATTGGGGGGTCTCAGAAGGGGAGGGGCAGCCAAGCTTTCCCCTCCCCCTCCGAGCCCTTGTCCAATCCAAGGACAAGGGGCTCTTCTCCACCTCCGCTGGGCAGTGGAGGTGGAGGCCGCGATTTCCGGGGGGGGGGTTCATGGTGGCATCTGGGAGTCCCCTTTAAAAAGGGGTCCCCCAGATGCCCACCCCCCCTCCCAGGAGAAATGAGTATAGAGGTACTTGTACCCCTTACCCATTTCCTTTAAGAGTTAAAAGTAAATAAACACACAAACACATAGAAAAAGTATTTTAATTGAACAAAAAACATAACCATGAAAAAAGTCCTTTAATATTCTTAATTAACCATTAATACTTACCTGTCCCTTTAAATAAATGATCCCTCGCAATAGCCTCGGAAATGTTCTATCAGTTACAATGTAACAAAGTTATTACAATGTAACAACTTTGTTACATTGTAACTACGCCGCACCCGACGCCACTCGCCGCTCAGCCGCCGCATACACTTACGCGTCCGTGCAGGAGGCTAAGTCCCCACCGGCTCCCGCCGTCCACCCTGCCCACATCTGTCACCCACATGTCACCCACATGTGGGTGACATGTGGGTGACATGTGGGAGAGGCGGAGAAGGCAGCGGGAGCCGGCGGTGACTTAGCCTCCTGCACGGACCCGACAGAGCTCTGAGCTATATAGCTCAGAGCTCTCTAAGCATCTTTGTATTTGGGCTCCAAGGAGCCCCATTGGTCCTTAGCAGACCAATGGGGTTCCTTCAAATCAGAAGGAACCCCATTGGTCTGCTAAGGACCAATGGGGCTCCTTGGAGCCCAAATACAAAGATGCTTAGAGAGCTCTGAGCTATATAGCTCAGAGCTCTGTCAGGTCCGTGCAGGACGCGTATGCGGCGGCTGAGCGGCGAGTGGCGTCGGGTGCGGCGTAGTTACAATGTAACAGTTGTTACATTGTAATAACTTTGTTACATTGTAACTGATAGAACATTTCCGAGGCTATTGCGAGGGATCATTTATTTAAAGGGACAGGTAAGTATTAATGGTTAATTAAGAATATTAAAGGACTTTTTTCGTGGTTATGTTTTTTGTTCAATTAAAATACTTTTTCTATGTGTTTGTGTGTTTATTTACTTTTAACTCTTAAAGGAAATGGGTAAGGGGTATAAGTACCTCTATACTCATTTCTCCTGGGAGGGGGGGTGGGCATCTGGGGGACCCCTTTTTAAAGGGGACTCCCAGATGCCACCATGAACCCCCCCCCCCGCCCCCCCGGAAATCGCGGCCTCCACCTCCACTGCCCATCGGAGGTGGAGAAGAGCCCCTTGTCCTTGGATTGGACAAGGGCTCGGAGGGGAGGGGAAAGCTTGGCTGCCCCTCCCCTTCCAAGACCCCCCAATCCATGGACCATGCGGGCTGGTATAGTCAGGGTGCGGAGCCCCACGCGGCCGGTGCTCCGCATTCTGGCTATCCCAGCCTGCATGGGGGACAAGGGGTTAAATAGGTCTGGGAGGGGGGACCCCACGTCGTTTTTTTTTATATTTCCCACACTCAGAACGAAGTAAGTAAAACTCTTCCCACTTGGGGGAATCTATGAAAATAATACACTATTGTTACCTGTGCAAAAAAAACTGACATTTTCCGCATTTGAAAGACATTTTCCCCCTTGAAACTTAAAAATCGATTTTCTCAAAAACTATAAGGTCTTTTTGAAAAAAAAAAATTTCCTCTTATTCCCACTGATCCCCTTAATATACCCTGGGAATTTGGTGTTCCTAAACTTTAAGCAGGCTTTGCTATTAACCGTTAAAGTTGGCAGGTTTTTAAATGTATACATTTTTCCTTTGAAACTTTAACATCGATTTTCTGAAAAACTATAAGGTCTTTTTGAAAAAAAAATTTTCCTCTTATTCCTTCTGATCTCCTTAATATATTCTCCAAATTTGATGCTCTTAGCATTTAAGGGGGCTTTGCTATTAACCCTTAAAGTCAGCAGCTACCTAACATTGATCCATGCGTCAACTTTTCCGCTTAGGAGCATGACCATACGCATTAATTTCGTAATACCCACTGTAATGGGAAAATTACACGAAAATTACGCTTACGCGAAATTTCGCGAAATCCTTCTTCATTACGATTATGTACTTACGGCCATAATCGTAATTACACTAATTACGCGAAATTTCGCGAAATCGTAATTACGTCATTACGCTCATCATTCGAATGTACCCGAACCGAATTTTGGTACATCTGAGCATGTCTGCCAAGCGCTGGTTACTGTTTAACAGTTAGGCCCGGTTCACATTAGCATTTGCCAATGGAACCGGCCGTACGGTTCCGTGGTCCGTTCCGCTGAGCTAATGAAAAAAATGCTACAGGTCCAAATTTTCCGGACCGTTTCGCTCAGCGGAACGGAAACAGAAGGTTTTGCAGTATATAGGAACCAATGATAACGGATGTTTTATAGCACACTGGCTGTAAAACAGACTGTTTTCACTGGATCCAGCTGGCCTGTAGAGATGGCCCGAACGGATCGCCGGCAAACTTCCAGTGGTTCGAGATCGCGGAGAACAGCAAACTTTTCCGGAAGTTTGGTTCGCCCCCATAATGTACCATTAAGGTCAACTTTGACCCTCTACATCACAGTCAGCAGGCACATTGTAGCCAATCAGGCTACACTCCCTCCTGGAGCCCCACCCCCCTTATAAAAGGCAGGCACCACCGGCCATTATACTCACTCGTGTGCCTGCTGTAAATAGAGAAGGGACAGGTGCTGCAGACTCTCTCATAGGGAAAGATTAGTTAGGCACTTGTAGGCTTGTTAGCTTGTTCCTTGCTGATTCTTATTGCTAAAATAGCACCCCACAACAGCTCTTTTGAGAGCTAATCTTGCACCTACCTACGTGAGTTGAGCGCACGCAGTGTCACTGTGCCGGTCCGCTACCTGTCTGTGTGTGACAGGTGCACATTGTAATACCTAGTACTGCATATACCTACCTACCTGTTTGCTCACAGTGCACCCACCTACCTACATGAGCGCATGCAGTGTCACTGTGCCTGTCCGCTAGTACCGCTACCTGTCTGTGTGTGTGTGACAGGTGCACATTGTAATACCCTGTACTGCATATACCTTCCTTTCTGTTGTTCACAGTGCACACACCTACCTACGTGAGCGCACGCAGTGTCACTGTGCCTGTCCGCTACCTGTCTGTGTGTGACAGGTGCACATTGTAATACCCAACACTGCATATACCTACCTGTTGTGTTCAGTGCACACACCTACCTACGTGAGTGCACGCAGTGTGATCTACCACTCTGTGCATACCTGTTAACTGCACCTGTGTGACTGCACATTGTATTAGTCAAGTCAGTGCATACCTTTCACTTCATCCCCCCTATATGGACCCAACGGACAAAACAGGTAGAGGCAGACCCAGAGAAAGGCCGCCCGGCTTATCTGTGCGAGGTCGTGTTGATGTTATTTCATGTGACCCTAAACCAAAGTACAGTGCTCAGAAGAAGGCACGTCCCATAAACTCCCAAGATTGCCAGGACGTGGTTGACTATTTAACACAGAACACCTCATCTTCCGCAGCCACCAGCGCTACTACACGCACCACATCCGTTGCATTTGACACTTTGCAGGAGTTAATTGGTGGGGAATAAACTGATTCACAGCCATTATTGTTACAACCAGATGAAAGCGCTAAGCAAGTTACATCACCTCATATGTCTGAGTTAGGCGGCGACACTATGGACGTAACGTGTGAAGATGATTAAGTACCTGCTGTTGGTGCAGTTTTGAAAGGTGTCTGAGGTAAGCGAAGCTGGGCTGGATGATTATGATGATGACGATGATATGGATCCCATGTATGTTCCCAATAGAGGAGATGAACAAGGGGACAGTTCAGAGGGGGAGTCAGAGAGGAATAGGAGGAGATGAGTCGCTGAAAGAAGCAGGGGGAGCTCGTCGTCAGAAACAGCTGGTGGCAGTGTCCACCGCCATGATTCACCACCTATGTACAGCCAGCCAACATGCCCTTCAATGTCAGCTGCTGATGCCACCATAGTCCCATCACCCATCGGGGCTCAGCGGTTTGGAAATTTTTTAACGTGTCTGCCTCAGATCGGAGCAATGCCATCTGTTGTCTTTGCCTCCAAAAATTGAGCCGTGGAAAGGCTAACACTCACGTAGGGACAAGTGCCTTACGAAGGCACATGGAGAAAAGGCACAAACTGCAATGGGAAGAGCACCTAAGCAAAAGCAGCACACAAAAGAAAAGCCACCTTCCTCTTCCTCCTTCAGGTGCAGAGTCTTCAGCCGCTTTCTCCCTTGCACCTTCACAGCCACCCTCCTCCACTCCGCCTCTGCTCTTGAGCGGTTCCTGCTCCTCTGCCCACAGCAGCCAGGTGTCCGTGAAGAAAATCTTTGAGCAGAAGAAGCAAATTTCTGCCAGCCACCCCCTTGCCTGGCGTCTGACAGCTGGTGTGGCAGAACAGTTCGCTCGCCAGCTGTTACCATACAAGCTGGTGGACTCTTGAGGCCTTCCGTAAATTTGTGGCCATTGGGACACCGCAGTGGAAGATACCAGGCCGCAATTATTTCTCTAAAGCGGCAATACCCAAACTGTACCATGAAGTTGAGAGGCAAGTGGTGTCATCTCTGGCACACAGCATTGGATCAAGGGTCCACCTGACCATGGATGCCTGGTCTACCAAGCATGGTAAGGGCCGCTACATTACTTACACAGCCCTTTGGGTCAACCTGGTGACGGATGGCAAGCAGGGAGTACGTGGCTGTGCAGCGGACCAACTTGTGACACCTCCACGGCTTGCAGGCAGGCCTCCTGCCACCTCCGCTCCTCCTGCTACATCCTCTTCACTGTCGTCATCCTCCTCCTCCTTGGCTGAGCGGCAGTTCAACTCTACTAGTGCTGCGATCTCCTCTCCAGCTACACAGCCCCATCTCCCCAGGGCTTATGCTGCATGCCAGGTACGAGGGTGTCACGCCATCTTAGACATGTCTTGCCTCAAAGCGGAGAGTCACACTGGACCAGCTCTCCTGGCTGCTCTTAACTGGTGGATCATTGGCTTACCCCGCACCAGCTGGAGATCGGCAACGTGGTGTGTGACAACGGCAGCAATTTCCTTTCCGCTTTGAAATTGGAAAAGCTGACACATTTACCCTGCATGGCACATGTGCTGAATCTAGTCATTCAAAGATTTGTGTCAAAGTACCCAGGCTTAGAGGACGTCCTGAAGCAGGCCAGGAAGTTGTGTGGGCATTTCAGGCAGTCTTACACGGCCATGGCACGCTTTGCGGACATTCAGCAGAGAAACAACTTGCCCGTGAGACACTTGACATGTGATAGCCCGACTCGCTGGAATTCGACCCTGCTCATGTTCTCTCGCCTGCTAGAACAGGAGAAAGCCGTCACCCAGTACCTCTACAGTTTCAGTAGAAGCACACAATCTGGGGAGATGGGGATATTCTGGCCCAACAACTGGACACTGATGCGAAATGCATGCAGACTCATGCGGCCGTTTGAGGAGGTACGCTTACTTCCTGGAGCGTGCAGTGCGTAGAGTGGTGGATCAAGCCGTGGAGGAGCGTGAAGAGCAACAGTAATGGCAGGAACAGTTGTGGGAGCAATTTACATCAGATTCAGATGTTTCCTCAATACCTGCAGCAGTACAGAGGTGGGAGGAGGAGGAAGAGTCGTGTGGGGAAGCGGAGTCAGACTCGGATGATGAGGAAGGTGTTTATTTGGAGGAGGAGAAGGAGGCGCAGCAGAAGAACAAGTGCAGCAGGCATCGCAGGGGGCTTGTGCTTTTTGACGTACCCGTGGTATTGTTCGTGGCTGGGCGGAGGAGGAGAACTTACCTGATGTCACTGAGGAAGAGCAAGAGGAGATGGATAGTACGTGTGCATCCAACTTTGTGCAGATGTCATCTTTCATGCTGTCCAGTCTGTTGAGGGCCCCCCGTATAAAAAAACTCAAGGGGAATGAGCTGTACTGGGTGGCCACACTACTAGACCCTTGGTATAGGCACAAAGTGGCGGACATGTTACCAACTCACCAGAAGACACAAAGGATGCAGCACAAAGGATGCAGAACAAGCTGTCAACTATGCTTTACAATGCGTTTAACTTTCCTGGCGGTAACCCTACCACTTCGCTAGCTGCGTGTCCATACGGATCGCCGCTGATTCGCCGCTACCTGCCGCGCCACCCCGCCCTTCCCCCTCAGACCCCATGCGCTGCCTGGCCAATCGTTGCCAGGCAGCACTGAGGGGTGGATCGGGACTCCCAATGACATCACGACGTCGATGAAGTTATCCCGCCCGTCGCCATGGCAACGGGGGAAGCCCTCCAGGAAATCCCGTTCTTTGAACGGATTTCCTGATCGCAGATCGCCGGAGGCGATCGAAGCGGGTGGGGGGATGCTCCTGCACAGCGGCTATCATGTAGCGAGCCCTGGGCTCGCTACATGATTAAAAAAAAAACAAAAAAAAAAAACTGCTGCGCTGCCCCCTGGCGGTTTTTAATAGACCGCCAGAAGGGTTAAGGGTGATGTCACAGCACAACGCAATAAATGTACCACTGCCAGTAATCCTCATTCCATGTCCACACAGGCAAGGACAGGACGCTCCAGTGATCTCATGGTGATGTCGGACATGCGGACATTCTGTCCAACGCCTCGACTTAGCGCTTCTGGATCCACCCTCCACCAACGCCTGGACTGGCAGGTAGCCGACTACTTGGCCTTAAGTGTGGATGTAGACACTTTGAGCAGTGATGAACCCTTGGACTACTGGGTGCGCAGGCTTGACCTGTGGCCAGAGCTGTCCCAATTTGCCATCCAACTTCTACTGCCCTGCCTCAAGCGTCCTGTCAGAAAGGACCTTCAGCACAGCTGGAGGCATTGTCACTGAGAAGAGAAGTCGCCTAAGTCACAAAAGTGTTCAGTACCTTACCTTTATCAAAATGAATGAGGCATGGATCCCAGAGGGCTACTGCCCACCTGAAGACTGAGTCAGAATCCACACACAGCATCTCTGCCTGCACGCCATGTAACTGGCTGCCTGCCCCAGGACTAAGTCGCTCCCCACACAGCCCCTCTGCCCGCAGGCCACTTGACTGCCTTCTCCGCCACCACCAACAGGGTCCAGGACTCCAGGCGGACTGCTGATTTTTTTTTTTAGGCCGTGCCCATTCCCCTTCGTGATCATTACCTTGCCGCGGTGAAGGGGCTTGCGTATCACAATGAAGCAATGACCGCCGGCTATATGAGTGTCTCGGGTGGGGGTGGCACACCAAAGATTATAAAGTCATTGCTTCATTGTGGACAGACCAAATTTGATCAGCTGGACAGTCACTGTTGTTCTATCATTGAGCTACCACAGCCCGGCGACCATATGGGCTTTAAAACCGCCACGGCCTGCACTTTGGCCATGGTGCGCACCAGTCCAGCACGGCCGTCACTACGCAAATAGCTGTTTGTGGTGCATTACACAGTGAGTTTGGTGTGTCCGTGTGAAGCAGTACTCTAATTACACTCCCTGATTGATGTATACACATGCAAGATGTTTTAAAGCACTTTACGCCTGCAATTTAGCATTCAATGTGATTTCTGCCCTTAAAACGCTGCTTTGCGGCCAATCCAGATTTTTCCCCGGGACTTTTGGCTTGTATCCCACTCCGCCATGCCCCCCTCCAGCTGTTAGACCCCTTGAAACATCTTTTCCATCACTTTTGTGGCCAGCATAAATTTTTCTAGTTTTCTAACTTCAATTCCCCATTGAAGTCTATTGCAGTTTGCGAACTTTTCCACGAACCGAACCTGCAAACTGACCTTTCGCGGGAGGTTCACGAACTTAAAATTGGAGATTCAGGCCATCTCTACTGGCCTGATCTGTATGTCCAGTTCCGTAAAAAAACGCTAATGTGAACCTTAGATGTCAGGTGATCATCAGGCTGGAGCCAGTAAGCTCCTGCATGCATACATGAAATCCAGCAGGTTTCTGAAGATCATGAAGCCAAGTTAATCATGTTAAATAAGGTACCATTAATTCCATTCCACAATTGAAATCTTCTGTTAATGACTTGAACATTTTTCATAAAATTTTCAGCATATCAGGCGGAGATACATTAAAAGTGTGGGGTTGAGGAGCTCCACAAATGTTTGCTATGGAGATTCATATTATGTGGTTAATTACCCCTGTATTAGGTAAATCATTTTTTGCATGTAGACTTATTCATTTAATATCATTAAGCTATAAAGTCATTCCTTTCAGGCTTTATTCCAAACTTGGTGAAAAAAAAAACATGCCTCTAACTGGAAGATTTAAACCTGGAAATAGATTTTCTATCATAGAATTGTATCTTTTAATCTATGCGTTGTACATGGACCTATTGTTCTAATTAATCATAATCAGCAGCTTAAACTGCTTGCTGTTTTCAGTAGGTATGCTGTTGTTATTCTGAAATTGTTGCCTTGTCCTGCAATTTATTATGCCTGCATAGTGTTTTGTTTATCTTCATACAAAGATTTAGACACTCGTATTAAATTAGAAAGTACAAAAATGTAGCCGCATAATTATCAATTAACAATGTAACGAGTCAGCTTTTTAGATAGAACATGAAAAAGCAATACGTTATTTGAATTTCACTTTCCATCGCATTAATAGAACTAGAGGCAATATAGCAGAGGAACTCAACATTGTTCATGTACAGCAATTATGAGAGGTTTACGAAGCAGCCATTGCTAACCTCCTTCTGAAAATATAGTTTGCCTGTCTGTTATTCTGTCCCTTCGGTTATTATATATTGAGCCAAAATGGGACAATTGTCCAACTGCACTAAATGTGTATATACTTTGATTAAAAAAAATAAAAAATAAAGAAATAAATACTTTACTAAGTATTTTACTTCATTGTTCAATTCTGTTTCTATCTCAGCAAATTTAACGATCCTCGTTAATTTTACCACTGACCTCAGTCTCTCTCCTTGGACCAAATTGGGTCTGACTTCCATTAATTATATATTTTTGGACAACAAAATTAAGCCCTTTGCACAATTAGTTCAACAATATAATCTTTCTCAGTCCCAATTGTTTACATACCACAGAATTTTTCATCTGTGAATTTCAAAATACTTACTCCCCCTCCCCCCCATTTAACATTTGGGCATACAAACTATGCTTAACCACTTGAGGACCGTGGGCTTTACCCCCCTTAACCTCCCCGGCGTTCTATTGAGATCGCCAGGGAGGCTGCGGGAGGGGTTTTTTTTTTATAAAAAAAAAACTATTTCATGCAGCCAACTGAAAGTTGGCTGCATGAAAGCCCACTAGAGGGCGCTCCGGAGGCGTTCTTCCGATCGCCTCCGGCGCCCAGAATAAACAAGGAAGGCCGCAATGAGCAGCCTTCCTTGTTTGGCTTTCCTCGTCGCCATGGTGACGAGCGGAGTGACGTCATGGACGTCAGCCGACGTCCTGACGTCAGCCGCCTCTGATCCAGCCCTTAGCGCTGGCCGGAACTGATTGGTCCGGCTGCGCAGGGCTCGGGCGGCTGGGGGGACCCTCTTTCGCCGCTGCTCGCGGCGGATCGTCGCAGAGCGGCGGCGATCAGGCAGCACACGCGGCTGGCAAAGTGCCGGCTGCGTGTGCTGCTTTTTATTTGAGGAAAATCGGCCCAGCAGGGCCTGAGCGGCAGCCTACGGCGGTGATGGACGAGCTGAGCTCTTCCATACCGCTCAGGAGGTTAAGGACCGGCCACTTTTTTTCCATTCAGACCACTGCAGCTTTGACGGTTTATTGCTCGCTCATACAACCTACCACCTAAATTAATTTTGGCTCCTTTTCTTGTCACTAATAAAGCTTTCTTTTGGTGCTATTTGATTGCTCCTGCGATTTTTACTTTTTATTATATTCATCAAAAAAGACATGAATTTTGGCAAAAAAATGATTTTTTTTAACTTTCTGTGCTGACATTTTTCAAATAAAGTAAAATTTCTGTATACATGCAGCGCAAAAAATGTGGACAAACATGTTTTTGATAAAAAAAAAACCATTCAGTGTATATTTATTGGTTTGGGTAAAAGTTATAGCGTTTACAAACTATGGTGCAAAAAGTGAATTTTCCCATTTTCAAGCATCTATGACTTTTCTGACCACCTGACATGTTTCATGAGGGGCTAGAATTCCAGGATAGTATAAATACCCCCAAAATGACCCCATTTTGGAAAGAAGACATCCCAAAGTATTTACTGAGAGGCATAGTGAGTTCATAGAAGATATTAATTTTTGTCACAAGTAAGTGGAAAATGACACTTTGTGACAAAAAAAAAAAAAAAAAGTTTCCATTTCTTCTAACTTGCGACAAAAAAAAATGAAATCTGCCACAGACTCACCATGCCCCTCTCTGAATACCTTGAAGTGTCTACTTTCCAAAATGGGGTCATTTGTGGGGTGTGTTTACTGTCCTCGCATTTTGGGGGGTGCTAATTTGTAAGCACCCATGTAAAGCCTAAAGGTGCTCATTGGACTTTGGGCCCCTTAGCGCAGTTAGGCTGCAAAAAAGTGCCACACGTGGTATTGCCGTACTCAGGAGAAGTAGTATAATGTGTTTTGGGGTGTATTTTTACACATACCCATGTTGGGTAGGAGAAATATCTCTGTAAATGACAATTTTTTAAATTTTTTTACACACAATTGTCCATTTACAGAGATCTTTCTCCCACTCAGCATGGGTATGTGTAAAAATACACCACAAAACACATTATACTACTTCTCCTGAGAACGGCGATACCACATGTGTGGCACTTTTTTGCACCCTAACTGCGCTAAGGGGCCCAAAGTCCAATGAGTACCTTTAGGATTTCACAGGTCATTTTGAGAAATTTCGTTTCAAGACTACTCCTCACGGTTTAGGGCCCCTAAAATGCCAGGACAGTATAGGAACCCCACAAATTACCCCATTTTAGAAAGAAGACACCCCAAGGTATTCCGTTAGTAGTACGGTGAGTTCATAGAAGATTTTATTTTTTTGTCACAAGTTAGCGGAAAATGACACTTTGTGAAAAAAACAATAAAAATCAATTTCCGCTAACTTGTGACAAAAAATAAAATCTTCTATGAACTCACCGTACTACTAACAGAATAACTTGGGGTGTCTTCTTTCTAAAATGGAGTCATTTGTGGAGTTCCTATACTGTCCTGGCATTTTAGGGGCCCTAAACCGTGAGGAGTAGTCTTGAAACAAAATTTCTCAAAATGACCTGTGAAATCCTAAAGGTACTCATTGGACTTTGGGCCCCTTAGCGCAGTTAGGGTGCAAAAAAGTGCCACACATGTGGTATCGCCGTACTCGGGAGAAAGTAGTACAATGTGTTTTGGGGTGTATTTTTACACATACCCATGCTGGGTGGGAGAAATAACTCTGTAAATGGACAATTGTGTGTAAAAAAATCTAAAGATTGTCATTTACAGTGGTATTTCTCCCACCCAGCATGGGTATGTGTAAAAATACACCCCAAAACACATTATACTACTTCTCCCGAGTACGGCGATACCACATGATTGGCACTTTTTTGCAGCCTAACTGCGCTAAGGGGCCCAAAGTCCAATGAGTACCTTTAGGATTTCACAGGTCATTTTTGTTTCAAGACTACTCCTCACGGTTTAGGGCCCCTAAAATGCCAGGGCAGTATAGGAACCCCACTAATGACCCCATTTTAGAAAGACACCCCAAGGTATTCTATTAGGAGTATGGTGAGTTCATAGAAGTTTTTATTTTTTTGTCACAAGTTAGCGGAAATTGATTTTAATTGTTTTTTTTCATAAAGTGTCATTTTCCGCTAACTTGTGACAAAAAATAAAATCTTCTATGAACTCACCATACTCCTAACGGAATATGTTTGGGTGTCTTCTTTCTAGAATGGGGTCATTTGTGGGGTTCCTACACTGCCCTGGCATTTTAGGGGCCCTAAACCGTGAGGAGTAGTCTTAAAACAAAAATGACCTGTGAAATCCTAAAGGTACTCATTGGACTTTGGGCCCCTTAGCGCAGTTAGGCTGCAAAAAAGTGCCAATCATGTGGTATCGCCGTACTCGGGAGAAGTAGTATAATGTGTTTTGGGGTGTATTTTTACACATACCCATGCTGGGTGGGAGAAATACCTCTGTAAATGACAATTGTTTGATTTTTTTTTTACACACAATTGTCCATTTACAGAGAGATTTCTCCCACCCAGCATGGGTATGTGTAAAAATACACCCCAAAACACATTATACTACTTCTCCTGAGTACGGCGATACCACATGTGTGACACTTTTTTGCAGCCTAGGTGCGCTAAGGGGCCCAACGTCCTAATCACAGGTCATTTTAAGGCATTTGTTTTCTAGACTACTCCTCACGGTTTAGGGCCCCTAAAATGCCAGGGCAGTATAGGAACCCCACAAGTGACCCCATTTTAGAAAGAAGACACCCCAAGGTATTCCGTTAGGTGTATGGCGAGTTCATAGAAGATTTTATTTTTTGTCACAAGTTAGTGAAAAATGACACTTTGTGAAAAAAAAAAAATCAATTTCCGCTAACTTTTGACAAAAAATAAAATCTTCTATGAACTCGTCATACACCTAACAGAATACATTGGGGTGTCTTTTTTATAAAATGGGGTCAGTTTCTGGGGTTCCTATACCGCCCTGGCATTTTACGGGCCCAAAACCGTGAGTAGTCTGGAAACCAAATGTCTCAAAATGACTGTTCAGGGGTATAGGCATCTGCAAATTTTGATGACAGGTGGTCTATGAGGGGGCGATTTTTGTGGAACCGGTCATATGCAGGGTGGCCTTTTAGATGACAGGTTATATTGGGACTGATCTGATGGATAGGAGTGCTAGGGGGGTGACAGAAGGTGATTGATGGGTGTCTCAGGGGGTGGTTAGAGGGGAAAATAGATGCAATCAATGCACTGGGGAGGTGATCGGAAGGGGATCTGAGGGGGATCTGAGGGTTTGGCCGAGTGATCAGGAGCCCACACGGGGCAAATTAGGGCCTGATCTGATGGGTAGGTGTGCTAGGGGGTGACAGGAGGTGATTGATGGGTGTCTCAAGGTGTGATTAGAGGGGGGAATAGATGCAAGCAATGCACTGGCGAGGTGATCAGGGCTGGGGCCTGAGGGCATTCTGAGGGTGTGGGCGGGTGATTGAGTGCCCTAGGGGCAGATAGGGGTCTAATCTGATAAGTAGCAGTGACAGGGGGTGATTGATGGGTAATTAGTGGGTGTTTAGGGTAGAGAACAGATATAAACACTGCCCTTGGAAGGTGATCTGACGTCGGATCTGCGGGCGAACTATTGGTGTGGGTGGGTGATCAGATTGCCCGCAAGGGGCAGGTTAGGGGCTGATTGATGAGTGGCAGTGACAGGGGGTGATTGATGGGTGGCAGTGCCAGGGGGTGATTGATGGGTGGCAGTGACAGGGGGTGATTGATGGGTGATTGACAGGTGATCAGTGGGTTATTACAGGGAAGAACAGATGTAACTAATGCACTGGCGAATTGATAAGGGGGGGTCTGAGGGCAATCTGAGCGTGTAGGCGGGTGATTGGGTGCCCGCAAGGGGCAGATTAGGGTCTGATCTGATGGGTAACAGTGACAGGTGGTGATAGGGGGTGATTGATGGGTAATTAGTGGGTAATTAGTGGGTGTTTAGAGGAGACAATAGATGTAAACACTGCGTTTGGGAGGTGATCTGATGTCGAATCTGCGGGCGATCTATTGATGTGGGTGGGTGATCAGATTGCCCGCAAGGGGCAGGTTAGGGGCTGATTGATGGGTGGCAGTGACAGGGGGTGATTGATGGGTGATTGACAGGTGATTGACAGGTGATTGACAGGTGATCAGGGGGGATAGATGCATACAGTACACAGGGGGGGGGGTCTGGGGAGAATCTGAGGGGTGGGGGGGTGATCAGGAGGGGGCAGTGGGCAGGGGGGGAGATAAAAAAAAATAGCGTTGACAGATAGTGACAGGGAGTGATTGATTAGGGGGGTGATTGGGTGCAAACAGGGGTCTGGGGGGTGAGCAGGGGGGGGGGTCTGAGGGGTGCTGTGGGCGATCTGGGGCAGGGGGGGGGAAAATCAGTGTGCTTGGTGCAGACTAGGGTGGCTGCAGCCTGCCCTGGTGGTCCCTCGGACACTGGGACCACCAGGGTAGTGTTGGGCGAACAGTGTTCGCCACTGTTCGGGTTCTGCAGAACATCACCCTGTTCGGGTGATGTTCGAGTTCGGCCGAACACCTGATGGTGTTCGGCCAAACTGTTCGGCCATATGGCCGAACTAAGAGCGCATGGCCGAACGTTACCCGAACGTTCGGCTAGCGCTGTGATTGGCCGAACGGGTCACGTGTAGTGTTGGGCGAACATCTAGATGTTCGGGTTCGGGCCGAACATGGCCACGATGTTCGGGTGTTCGAGCCGAACTCCGAACATAATGGAAGTCAATGGGGACCCGAACTTTCGTGCTTTGTAAAGCCTCCTTATATGCTACATACCCCAAATTTAGGACTGGTGAGTTTTGCCACTGCTGAGCCATTGCCCTTTGAAATGGTGTGAGATTTTGGAACGGTAAATAGGAGGCCCAATGAAAGCCTATGGGGGATTTTACCAATTTTGGATCCCTGTAACTCTGGTTTGCAGAGATGTAGGGACCCCATCTTTGGAATCCAAGTCTAACAATATGTCTTCTACCTGAATGAGACATTTCATGAGATTCAGACGTTGCTAACGGCCATGGCTGAGATTTATGTACGTCACCATCACTACCATTGAAATAGCCCAAATAAACAGGTTTTTGTGACCCTAGGCTATGACCTCTTCGGCCTAGGGGCCCGAAACTCACCAGTCATGTTCCCCCTAAGGGTCCCTACAATGCTAGAAAATTTGCCACTGCTGAGCAATTGCCCTTTGAAAAGATGTGAGATTTTGGAACTGTAAATAGGAGGCCCTATGAAAGCCTATGGGGGATTTTACCAATTTTGGACCCCTGTAACTCTGGTTTACAGAGATGTAGGGACCCCATCTTTGGAATCCAAGTCTAACAATATGTCTTCTACCTGCATGAGACATTTCGTGAAATTCAGACGTTGCTAACGGCCATGGCTGAGATTTATGTATGTCCAGAGGCGGATCTACAGGCGTGCACATAGGGCAATTGCTATGGGCGCCCCTTGTCACTTTCCTGGGGGGGGGGGGCGCATCCCCAGTAAGAAAATTAAGCTCCCCTCTGCTCACCGCCAGCGCTGCGCTGCCCGCCCGCCCGCACCCGCAGGAGAGGAGAGGCCGCGAGACTTTGTGTGGTCACTTTGTGACTTGCCGTGCTCGTGCTGTGCCGCATCCCCCCCCCCCCGTACGTCACCTGACCGCCCATACGCATGGTTTCTTCTTCTAGTCTCCCCTCCCACCTCCTTCACTTAAGCGGCCAATCAGGAGGAGGATCGGGGTCCGGGGATACAAGGCAGCGAGCTGTGCCGATGTTGCTATGGTGACCAGAGACGCTGCGGGGACTGCCACACGGCGTCTCTGGTCACCATAGCAACATCGGCGCGCTCACTGCCTTGTATCCCCGATCCCCCTCCTGATTGGCCGCTTACGTGAAGGCGGTGGGAGAGGAGACGAGAAGAGGAAACCATGCGTGGATGCAGCTGAGGGTGGCAGGCCGTCAGGTGACACACAGTGTGTGAGTGCGCACTCTGTGAGGCAGCTAGGCGGGCATAAGTTCAGGAGGGGGTTATGGGGGCTGGACATTTGAGTATATATGTGTGTGTCTTATGCAGGACGATAAACTGCAGGCATGTGTGTGTTGGGGGGGGGGGGGGTGATTGGGGATAGACACTGCAGCCATGTGTGTGGGGGTGAGCTATGGGGGACAGACACTGTAGCTGTGTGGGGGTGTTATGGGGGACAGACACTGCAGCCATAGGAAAGAAAGGGGGGTTTAGACACTGCAGGGGACAGGCACTGTAGTCATCAGAGAGTGGTGGGAGTCTTACAAAGTGACAGACACTGCAGCCATCAGGAAGGGGGGGTTCTTCCGGGGGGACAGAAACTGCAGCCATCGGAGGGGGGGGGGGGGTGTCTTATGGGGACTGACACTGCAACGCATGGGCACGGAGTTGGAGTTGCATAGGTAGGGTCATGAGACTGCTGAGCGGATATACTGCGCAAGGTAGTATGACTGGGTCAGTGGGTGCCTACCTTGCCAGCTCACTACAAGAAAACAAGGCCTATTACCGCTACATGGAGGGGGACACTGGCACACAGGAGGTGTGGTAAGAAACTGCACACATACACATATAGCGTCCATTTTTCTTTTACTGTTCGCTTAGGTATCCTTTAATTTATGTACATAGAGGGCACTTGGCTGTTTAATTAATGTATTTTGGTGCACCTGTCTATTTCATGTGTTTATCTTGAGGTACCTGGCTACTTTATTTTATCTGGAGGAGTGTAACTACTTATGGTAGTTGTGAGCCGAGGAAAAAGTAATGACGTTTACTTACCTGGCTTCTTCCAGCACCTATAAGTGTGTGTATCCCTCGCTAAAGGTCCGCGCTGTGAGGTCCGTAGTGGCTCATCGGGTCGAAGGCTTCTGTGCATGCATGGACATTTTTCACAATCCCACTCCCACCGCTGGGAGTGCTATGAGCAGGTGCAGAGTTACTGTGCCTGCACAGTACACTCCCAGCAGCAGAAGCACAATCGCAAAAGATGTCTGCACATGTGCAGAAGCCATCGACTTGATGAGTCAATGAGCCACTACGGACCTCACAGCAGAAGTGTGAAGCAGTACGGACCTTCGGCAAGGGACACACACACACTTCTAGGGGCTGGAAGAAGCCTCAGGTAAGTTAATGTCAATACTTTATTTTATCTGGATACTTTTGACAAAATATTTTTATTGTGGGTCATGTGACTAGTTGATTTATTATCTGGATTCATGTTGTGACTACTTAACAGCAGAGGTTGTTCTGCCTGTGAGAGAGTTGGAAAGGATGCAGTTATGGGGGAATGAGACTCTGCTTGGAGAGGGGGCGCAGTTTTAGAGTTTGCCATAGGCGCTGTTGTACCCAGATACGCCACTGTGTATGTCACCATCACTACCATTGAAATAGCCCAAATAAACAGGTTTTTGTGACCCTAGGCTATGACCTCTTCGGCCTAGGGGCCCGAAACTCACTAGTCATGTTCCCCCTAAGGATCCCTACAATGCTAGAAAATTTGCCACTGCTGAGTAATTGCCCTTTGAAAAGATGTGAGATTTTGGAACTGTAAATAGGAGGCCCAATGAAAGCCTATGGGGGATTTTACCAAATTTGGAGCCCTATAACTCTGGTTTGCAGAGATGTAGGGAACCCATCTTTGGAGCCCAAGTCTAACAATATGTCTTCTACCTGCATGAGACATTTCGTGAGATTCAGACGTTGCTAACGGCCATTGCTGCGATTTATGTACGTCAGACTCGCCACCATTGAAATTGCCCAAATAAACAGGTTTTTGTGACCCTAGGCTATGACCTCTTCGGCCTAGGACTGCATTGAACGCGACCCACGCATTGTGCGCATTCTGGACAACACCAATTACTGGGTTTATACCCTTCTGGATCCTCGGTACAAACACAATGTTCCAAAACTGCTTGAAGAAAGAGCCAGACAGGTCAAAATGGAAGAATACCAGCAGGCCCTTGTGGAGACTTTAGAGAGGAGATTGACATCCTCCCCCTCTAGCCAGTTGTACGCCGACAGACTGACTTCCGCAAACCCAGGACGACCAGGAGGGCAGCAAATAACACAAGCCGCAGCTAGTGCCCAAAAGGGAATGGTATCGGCAGTGTCTTTGGAGTGGGAAAATTTTCTGACACCCATGCAGCAGCACACAGAACAGCAAGCGTGCAGATCCACTTCCAACACCGATCGCCTGGAGAAGATGGTCAAGGACTACATGTCAGATGGCGTAGCTGTGTTGAACAATCCATCTGCACCCTTCAACTATTGGGTATCAAAGCTAGACACCTGGCAATGTACGCAAAAGAGGTGCTGGCTTGCCCGGCAGCCAGCGTTATGTCGGAACGCTGTTTTAGTGCTGCCGGAGGCATCGTCACAGATCGGCGGCGTATCCGCCTCTCCACATAAAATGCAGACCGTCTGACTCAAATTAAAATGAATCAATCCTGGATTGGAAACGACTACGCAACACTCCCGGACCCCAACCAAGTAACATGAACAATGAACATCTGTGATGGGTTAGCGTTTCCGGTCCCTGTTTATTGAACCTCTCATCTGTATTACATTTATGACTGCATGGCGACAAAATGCAAATTGCTATCCGCACGCTTCTTGTCCTCATGCAAGGCCTGGGTTGTTGTGTCTCAAAGCGTGGCCTTCTCCTCTGGTAACAGTAAAAAAGGGCGCAGGAGGCTAGTGGACAAATCGGGCGCCGCCATTCACTCCCATAATAAATATCGTTTAATGGGCGCCCGATAGGAAAAAAGGGCGCCGGAGAAAAATAACGTTTTAAAAGCGGCGCCCGGAGACTTAATGTTTTATTACTGCTTCTCATGATTACACATTATTTAATGATTTATACATTTTTTAATATTATTTTTAAACGAAAAACAGTACAATATTTTTTTCAAACATTATTTTTAAACGAAAAACAGTACAATTTTTTTTTTTACATTATTTTTAAACGAAAAAACCGCACAATATGTTTTTGAAACGTTATTAATGCTTATCACAGGGGGGTCTTAGGTTTAGGCACCAACAGGGGGGTCTTAGGTTTAGGCACCACCAGGTGGGTCTTAGGTTTAGGCACCACCAGGGGGGTCTTAGGTTTAGGCACCAACAGGGGGTCTTAGGTTTAGGCACCAACAGGGGGGTCTTAGGTTTAGGCACCAACAGGGGGGTCTTAGGTTTAGGCACCAACAGGGGGGTCTTAGCTTTAGGCACTAACAGGGGGGTCTAGGGGTTAGGGGTAGGTACAGGGAGGGTTACTTAGGCACCAACAGGGGGGGTCTTAGGTTTAGGCATAAACAGGGTGGTCTAGGGGTTAGGGGTAGGTACAGGGAGGGTTACTTAGTAATTTTTTTTTTAAACGTTCTTATACGTTTCACTATTTAAACGAAAGATTAACGTTTTTACAATTGCCGATTTAATGCACATTATTTAATGATTTATAACTTTATAAAACATTAATTTTAAACGAAATACAGTACAATACATTTTTAAACGTTATCCATGCTTATCGTTTAAAACCCCGCGCCCTTTTTTCCCAGCGCCCCTTTTTAACGTACGCTTCTCCTCCTGCGCCACCCTCCTCCTGTTCCATCACGTGTGCTGCTGCTGGGTTAGCGTTACCGGTCCCTTTTCCTGGAACCTCTTATATGTATTACATTTATGACTGCATGCCGACAAAAAGCATGTTACCTGTGCAAAGAAAACAGACATTTCCCGCATTTAAAAGACAGTTTTCCCTTTGAAACTTTAAAATCGATTTTCTCAAAAACTATAAGCTCTTTTTGCTAAATTTTTTTCCTCTTGTACCCACTCCCAAGGTGCACATACCCTGTAAATTTGGGGTATGTAGCATGTAAGGAGGCTTTACAAAGCACAAAAGTTCGGGTCCCCATTGACTTCCATTATGTTCGGAGTTTGGCTCGAACACCCGAACATCGCGGCCATGTTCGGCCTGTTCGGCCCGAACCCGAACATCTAGATATTCGCCCAACACTAGGGCAGGAGGCAGCCTGTATAATACACTTTGTAAACATTACAAAGTGTATTATACACTTTGTATGCGGCGATCGCGGGGTTAACATCCCGCCGGCGCTTCCGTATAGCCGGCGGGATGTTGCGGCGGGCGAGCGGTGACAGGCGCCGGCGGAGGATCGCGTCACGGATGACGCGATCGCTCCGCCCATGCCCTTACAAGGACCGCCACCTCTGTGGGTGAGCCGGTCCTTAAGGGCTCCACTTCCCGGCCGCCCCTGTGCGTTAGGCGGTCGGGAAGTGGTTAAAGGTATAATTTAGGCATGAATAAAAAAATCAGTTTTACTTGCCTGGGGCTCCTACCAGCACCCTGCAGCCATCGCATGCCCTCGCAGTCACTCATGGATCCTCCGGTCCCCAGCCACCAGCTAGCTTTGTTTTCACCAACAGGCTTAGTGAGCCTGTGCAGGCCTGGCCACGTGTCTCCTTCTTAGTGCTAGATGCTATTACGGACGGGAACGCGAAGAAGGCTACGCATGGCCAGGCCTGTCGGTGAAAATTAAACTAGCTTGCGGCGGGGAACTGGAGGATCCGTGAGTGACTGTGAGGGCATGGGACGGCTGCAGGGGGCTGGTAGAAGCCCCAGATAAGTAAAACTGATTTTTTTATTGCTTCCTTGAATAGAGATGGGCTGAACGGTTCGCCGGCGAACGGTTCCAGGCGAACTTTGGTGGTTCGCGTCCAGGCGAACTTTTGCGGAAGTTCGATAATGCACTATGAGGGTCAACTTTGACCCTCTGCATCACAGTCAGCAGGCACATTGTAGCCATTCAGGCTACACTAAGCCCTGGAGCCCCACCCCCCCTTATATAAGGCAGGCTCGCCGGCCATTACACTCACTTGTGTGCCTGCTAGAGACAGACTAGGGACAGCTGCTGCAGACTTGTTCTCCTAGGGACAGATTAGTTAGGTTTTTGGCTGCTTAGCTTGCTCCTGGCTGATTGTTATTGCTTTTATAGCACCCCTCAACAGCTCTTATCAGAGCTAATCCTGTATTTTTTTTTTCTGTGTGTCAAACTGACACTTTTGTTGCATGCACAGCCTTGCTAATTCATAGTGTGTGTGCCAATGCCAGCAGCCCAGCACATTCAATGACTACCTGTGTGTGTGACAGGGAGCTGCACATTTTACTACCCAGCACTGCATATACCCAGTACCTGTTGTGTTTACTTAACCCACCTCATCACTGCATATACCTAGCTTTGTGTTAAGTGAACCCACCTCCCTGCATCTAACTAGCTGTTGTGTTCAGTGAACCCAGCTCACTGCATCTAACTACCTGTTGTGTTGAGTGAACCCACCTCACTGCATATACCTAGCTGTTCGGTTTAGTGAACCCACCTCACTGCATATACCTAGCTGTTCTGTTGAGTGAACCCACCTCACTGCATCTAACTACCTGTTGTGTTCAGTGAACCCAGCTTACTGCATCTAACTACCTGTTGTGTTCAGTGAACCCACCTCACTGCATATACCTAGCTGTTGTGTTGAGTGAACCCACCTCACTGCATATAACTACCTTTACTGTTGAGTGAACCCAGCTCACTGCATATACCTAGCATCCCCCCGAGATGGACAAAATGGACAAACCAGGAAGAGGTAGAGGCAGACCCAGAGGAAGGCCACCAGGCACCGGCAGGTTTGTGCGAGGTGGTGTTGCTGTGATTTCTTGCGGACCTGTCCCACAATACAGTGCTCAGAAGCTACCAGCACTAGTACAAGCACCACATCCGCTGCATTTGACACTTCGCAGGAGTTATTTGGTGGTTGTGAAATTACTGATTCCCAGCCACTACTGCAACAACAAGAAGAAGGCGCAGGTACACCACCTCATATGTCTGAGTTAGGTGGCGATAGTATGGACATAACGTGTGAGGAGGGAGATGATGAACCACCTGAAGTTGGTGCAGTTGAGGAGGTGTCTGAGGAAAGCGAAGCTGGCCAAGAGGATTATGATGACGATTATACGGATGCCACTTATGTTCCCAGTAGAGGAGATGATCAGGTCGGACAGTCCAGAGGGGGGGTCAGAGAGGAGTAGGAGGAGACGACTCCATGATAGAAGCAGAGGGAGCTCGTCCTCAGAAACAGCTGGGGGCAGTGTCCGGCACCATGTATCACCAGCTATGGCCAGCCAGCCAACATGCCCTTCAACGTCAGCTGCTGATGCCACCCTAGCGCCATCACCCCAGGGGGGTTCAGCGGTTTGGAAATTTTTTAACGTGTGTGTCTCAGATCGGAGCAAAGCCATCTGTTGTCTCTGCCAGCAAAAATTGAGCTGTGGAAAGGCCAACACTCACGTAGGGACAAGTGCCCTATGAAGGCACCTGGAGAAAAGGCACAAACAGCTATGGCAAGAACACCTGATGAAAATCAGCACCCCTCAAAATACAAGCCACCCTCCTTCTCCTCTTACTCCTTCAGGTGCATCGTCTTCATCCGCAGTGGAGAGGCAAGTGGTGTCGTCTATTGGTCCACCTGACCACGGATGCCTGGTCTGCCAAGCATGGGCAGGGCCGCTACATTATGTACACAGTCCATTGGGTCAACCTGGTGACCGATGGCAGCAAGCAGGGAGTACGTGGCTGCGCAGCAGACCGACTTGTCACACCTCCACGGCTTGCAGGCAGGTCTCCAGCCACCTCCTCTCCGCCTGCTACCACCTCTTCGCTGTCGTCATCCTCCTCCTCCTTGGCTGGTGCCGTGATCTCCTCTCCAGCTACACAGCCCCCGCACCCCAGGGCCTATGCTGCATGCCAGGTACGACGGTGTCACGCAGTGTTAGACATGTCTTGCCTCAAAGCAGAGAGTCACACTGGAGCAGCTCTCCTGGCTGCTCTTAACAAACAGGTGGAGCAATGGCTGACCCCGCACAAGCTTGAGATCGGCAACGTGGTGTGTGACAATGGCAGCAATCTCATTTCCGCGTTGAATTTGGGAAAGCTGACACACGTACCCTGCATGGCACATGTGCTGAATCTGGTCGTGCAAAGATTTTTGTCCAAGTACCCAGGCTTAGAGGACGTCCTGGTATGGAACCTCTACAGGGTTCATGCTTGTTGGTGACATTGGATGTGGAGAGCCTCTACACCTCCATCCCACACGATGGGGGTGTGGAGGCTATTCATTACATGTTGGAAACAGCGTCTGATTTTTCAGACACTCAGATCAAATTTATCTGTGATTTGTTGAGGATTGTGTTGCAGTTCAACTATTTTAGGTTTGATGATACTTTTTATTTGCAGGTCAGGGGTACGGCAATGGGGTCGAATGTGGCCCCGTCCTACGCAAACATCTTTATGGGAGTGTACGAGGAGATGTTCGTATACACCAATGGGTTATTTCATAAATACGCCAAACAGTGGCATAGATATATAGATGATGTTTTTTGCGTGTGGGCGGGGCCACATTCGACCCTTGTTTCTTTTGTCAATGAACTGATGGGCAGATGTCCACCGATTAGACTTACTATTCATTCGTCTGTGGAGGAAGTGAGCTTTCTTGATACATTTGTTAGACGGAGTGGAGATAGGTTGACCACCGACCTCTATGTCAAGCCAACGGATGTGAACTCCCTTCTCCATTACGGGAGTTTCCATCCGATGGCTACTAGGGGTTCGGTTCCCATCAGTCAATTCCAGAGAATAAACCATATAGTTGAGGATGAGGGGATGCGGGCCAGGAGACTTGACGAGATGCAAAGCAAATTTGAAACTAGGGGATATCCAACACATATCCTACAAAAGGCACGTGCTAGGACAACTGGACAATTTGGGGGACAGAGTAACAGACAGCGGATACATAATCGTATCCCCTTTGTTACTAGATACAACACCCATAGCTCTAACATAGCGAGGATTATACGACGACACTGGCATCTATTGACCGATAGCTTCCCTGAGATTGAGCAGTTTAGGAACCCCCCACTTATATCATATAGAAAACCACCGACACTTAGGGACCGATTAGTACATGCGGACATGACCTCAGATACTGGTACAGTACAGACACATAGAAGGGGGTCTTATCCCTGCTTAAACTGTGTCCATTGCAGTTCTGTAATTAAGGGTTCGTTTTTTACACACCCTCATCAAGGTACTAGAATTTCAATAAAGGGGTGGCATACATGTGACTCAGACTATGTAGTTTATGCCCTTAAGTGCCCGTGTGGCCTATTATATATTGGACAGACTACTCAGAAACTTAAAAAGAGACTGTCATCACACAAACATGCCATTAGGGAACGACTTATAGATCAGGCAGTACCATACCACTTTGTACAGGCAGGTCACCATGTTAGCCAATTAAGATTTATGGTCATTGAACAGGTTACACAATTAACCTCCCTGGCGGTTTATTTATTTTGCCAGGGAGGCTGAAATGGGTTTTTTTTTTAAATAAAAAAAAAAATATTTCATGCAGCCAACTGAAAGTTGGCTGCATGAAAGCCCACTAGAGGGCGCTCCGGAAGCGTACTTTCGATCGCCTCCGGCAATCGAAAGTAACAAGATAGGCCGCAATGAGCGGCCTATCTTGTTTCGCTTTCCTCGTCGCCATGGCGACGAGCGGAGTGACGTCATGGACGTCAGTCGACGTCCTGACGTCAGAGCCGCCCGATCCAGCCCCTAGCGCCGGCCGGAACTGTTTGTTCCGGCTGCGCTGGGCTCGGGCGGCTGGGGGGACCCTCTTTCGCCGCTGCACGCGGCGGATCGCCGCGGAGCGGCGGCGATCGGGCAGCACACGCGGCTGGCAAAGTGCCGGCTGCGTGTGCTGCTTTTTGCAGAATGCAAATCGGCCCAGCAGGGCCTGAGCGGCGACCTCCGGCGGCATACCCCGAGCTCAGAAGAGGTTAAGAAGAGGGGGCGACCGATTGAAAAAACTGCTTTGGAGGGAGGCGTACTGGATTAAAAGACTGGACACAATGGAACCTAGGGGCTTAAACAGGGAACTTGACCTGTTGCCCTTTTTGTAATTTTGCTCCATTGTGCCCAGTCTTTACTGTACTTTGATATGCTGTATTGAGCTTTGTTATTGGAACACTTTATGTCCAACAGCTGTGTGCCTTAATCTAGAAGGCTCTTATATGGACAATATTGAATATTATTGAATATTATATGGAATATTGAATTCCTTCTCTACTTCCCCCCCCCCCCCCCACCCCTTTCCTTTTTCCTTCCCCCCCTTTTCCCTTTTCCCTCTCCTTCCCTTCCTCCCCTACCCCTCTCCCAATTCCCTTCCCCCCCCTTTTTCCTTTTCCCTCCCCTCCCTGGTTTGTTTGCTACAATAGCCCTGGTCCCTAGTCTAATACTAAGTGCAGCTAGCGTAAGTGTGTTTATTTTATTAATCAGCTATGTGTTAATTACGCATCCGAGTGGATGCGTGTATGTGGATCATTAGATGTGATAGATGTGCCGTATATGCGGATGGTTAGACGTGATAGATGCTACAGTTGCATCAGAGTGGATGCGCATATGCGGATTACTGGACGCAATAGATATGCCACATTGGTATAGACAGCTCTGATTGGTCGGCGCTCCGGGCCTCCTCAACATCTGATGGGTGACGTCAGCGGCTATTTGCCGCTTGCGTCTCCCAAGTATCCGCCTAGACGCGCCAGGACGGCGCTTCGGCGCCGCCCCTGGTGCGACGTCACTCATGTTCCCCATCAGGTCCGCCGAGAGCGGACGGGTGGAGTGGGAGTGATGATGGGCGGACCAGGGAGGTCATGGAGCATGCGACCAGGAGGGGCTGAAGAGATGGGAGGATCCAACCTGTGTGTCCTATCATAGCAGCCACATGTAAGTTCCCCATCAGGTCCGATATAGCGGGATCATTTTGATTGGTGGCTAGTAATTTGAATTGATTGGCTGTTGTTAACCATGTTTGCTATAAATGCCAGTGTATGTTTCTTATGATTGTAACCTCCAGCTAAAGCTTGATAAAGAGGCGTGCAGCCTTGAAACGTCGCATTATTTACTGGAAATGCTTTGACGAATAAAAGAGCAGAAGATTTATCTAGATGGTGCCGGCTTTTTCTATTTTGACTCACCTGCTAGACCAGGATAAAGCCGTCACCCAGTACCTGTATCATTACAGTACAAGGACACAATCTGGGAGGATGGGGATGTTGTGGTCCAACAACTGGATACTGATGCGAAATGCATGCAGGGTCATGGACCCCCTTGAGGAGGTGACCAAACTGGTGAGTCGCGCTGAGGGCACTGTCAGGAACCGGCCCGCGGCACGCCTGCGTATACGGTTCCCGACTGCGGGTTTGACCAGATCAAGCCGGGAGCAGCCTTATTTAAGCTCTAAACAAGGCTGTGACCCCCCCCCCCCCCAGAACACTTCTCACTGCTACCACTAGCGATTTGCTAGACACTTCCACTCTGCTGTCGAGTCCTCAGCATGCAATCCGCGTTTTCGTATTCGGGTCAGCTTTGCGCTTAGGCCGAATACGGGAACGCCACGCACCTAGCCTATCCTAGCTGCGGTTTTATACTGTGAGATATGCCTGGAGGCTGCAACTTCCTTGGGGAGAGGAGGGACTAGTTTTTAATTAAGTCTCAGACATATTCCATTTCCAGGTAAAAGTCTATACATCAAAAGATTGTAAAGTGAGGCTTTCAACTCCAGGTGAAAACTTGATTAAGGCTTCCTCTCATTATTTCCTAGCATCAAAGCTTTCCTGTCTCAGCCCTTAAAGCCTGCAGAGATTTCCAACCCCCTTCCAATAGATGTAATTTACAGGGTATCGTTTGCACCTCCACCAATAATTCAATTTCCACAGGTAAAAAATGGTATCAAAAGGACTTCATCCCTTCAACCATTTCCAGTAGGCTGTCATGTACATTTCAAACATTCCTGTGGTAGTCTCCAGACTGGGGTAGTTTTGCTTTGTGTATTGAGACAATGGGCCGTCTCCTGAGTTCAAAAAGCCAGGCAGATAATCCCATTAGCAGGGAACCACTCTCAGAGGAACTGCAGACAGAAACTCAAAGTACTTTATATGGTCAAGACAATCACCCATTTCCTGGCCCCAAGCAACTCAAGGCAACAGCTCCCTTCTAGCAGACCTACACGGAACACAGGCAGAAAAATGAAAGAATATGTTCCGTTATTATCCTTAACATCATCAGCACCCCAATATATCACCACACCTCCCCTCCTTAGAATGGGGCAAGGCAGATGATCTTCCCAGATTATCCTGCCAGCACCTACATTGTTGGTTCTGCTTGACGGGACAGCCCATCAGCATTCCCATGATTGCTCCCCTTCCAGATGGCGCTGGCAGGTGATTCTAACGAATCATCCTGCCAAAGCCTACATTGACGGCCTGGCCGGGTGGGGTAACCCTTTAGCATCCTTAAGGAGGGTTCCCAACCTGTCAGTTAGCTCCAAGCTACACGAATGGAAAGCTAGGTCAGGTTGCTGCAATGTGTCGTTGCCCTTTGTAACCTGACGTAACCAACCAGGTGAATGCGGGTCAGTGATGACCGTGAATTCGCGACCATAGAGACAGTGCTGCAGCTGGGGAAGGGTTTCAACCGTCGCTACACGCACTTTCTCTATAGTGGCAGGAGCTATCTCTCGGTCCCTTTGGGGAACGATTATCTGCCGGTCTGCCTCCTCCACTTCGGACAGCTCAGAGGGAATAACTTCCCAGGACCCTCTCAGCCCGCCCCTCCCAGCTGGTGACCTGCTGGCCAGACCCCTGAGCTGTTCCAGGCTGCTGTCAAATCGAACCGCCCCAGAGAGCTCAGTGCTGCCTGTCACGCATTCCAGGAAGGCTGCAGATGGAGAGGCTCCTGGGCCCTCAGGGCCAGGTTCCGAATTGGATGGGGCTGACCCAGCAACATTTGCCACTTCGGTGGACAGTCCCTGTGCTATAGACCCGCTAGCGCTGCGGTTTACCACGGCATCTGAGAGAGCGCCCACATTACACATATCATAAACCACATCACCTTTGGTCTTGAAACCATCTGAAGGGGAAAGATCTGGCCTGGTGCCGTCTGCCCCTTCAGTGGACAGTCCACCTGCTGCAGCCCAGCGACCACTGCTGGTTACTCCTGCAGCCAACAGAGGGTCCACAGGACAAGCATCATTATGTAGCACAACACATAAGATATCAACATTATCCGTCTTATATATATTGACATTTAGAACATCACATAAAGCATCCACATTATCTGTATCATTACACACATTGCTACTCAGCACTTCACAAGTATCATCAACAGTTCCTGCATCGATCGCCTCGATAGTCTGTGCGTCATAAATGACATCATCAGTTTCTGCATTCTCTGGATCAACATGTTCCACTCCAGGCCTAGGCACTGGAGACTCACTAGGGCTGGCTCCTAGCATACAGTCCGTAACCCCTGGGGCCTCGCCAGCACTCCCCACTTGCACAGCATTATCAAACAGTACCTTGCAAGAGTCCTGAACTTCTGCTGGGGATGCAGGCTCCACGGGGTTTGGAGTAGGCTCATACCGGGCCACTAACCGTCCCAGGTCAGTACCCAGCAAAACGTTGGTGGGGATTTTGTCAGTTACCTGAAACTTCTTTCAATCCGCTGCCGGCCCCCCAATTCAGGTGAACCAAGGCGATGGGTATGGCTGGGGTGACACCCCCAATTCCTCGGACAGCAATCATTTTCCCAGGTATGTACTGCTCCGGGTTCACAAGCTGGGGATGTATGAGAGTCACTTCGGCTCCAGTCAGGGGCGGACTGGCCTGGGGGGATGGGGGGCATTTTTCCCCCGGGCTGCCTCCTGCTCTTGTATTTTGGGCCGCCAGCTGAAGAGGAGAGAGGCCGACTTCCTTCCTCCCTCCCTCTCTCTCTTATAAGGCCCCGTTGTCCCCGTCAGCAAAGTAAAGCACCTGGCTGGTTGGGAGCAGCCCTACACAATCAGGGACAATCAGCGGAGAAGCCAGCATTCACGTGCAGGCAGTGCAGCAGGGCTCCATTCTACTTCCTGCACTAGATTTGGTCCACGCCCCCTGTCTTCCCGGGTGCACTACACACTACACAGCGGCAATTTCAAATGGTCAGGTCAGCCTGCAGTGCACCAGCATGTGGACTCTCACCCAGCCTCGGAGTGATTCTGTGACAAGATGAGCAGAGAGCTGGAACTGCCCTGCACATGGGAGCTCCTCCGGGACACGTAGAAGGTAGAGACAGAACTGCGCAGTGCTTCCTCTGTGTGCTGGGGACAATTTAGATAAGCTTGATTGCCAGCGACTTTATGATCTCTTATCTCTTTGTTTTCCCAGTGTGTCTGTAACGATCGGTGAAGCACAGAGAGGGTCTGATTACCGGTGATCTGCAGTATCACAGGAAATACAGATGTATACCAGATTATACGTGATCTGCAGTATCACCGATAATCCGATATACTAACTAACCTCTGTTCACCTGAGTAGAGTGTAGTGTTTGGTGTAACAGTAACACTTGGAGGCCTAGGCCTCAGTGCAACAAGGAAAACTGCACAGATTCCTTCCGCAGACCTGAGCTCTCCAAGACGGGAGGAGTCAGACCATGGCCGTTTCTAGCCCCGTGCGGGGTGTGCCACCGCCCGGGGCGCTGTTGGGAGGGGGGCGCTGTAATGGAGGGGGGAAGCACCGTAGCTGCGGGGAGGGCAGCCCGACCTCTCCCTTTCTCTCCCGGGCCGCCCTCCGTGCTCCCCCCTCAGATGTATATTGAGCAGCAGCAGCCAGGGAGGGAGCGCTGTATACAACATACCTCCCTGGCTCCAAGCGCTGCTCTCTCGCCGCCGGTCTTCTTCTCTCTGCAATGCATACACGCTTATACACACGCTGCTTCCTGTTTAGCCGGAAGCAGCGTATGTATACGCGTGTAGGCAGATGGGAGAAGACCGGCGACGAGAGAACAGCACTTGGAGCCAGGGAGGTATGTTGTATACAGCGCTCCCTCCCTGGCTGCTGCTGCTCACTATACATCTGAGGGGGGAGCACGGAGGGCGGCCCGGGAGAGGGAGGGAGAGGTCGGGCTGCCCTCCCCGCGGCTACGGTGCTTCCCCCCTCCATTATGGAGGACAGATACCTATCTAACCTATCCTGGGGGGCACCTACCTACTCTAACCTACGCTGGGGGGTAGCTACCTATCTAACCTATCCTGGGGGGCAGCTACCTATCTAACCTATCCTGGGGGGCACCTACCTAATCTAACCTACACTGGGGTGCAGCTACCTATCTAACCTATACTGGGGGGCACCTACCTAATCTAACCTACACTGGGGGGCAGCTACCTATCTAACCAACACTGGGGGGCAGCTACCTATCCTGGGGGGCACCTACCTAATCTAACCTACGCTGGGGGGCAGCTACCTAATCTAACCTATACTGGGGGGCACTTACCTAATCTAACCTACACTGGGGGGCAGCTACCTATCTAACCTACACTGGGGGGCAGCTACCTATCTAACCTATACTAGGGGGCACCTACCTATCTAACGTATACTGAGGGGAACCTATCTATCTAACCTATACTGGGGTTCAGCTACCTATCTAACCTATACTGGGGGGGCAGCTACTTATCTAACCTATACTGGGGGCACTTATCTAACCTGTATTGGGGGCACCTACCTACCTAGCTAGCCTATACAGGTGACAACTATACTGGCTACCTATATTGGAGACACCTACCTAAATGACTTATACTGGGGGCACCTACCTATCTAACCTATGCTGGGGGCAACTATTCTGGCTACCTATATTAGAGGCACCCACCTAGCTAACCTGTACTGGGGCACCTACCTATCTAACTTATACCGGGGGCGCCTGCCTATCTAACCTATACTGGGGCAACTATACTGGCTACCTATACTGGAGGCACCTACCTGGCTAACCTATAGCGGGGGCAACTATACTGGCTCACCTATGCCTGGCTACCTATACTGGGGTACCTATTCTTGGCTTCCTATACTGGGGGGACCTATACTAAGTGAAACTAGACCTGGCTAACCTATACTGCGGGCACCCATACCTTGCTCGGGGGGGGGGGGGGGCGCGCAATTTTTACACCCTCGCCCTGGGTGCATTTTAGCCTAGAAACTGCACTGAGTCAGACTGACAGTAGGAAGGATAGTCCGAGAGTTACACTCAGGAGGAAGTGTCACTAACAGGACGGGGAACCGCCTCCAATAGTGAGGTCGGTTCTCGAGGTCGGACAAGCCAGGTCGTAACACACGGACAGATAAAGTACAGATACAGTAGGCAAAGGCGGAGTCTAAGTACAGGCAGGGTTCAGCAATGGGTATCAGAAATATCGAGGTACAAAATCAGGAGGCAGAAACAGAGTCTAAGGACGAGCCGGGGTTCGGCAACAGGTATCAGAAATATCGAGGTACAAGATCAGAGTTCAGGAGGATAGTCAAGGCAGGCAAAAGTCATAACAAATAAATACAATCAAACTAGTACTTTAGCTATCAACAGAATCTAGCTAAGTGTAGGATTACAGCTCCAGCTGGTCCCGGCACACTTGCGGATCTGACTACGGATCTGGGTGCTCCCACATATGTGATCGCAACGCCAGACAAAGAGCAAGTGAACAGCCAGCAGTATATATACTCAAGGACCTTTCCAGGACCTCCCTAATTGCTGGACCAATGAGAGTTGTGGAAAATGTCAGCTGACCAGCCTGGTCAGCTGACTCACTTCTGGCTGTTATTTAAACTCAGCCTCTAAGCTCGCGCGTGTGTAAGTCTGAATCTTGGTGGACTATCAGTCCCAGCCACACCAGTACTGTTTTGCAATGTATCTAGTGAACCAAGTGCGGGAGCCGCCTCCAATGCGGATTCCGCCGTTACCGATGGGGATTCCGCCATTCCCAATGCAGATTCCGCTGTTCCCAATGCGAATTCCGCCGCTCTGCCTGAGCGGCATGCGGCGTTTTTTCCGCGTTGTGGCGTCCTGCTGGACGCGGAAACAGCCGCCTCACCTTGAGAGGCCGCGGCTTTTCCGCGTTTCATTACAGTGTCTGTGTGTCTCTTCCAGGTCCCCCTCCTCCCCTGCTATGTCACATAGCAGTCCTGGTGAGGTCTCTCTGCCGTTTCTCCCCATGCTCTTTGTCTTGTTGTGTCTCTTTTCCCTCCCCATCTTTCTCATGTTCTCTATTTCTCTTCCTCACCTCTCTCCATCTTGTCTCATTTTTCTCTCTGTTTCTCTTTCTCTCACTCACATCTTCTGCATCACATTACTGAGTACATAGTTGTGTCACTTGACTGTCCTCAGAGGAGCTCACAATCTAATACCTTCCATAGTCCTAGTCTAATGCACCTACCGTATTATTATTATTATTATTTATAAATATAGCACTGACATCTTCTGCAGCACATTACAGAGTACATAGTCATGTCACTGACTGTCCTCAGAGGGGCTCACTATCTAATCCTACCATAGTAATTGTGTAATGTCCTACCATATTATGATGTATTTATATAGCACCGACATCTTCTGCAGCACTTTACAGAGTACATAGCCATGTCACTGACTGTCGTCAGAGGAGCTTACTATCTAATCCTACCATAGTCATACTCTAATGTCCTACCATATTATTATTTTGTATTTATATTGCACTGACCTCTTCTGCAGCGCTGAACAGAGTACATAGTCGTGTCACTGGACTGTCCTCAGAATAGCTGACACTCTAATACCTTCCATAGTGATAGTCTAATGCACCTACCGTATTATTATTATGTATTTATATAGCACTGACATCTTCTGCAGCACATTACAGAGTATATAGTCATGTCACTGACTGTCCTCAGAATAGCTGACACTCTAATACGTACCATAGTGATAGTCTAATGCACCTACCATATTATTATTATGTATTTATATAGCACTGACATCTCCTGCAGCACATTACAGAGTACATAGTCATGTCACTGACTGTCCTCAGAGGAGCTCACAATCTAATCCTGCCATAGTCTAATGTCCTACCATATTATTATTATGTATTTGTATAGCACTGACATCTTCTGCAGCACTTTACTGAGTACAGAGTCATGTCAGTGATTGATTGTTCTCAGAATAGTGGTGCTCAAATACCCCTTTTTAAAATTCGAGTTTGGTCGAATTCGAATAGTAAATTATTCGAGGTCAGTCGAATATTCGAGTCGAATAATTTTTACTATTCGATTCGACCTCGGACTTCGAGCTCACTATTCGAGTCGGTATTCGAGCTCACTATTCGAGCTGACTATTCGAATTGGCCTTAAATAGCTTCCAACACTTGTTTTGAGGGTGAATGATGCAAGAAACATCTTTTTTTCCAAGTAACAACAGCAAGTGATTATGTGGGGATGTTCCTTTAAAAAAAAATGTGGAAAGAGAAGTTGTGTCCTTAATTTTGTTCAGTAGTGTTACTGTATATACTTGTTCTTCTTCTTCTTTATCTTTCTTCTTCTTCTTCTAGATCTTCTTCTTCTATATCTTCTTCTTCTTCTTCTATATTGTCTTCTTCTTCTTCTTCTTCTTGTTCTTCTTCATCATCTTCTTCTTCTTCTTCATCATCTTCTTCTTCTTCTTCTTCATCATCTTCTTCTTCTTCATCATCTTCTTCTTCATCTTCATCTTCTTCATCTTCTTCATCTTCTTCATCTTCTTCTTCTTCTTCTTCATCTTCTTCTTCTTCTTCTTCATCTTCATCTTCTTCATCTTCTTCTTCTTCTTCTTCATCTTCATCTTCTTCATCTTCTTCTTCTTCATCTTCTTCTTCTTCATCTTCTTCTTCTTCTTCTTCATCTTCTTCTTCATCTTCATCTTCATCTTCTTCTTCTTCTTCTTCATCTTCTTCATCTTCTTCTTCTTCTTCTTCTTCTTCTTCTTCTTCTTCTTCTTCATCTTCTTCTTCTTCATCTTCTTCTTCTTCATCTTCTTCATCTTCTTCTTCATCTTCTTCTTCATCTTCATCTTCTCCTTCTCCTTCTTTTTCAATATCGTCTTCTTCTTCTTCACGTATTTCTCTTTTCAATTTTTATTTTAAAGAAATGCAGCTATTTTTGAGCATAACAAATAGCTGGTGGGCGCACGCATGTTGGAAGCCCATTGTATGTGCTCCCTGGCAGTGGAAACACAAAGACAGCAGGAGGTAAATTCAGCAGCAGGAGGAGGAGGATGAGTGTGTGGCAGCAGGCAGTCAATGAGGCAGGCAGCTCGCCGTGACATAATAGCCCTGGTACCTAGCGGTGATACCAGGGCTGTAAATAAACACAACAGGAGGTCCCAGACAGCGGTCGTGCAGCCCACATTGTGTCCAATACACAACTGGGACAACACAGTTTTCAACCCGGGCACCTCAGAAAAATTAAACCTTTTTTTTTTTTTAATGGTTTGTTTGGTTTTGGTTTTGCAACCAATATAGCTATTGTTTGACGTAATAGCTGGTGGCAGAGTGGCAGCAGAAGAAGGTAATTCTGTGTACCCTGGCAGTGGGAAACACAGACAGACAGCAGCAGCAGGAGGAGGAATGGAGGAGTAGGCGAGCAGCTATTGTTTGACGTAATAGCTGGTGGCAGAGTGGCAGCAGAAGAAGGTAATTCTGTGTACCCTGGCAGTGGGAAACACAGACAGACAGCAGCAGCAGGAGGAGGAATGGAGGAGTAGGCGAGCAGCTATTGTTTGACGTAATAGCTGGTGGCAGAGTGGCAGCAGAAGGTAAATCATCTGTGTACCCTGGCAGTGGGAAACACAGACAGACAGCAGAAGGGCAGTACACAGCAGCCCACTGTAGGTGTAAAATGTGTGGCTGCAGGCGACGTAATAGTCAAAGTGAACCAGGCTGGCTTAGTGAGCAGGAGCCAGGAGGTGGTAAAGGGTGGTAAGGCACATTAACGATGGTTCCGGCAGCCAGTTCATGTCCCCCTCTCGCCGACAACAGGGGCCAGGAACTCGCCTTCCACCCACGCCTGGTTCATCTTGAGAAACGTCAGTCTGTCCACAGACTTGTGAGACAGACGTGAGCGTTTCTCGGTGACCACGCCACCAGCTGCACTGAAGCAGCGCTCGGACAGCACGCTGGAAGGGGGGCAGGACAGCACTTCCAGGGCGTACTGCGCCAGCTTGCTCCAGATCTCCATGCGCTTGACCCAATACTCCATGGGATCAACAGGGGCATCGCTGTCAAGCCCGCTGTACGACCCCATGTAGTCAGCCACCATGCGGGTCAGGCGCTGGCTGTGACCGGAGGAGGATGCTGCTGCATGCATCTCCTCTCTAGTCACTGCTGCCGGAGCCTCTACAGTCCTGTAGAGCTCGTGGCTGAGAGACAGCAGGTCTGTGGGGCGCTTGCTGCTGCTGGATGCAGGCACCTGCTGCTGCCTCTGTGCTGGCTGCTGGACAGTGGGGGTGGAAGGCTGGGGGAAGGCTTCCTCCAAGCGCTCAACAAGGGCCTGCTGCAAGCTCCTTATTTGTTGCGCTGGGTCTCCTCCTGCAGGCGGCAGGAACTGGCTCAACTTCCCCTTGAGGCGTGGGTCCAACATCATGCTGATCCAGATGTCCTCCCTCTGCTTCATCTGGATCACCCTGGGGTCCCTGCGCAGGCACGTCAGCATGTGCGCTGCCATTGGGAAGAGGCGGGCCACGTCTGCTGGCACATCGACGTCAGTGCTGTCCTCATCCTCCTCCTCTGCCGCCTCATCCTCTCTCCACCCCCGCACCAACTCAGCTGCGCTGTGCTGATCCCCCTCATCAGCAGCCAGGTCAGGGACCTCCACCAAGTCCTCCTCCTCCTCCCCCTCAGAGGTGGACTGCGCAGCTGGTTGCCGCTCCTGCTGGTCCAAGGCTGCCGCTCCCTGTTCCAGCAAAGCATCGAGGGCCCTGTTCAGCAGAGAAACCAGGGGCACCCACTCGCAGACCATAGCATGGTCCCTGCTCACCATGTTTGTGGCCTGCAGGAAGGGAGCCAGCACAAAGCACACCTGCTGCATGTGCCTCCAGTCATCATCGGGGACGATGGACGGGATGTTGCTGGTCTTGTCCCTTCTCTGAGCGGCGGAAACAGTGGCCAGGGCAAGGTACTGTTTGACAGCGCGCTTCTGTTCAACCAGACGCTCCAACATCGCCAGGGTGGAGTTCCAGCGAGTCGGAACGTCAAGGATCAGCCGATGGCGTGGCAGATCCAGCTCCTTTTGCACGTCTTCCAGGCTCGCACAGGCTGCAGCCGAGCGCCGGAAGTGACGCACAACGTTCCTTGCCGTTTCCAGCAGTTCGCCCATCCCCTGGTAGGTGCGCAAGAACTTCTGCACCACCAGGTTCAGCACGTGGGCAAGACAGGGGATGTGGGTCAGGTTTCCCCTGTCTATTGCGGCAACCAGATTGGCCCCATTGTCGGCCACCACCTCTCCGACTCTGAGGCCTCTGGGGGTCAGCCAAATCCTCTCCTGCTCCTGGAGTTTGGCCAACACATGGGTTGCCGTCAGCTTGGTCTTCCCAAGGCTGACCAAGTGCAGCAGCGCTTGGCAGTGGCGGGCCTTCACGCTGCTGCTGAGGCGGGGGGTTTGGCCAGGTGTGCCGGAGGATGGCAGAGGATCGGAGGAACCTGCTGCAGTTCCCCTGACCCTGCGGGGTGGCACCACCCACTGTGTTGCTGCTGCTGCTGTGCCCGCTGCTGCTCTCCCATCCTCACCCCCTTCCACCAAGCTGACCCAGTGGACAGTGAAGGACAGGTAGCGGCCTGTCCCGAAGCGGCTGCTCCAGGAGTCCATGGTGACGTGGACCCTTTCACCAACCGCGTGCTCCAGCCCTCGCTCCACATTGGCCATCACAAAGCGGTGCAGTGCAGGAATGGCCTTGCGGGAGAAAAAGTGTCTGCTGGGGAGCTGCCAGTCTGGGGCTGCGCAAGCAAGCAGAGCACGAATGTCGCTCCCCTCCTGCACGAGCGTGTACGGCAGGAGTTGGGAGCACATGGCCCGTGCCAGCAAGCCGTTCAGCTGCCGCACGCAACGGCTGCTGGGAGGCAGAGCCCTAACCACCCCCTGGAAGGACTCGCTCAAAAGGCTCTGGCGTGGCCTTTTGCTGGCACGGGAATCAGCAGACACAGCGGAGGAGGCCACTGAGGACTGGCTGACAGAACAGGCCTCAGTGTCGGCGGCAGGAGTTGCAGAGGGGGGAGGAGCAGTGCGTTTCCGCACTCCTGCTGGTGCTGCTGGAGGAGCAGGAGGACGGGTGGCTGCTGTTGCTGCTGCTGCTGCTGAAGGCTGTGCAGTGATGGGTGTGGTGCCACTGCCAGCACCAGATGCCTTCAGCCTCTGGAACTCCTCATGCTGGTGGAAATGTTTAGCCGCAAGGTGGTTGATGAGCGAGCTGGTGCTGAACTTTAAGGGGTCTGCACCTCTGCTCAACTTCCGCTGACAGTGGTTGCAAGTGGCGTACTTGCTGTACACAGTGGGCATGGTGAAAAACCGCCAGATTGGTGACAGAAACATCCCCCTACGGCATGGAAGCGCTGCTGCCTGTCTCCCTGTGGTGGTTGGGGGGGGGGGCTTGGGTGCGGCTGGTGGTGGTACTGGCTGATGCTGCTGCTGCTGCTGCTGCTGAGCCTGAGACACCAGCAGGCTGTGGGACGCTGCCAATGCTTGCAATGATGCGCCTCCTTGCAAGGCCCACAAGCGCATCCTCCTCCTCAGAGCTGCTGAGGACGACATCCCCTGGAGGTGGTGGCACCCAGTCTCTGTCTGTCACCGGGTCATCATCATCATGCCCCTCCTGAAACATGTCCTGCTGGGATGATGACCCCCCAAACTCCTCTCCTGATGCATGGATGGGACGCTTGACTGTCGCCACAGTCTTGCTGTCCAATCCCTCCTCCCCCAAAGTGCCCATCAGCATCTCCTCCTCAAAATCGCCAACAACAGCAGACAATACCCTGATGGTGCCTGGGGTAAAAAGACTGCTGAGTGACAGGTCGGCGACTGATGGTGAACTGGCCTCCTCCCCAGGCCCTGCTGGGCGGCTGCTGCGAACAGGGGTGGTGGTGGTGGTGGTGAGGGTGGAGGCCTCGGATGCAGAGCTGATGGCGGGCTGCTCATCCTCCGTCATGAGTTGCACCACAGTGTCTGCATCCTTTTCCTCAATGGGACGTTTCCGACCCGGCTGGAGGAAAATGGGAGCAGGTGCTACACGCTGCTGCTGCTGTGTCTCTGCAGCGTGAGTTGCAGATGCTCCTGCTGGGCGGCGCCCAAGGCGTCCATGGCCAGTGGCTATGGGAGGAATGTTAGCCACTGACGCTGCTGCTGCTGCTGCGGAACTGTGCATGGTGGCGCGCCCGCGGCCGCGGCTTGCCACAATGCTGCTCCCTCTCCTCCTGATTCCCTTGCTGCCCTTGCCCTTGCCCAAACCGCGCTGGCTGCCACTTCCAGACATCTTCAATGTTTTGGGCGTATAGACAAAAGTTTTTTAAAAGGGCGGGTGAAAAGTGGGGTACTTTAATGGAGTGGGTTGGTTGGTGAGGTGACTGAGTGAGTGTCCCCTAGTACAGTAAGTAAGTAGTAACAATCAGGAAGTACAACTAGCAGTTACAATAATCAGTAGTAATCACAAGTAAATTTAGTGTGTGTACACTCAGACAGTGAGTGCACGCACGCAGGAGCTAGTAGCCTATGAACACAGTGACTGAGTGTCCTAGACTCCTAGTACAGTAAGAGTAAGTAGTAACAGTAAGTAGAACTAACTAATTACAATAATCAATCAGCGATCAGAAGGAAATGGAGTGTGGGTGTGTGTACACTCAGACAGTGAGTGCACGCACGCAGGAGCTAGTAGCCTATGAACACAGTGACTGAGTGTCCTAGACTCCTAGTACAGTAAGAGTAAGTAGTAACAGTAAGTAGAACTAACTAATTACAATAATCAATCAGCGATCAGAAGGAAATAGAGTGTGGGTGGTGTGTGTACACTCAGACAGTGAGTGCACGCACGCAGGAGCTAGTAGCCTATGAACACAGTGACTGAGTGTCCTAGACTCCTAGTACAGTAAGAGTAAGTAGTAACAGTAAGTAGAACTAACTAATTACAATAATCAATCAGCGATCAGAAGGAAATGGAGTGTGGGTGTGTGTACACTCAGACAGTGAGTGCACGCACGCAGGAGCTAGTAGCCTATGAACACAGTGACTGAGTGTCCTAGACTCCTAGTACAGTAAGAGTAAGTAGTAACAGTAAGTAGAACTAACTAATTACAATAATCAATCAGCGATCAGAAGGAAATAGAGTGTGGGTGGTGTGTGTACACTCAGACAGTGAGTGCACGCACGCAGGAGCTAGTAGCCTATGGACAGTGACTGAGTGTCCTAGACTCCTAGTACAGTAAGAGTAAGTAGTAACAGTTAGTAGAACTAACTAATTACAATAATCAATCAGCGATCAGAAGGAAATAGAGTGTGTGTTTTGTGTGTACACTCAGACAGTGAGTGCACGCACGCAGGAGCTAGTAGCCTATGAACACAGTGACTGAGTGTCCTAGACTCCTAGTACAGTAAGAGTAAGTAGTAACAGTAAGTAGAACTAACTAATTACAATAATCAATCAGCGATCAGAAGGAAATAGAGTGTGGGTGGTGTGTGTACACTCAGACAGTGAGTGCACGCACGCAGGAGCTAGTAGCCTATGGACAGTGACTGAGTGTCCTAGACTCCTAGTACAGTAAGAGTAAGTAGTAACAGTAAGTACAACTAACTAATTACGATAATCAATCAGCGATCAGAAGGAAATAGAGTGTGTGTTGTGTGTGTACACTCAGACAGTGAGTGCACGCACGCAGGAGCTAGTAGCCTATGAACAGTGACTGAGTGTCCTAGACTCCTAGTACAGCAAGAGTAATTAGTAACAGTAAGTAGAACTAACTAATTACAATAATCAATCAGCGATCAGAAGGAAATAGAGTGTGTGTTGTGTGTGTACACTCAGACAGTGAGTGCAGTGCGCACACGCAGGAGCTAGTAGCCTATATGAACAGTGACAGTGAGTGTCCCTACGGGTACAGTAAGAGTAAGTAGTAAGTAAGTACAACTAACTAACAATAATCTATCAGTAATCAGAAGGAAATAGAGTGTGTGTACACACAGACAGTGAGTGAGTGCACACACGCAGGAGCTAGCTAGTAGCCTATAAACAGTGACAGTCAGTGAGTGTCCTACTCCTAGTACAGTATAACTACAATACTATTAGTAAAGGACAGCAGAAATACTGGTATAGATGAGAGAAATAAACAGAGGACAGCTGCCCACAGAGGCAAGGCCCCCCTGAGGCCTAAACCTGTAAGCTTGCAGCAGCTGCCTGTCTCTAATGTAACACACAAGCTACTAACTAAAATACAATGTCTAAATAACTAACAACAATATAGGTGTGTATAGGAGGTGTATGTGAGCAAAAACGCTAGGTAAATGACCACAATAGAGCTCTTGCTAAGCCAAAGCACAAAGGAGCAACTCTCTCTCTGTACAAGTCTCAGGCAAGCACGGAGAAACGGAACATGGCGGCCGCTATTTATAGGGTAGGGGCTGGCCAGGGTCCCCCTCTGTGATTGGCTGCCGTCAGAGGGCCTGGGAGCCCTCTGATTGGCTCTAAGGACATCAATCTGGGCTATGACGCTATTCGAGCTCGGTACCGAGCTCGAATAGCGCCGGGTTGCTCGAATAGCTCGAATAGTGAATGGGCTATTCGAGTGTACTCGAATAGCCCATTCGAATAGCTACAGCTATTCGGAGCTCGAATACCGAGCTCGAATAGCTGAAAAAGAGCTCGAATATTCGAGCTACTCGAATATTCGAGCTCTGCTGAGCACCACTGTCTCAGAATAGCTTACAATCTAATCCTACCATAGTCTGATGGTTAACCATACTATTATTATTGTTGTTATTTATTTTTATAGCACTGACAACTTTTGTAACATTTTACAGAGTACATAGTCGGGTCACTGAGTGTCCTCATAGGAGCTCTCAATCTAATCCCTACTATAGTCATAGTTTAATTTTCTTCCATATTATTATTACGTATTTTTGTAGCACTGACATCTTCTGCAGCACTTTACAGAGTACATAGTCATGTCACTGACTGTCCACAGAGGAGCTGACAATCGAATTCTACCATTTTCATTGTCTGTCTCTACCATATTATTATTATGTATTTATATAGCACTGACATCTTCTGCAGCACATTAGAGTACATACTCATGTCCCTGACTGTCCTCAGAGGTGCTCACAGTCTAATCAGGCCTGGATTTACCTCACATGAGCCTATAGATACAGATGTCCTGGCACCCTAGGCTTCCTCCTTCACGAACCTGCAAACTCCCACCAAACTGCTCTGCAAGTGTGCTGGCTGAACCAGCTGTCACCTCTCCCTTACTTCCCTTACCTGTCATAGGTAGCTACACATGCCCCTTAGCATTTAGGTAGCCAATGGTACCCTCAGTATTAAGTAGTTAGTGGTGCCCTTACTCTGCTCTGGACTCTACATAGGGAGAAAGGGAAGGAGGCACTAGGGGAGGGAAGCGAGACGCCTTTCCATCATCAGGCGCCTGCAGGCATGTGCCTACAGTGCCTTATGGTAAATCCGGCCCTGAGTCATCCTTCCATAGTCATTGCCTGTTTTCACTATAGGCTTGTTTTGGGGGAAACCAACTAACTTACTAGTATATTTTTGAGATGTCACAGTAATATAAAGTGTCTAGCTGAGACTTGTGGGAAGAGATTTTGTCCTGGCCAAGATTCAAAGCTAGGACGCCTTATTATAATAGTATTATCCACTACGCCTCTGCCTGGCTCACATCTTTCCTATCAATTTTGCCTGGCTCATATCAATCCTCTCAATTTCATGGCTCCAGTTCTGACCCTCTACTACCCTTACTCCCTTCATTCTAATTCTCTTCATCTTGTCTCACTTACACTAACTACACACTTCGCTGATCTCCAGAATGGGTTATGAATGCTAAACTATTGTACTATCGTACTATGTCAGCCCTTCAATATCACTCCACATCTATCCTAACAGCATGGGCGGCGCTACACTGGAGCACGCTAGGATACTGCCCCTCCCCCCTGGGAATCACTGCCCCCCTGAGTGCCCCCCATTGCTCAGTAACATACAGTTAACAGTTTTCCAGGATCCAACAGGGTACAGTGAAATGGATAGGGTCTGTAAAAAAACTCTCCATGTCAGCCTGAGTCTGTGTAGGTGTTAAGTAAACCAGAGGTCTTATCTATTTGCCATAAATACCTTACAACCCTTGCAAGATCCCTTGAAATTAATGTATCTGGATCATGCTTATATTTGCAAAATAAATCTCTCTACCTCCTTCTGACTGTATGTTCTAACATTATAAGTCAACGGGAATAGAGTTTGAGGAAGACTTACAAGCTGAAAGCTTAATGTTTTTCTATTAAATGAGCCACTAAATTAGAGCTTAGTCTCCAGCAATGCTTAACTACTAATGAATTTCATGCACCATGTTTCTCTCCCTCCTGCCTCTTCCCTTTCCCCTTGCTTGCAGAGTCGTGAGACACAGACTGGGGGCTGGAATGATTTGTCCATGATCTGTCCACACAGGAGCAGCATGCTAGCAAGTAAAGATTAAAGCATGCCAGCAAACTAGCCAAGTAGCCAATTTTATCACCTGAGCTAGGCAAAAAATATCTAAAGTTCGTCTTTTGATTATTGCTATCAGCGTTTTTTGTTTTTTTTACCCAGAGCTTAGGTCACTAGGTGGGTAATCTTTGTAATTGCATGTAATGCTCTTTTACACTATGTACATTTGCTCACAAAGCTATATGGGTTTGGGCTGGCGCTGCTGTGAAAGGGCCTCTAGGTTGTGTTTTCCCCCCAGGCCAAATGGTCCCAGTCCTCCCCTGGCTCCAGTGTCTCTCAGCCCTGTGGCAACTGTACCCCCAACCGTGACAAGCTGCAGATTCTCTGCATAGCCCGTGGCATTCCTGGTAGCACACAAAGCAGTTGGGACTTCACTGGGGTTTGAGGCCTCACTGGATTTTGGGGCCTCCCTCCTCCTCTCTGGGCAAGTCATACTGATATGACCCACCCTGTCACATACAAAGCATTTCCGAGTGTCAGTGGTTGGTTGCTTGAATCCAGGAGACAGCTTGCCTCCTCTGGGTGCTGGGTGAAACAGGTCTAGCAATCTGTTCTCCCCTCCAGCTGGGCATAGTAGTCCTCCGGGACTCGGGTGCTCTATGGGCGGTGTAGGAATCGGTCATTTCTGCAGCCTCATCCACTGTCTTTGGTTCTCGATCCAGCACAAACAGCCAGACCTCAACAGGACATGTGTGGAGGAACTGGTCTTTTATCATCAGTTCGTGCAGGGCATCCAAGGTTTCCACTGACAGTCCTTTTAGTCACTGCTGGAAGGCAGTGCGCAGGTTGCACGCATGATCCAGGTAACTGTCATTAGGACCTCGCTGCACTGTCCTGAAACATTTTCGATACACCTCTGGCGTGAGGTGGTATCGCGCAATGATGGCTTTCTTAATTGCCTCAAAGTCTGTTTCTTCCTCCTGGGGGAGACTCACAAACGCCTCCAGGGCCTTGCCTCTCAGCCCTGGTGTAAGGTATCTTGCCCACTGCTCACGGGGCACCCCATACTGCCGACAAGTCCTTTCAAACCCCTGTAGGAAAGTGCCTATGTCAGAATCCTTGTCCATAGCGGGGAACTTATCCAGGGGGATTCTGTGGACTCGCTCACCTTCGCGTTCTGCGGGTCCAGCAGACCGGTTCTGCTGCTGAAGTTTAGCCAGCTCCAGCTGGTGTCGCTGTGCAGCTTGTTCCCTCTGGGCTTGTCGTATTTCCCTCTCTGCTTGCCGATGTTCCAGGATCAGCTTTAGGCGCAGTTCGGGCTCAGCCGAACCTAGTAGCTGTAGGTCGGCTTCCAGAGATGTCATCTCTGTGTTCGGTGGATCATCCAGGACATCGTCTCCACTCGCATGCTGTGGCGGGAGCGATTCCTCCTCTGGCGTGTCGTGAGCTGCATCCGCTGACGTTGAAGCACGGGCTCGCTCTGCCTCATCCTCATCCTCGAGCGCACGAACTAACTGCTCCTTTGTCTGGCCGCTCACCGTCTCGATGCCTTTGTGCTCACACAGGTTGAGTAGTATCTCTTTGTTTTGCCTTGCATAGCTGGATGCTTTCTGAGCCATCGTGTTGCAAAAAAGAAAAAGAAAAAAGGGGGGGGAGGGAAAGCAAAATACCAAGTGTGTATCTTTGAACAAAAAAAAAAGTATATAGATTCTGCACTGAGTAGACTTCTGTGGGCTAGTTGCTTCTAGCAAGCTTCCAGCCTTTAGTACTCAGAATAGCGAGCTAAACTGCGTACTAATGTACTAAACGATCCCACCACTGCCAGCCAATTATGTCAGGAACCGGCCCGCGGCACGCCTGCGTATATGGTTCCCGACTGCAGGTTTGACCAGATCAAGCGGGGAGCAGCCTTATTTAAGCTCCAAACAAGGCTGTGACCCCCCCCAGAACACTTCTCACTGCCACCACTAGCGATTTGCTAGACACTTCCACTCTGCTGTCGAGTCCTCAGCACGCAATCCGCGTTTTGGTATTCGGGTCAGCTTTGCGCTTAGGCCGAATACGGGAACGCCACGCACCCACACACACACACAGTTGCAATCTTACACTGTAGTGAAGCAAAACCACTAACAGTCGTTCCGAACGATACTGTTAGCCACTTTGCTGTCGCTACTCGCACTGGCGTTTTCATACGTTGGGTCAGCTGCGCGCTTTAGGCCAACGTATGACAAACGCCCCCACACACAATGCAATTACAATTTCATATGGTAGTGTTGCTCAAGCATACAATTAGGCATGGACTTATACACACTTCAATCTCTTCTAAGCTTTGAGTGTTAGTTTAGTACGGCAGAAGTCAAGCTTATTAAATAATAATTTAATATTCCAGGGAAAAAAGTGGAACATTGCAGAACAGAATATATACAAAAGATTACAAAAACAAGGTAAAAAGTTACAAAGATAAAAGTACAAAAATACACATAAAGTGATTTTGCTTACCAAAATAAACGGGGAAATAAACGTACCAGCTTATCGATCTGGCGTTGTTGCGGGAGTACGCACTTCTGGTCAGGAACCAGGTTAGTTCTAGCCGTGTGGACTACCTCCAAGAACTACAAGTTGTGGCTATCCTAGCTGCGGTTTTATACTGTGAGATACGCCTGGAGGCTGCAACTTCCTTGGGGAGGAAAGGGACTTGTTTTTAATTAAATCTCAGACATATTCAATTTCCAGGTAAAAGTCTATACATCAAAAGATTGTGAAGTGAGGCTTTCAACTCCAGGTGAAAACTTAATTAAGGCTTCCTCTCATTATTTCCTAGCATCAAAGCTTTCCTGTCTCAGCCCTTAAAGCCTGCAGAGATTTCCAACCCCCTTCCAATAGATGTAATTTACAGGGTATCGTTTGCACCTCCACCTTTCACAGGTAAAAAAATGGTATCAAAAGGACTTCACCCCTTCACCCATTTCCAGTAGGCTGTCATGTACATTTCAAACATTCCTGTGTTAGTCTCAAGACTGGGGTAGTCTTGCTTTGTGTATTGAGACAATGGGCCGTCTCCTGAGTTCAAAAAGCCAGGCAGATAATCCCATTAGCAGGGAACCACTCTCAGAGGAACTGCAGACAGAAACTCAAAGTACTTTATATGGTCAAGACAATCACCCATTTCCTGGCCCCAAGCAACTCAAGGCAACAGCTCCCTTCTAGCAGACCTACACGGAACACAGGCAGAAAAATGAAAGAATATGTTCCGTTATTATCCTTAACATCATCAGCACCCCAATATATCACCACAGGCACCATCAGTGACTTGATCCCCTACGCCTACTTCCTGGAGCGTGCCGTGCGTAGAGTGGTGGATACAGCTGTGGAGGACCGTGAACGAGAACAGTTACAGCAGCAGGAGTCGTGGGAGCGATTTACATCTGAACCCGATGTTTCCACAACACCTGCGGCAGCACAGAGGGGAGAGGATGAGGAGGAAGAACAGGAGTCGTGTGGGGAAGGAGAGGAGTCAGACTCTGATGATGATGATGAGGAAGGTGTTTCTGTGGAGGAGGAAGAGACAGCGGAAGAAGAAGAACCGCGGCAGCCGTCAAAGGGGGCTTCTGCTGCTCCAAGTTCCCGTGGTATTGTTCGTGGCTGGGGGGAGGAAGAGGAGTTGCGTTCTGTCACTGAGGAAGAGCAAGAGGAGATGGAGAGTACGTCTGCATCCAGCTTTGTGCAGATGGCCTCTTTTTATGTTGTCCGGCCTGTTGATCAAAAAACTCAAGGCGAATGACCTGTACTGGGTGGCCGCGCTACTAGACCCTCGGTACAGGCACAAAGTGGCAGACCTGTTACCAACTCAACAGAAGGCGGAAAGGATGCAGCACTTGCAGAACAAGCTGTCGATGATGCTTTACAATGCGTTTAAGGGTGATGTGGCTGCACAACGCAATCAAGGTACCACTGGCAGTAACCCTCCTCCTCCCAAGTCCACGCAGGCAAGGACAGGATGCGGACATTCTTTAGTCCAACTCCTCGCCATAGTCCTTCCAGATCCACCCTCCACCAATGCCTGGACTGGCAGGTAGCCGACTACCTGGCCTTGAGTGTAGATGTAGACACTGCGAACAGCGATGATGAACCCTTGGACTACTGGTTGCGCAGGCTTGACCTGTGGCCAGAGCCATCCAACTTCTCTCTTGCCCTGCCGCAAGCGTCCTGTCAGAAAGGACCTTTCAGTGCAGCTGGAGGCATTGTCACTGAAAAGAGAAGTCGCCTAAGTCACGACAGTGTTCAGTACCTGACCTTTATCAAAATGAATTAGGAATGGATCACGGAGGGCTACTGCATGACCGAAGACTAAGTCAGTCCCCACACACAGCATCTCTGCCTGCAGGCCACTTGCCTTCTCCGCCACCACCACCAAGGTCCAGGACTCTAGGCGGATTCCTGAATTTTTAAGGCTACACTTTTTTCTGGTGCGTGTACATGCCTGCCTAATTTTTGTTTTGCCGCGGTGAACGGGCTTGCGTATCACAATGAAGCAATGACCGCCGGCTATTTGTCTCGGGTGGGGGTGGGACACAAAAGGTAATAAGGTTGTTGCTTCATTGTGGTCAGACCAAATTTGATCAGCTGGACAGTCACTGTTGTTCTATCATTGAGCTACCACAGCCCGGCGACCATATGGGCTTGAAAACCGCCACGGCCTACACTCTGGCCACGGTGCGCACCAGTCCAGCATGGCCGTCGCTAAGCAAACAGCTGTTTGCGGTGCGTTACACAGTGAGTTTGGTATGTCAGTGCGAAGCAGAACTCTAGTTACACTCCCTGATTGATGTATACACATGCAAGATGTTTGAAAGCACTTTAGGCCTGCAATTTAGCATTCAATGTGATTTCTGCCCTTAAAACGCTGCTTTGCGTCACATCCAGATTTTTCCCCGGGACTTTGGCCATGTATCCCACTCCACCATGCCCCCCTCCAGGAGTTAGACCCCTTGAAACATCTTTTCGATCACTTTTGTGGCCAGCATAATTTTTTCTATTTTTCAAAGTTCGCATCCCCTTTGAAGTCTATTGCGGTTCGCGAACTTTTCCACGAACCGAACCTGTTCGCGAACCTAAAATCGGAGATTCGGCCCATCTCTAGCCTTAAGTATCCCTTTAACTGCAAAGGTCAATACAAAGGTGGCATATCGATTTATTATGACACTTTACTATGAACCACGATATCCCCTTTTGCACAATATGCTTCAGTTTGGTTGACTGATCTAAACGCTACTATAACAGTCAATCACTTGACTGTAGCGAATAAAATTCCCTATGGGAAAGGTCTCAAAAAATTGTATTCAGGTGGTATATGACACCTAGACAAATCGCTTCCTTTGTGAAAAATGCTTCCCCCTCATGTTGGAAATTATTATTATTGATTTATAAAGCGCCAACATATTTGGTGGAGCTGTACAAAGTAGGAAACGAACATGGGGTACATAATATTACAGACAATGGTGTACACCAATATACAAAATACATAATATTTGACAAAATACAAAAATGATACAAAATACGCAATACAAAATACAAAATTTGTAATGACAGTAATAAAAGAAACATGATTAACAAAATGTAATGATTCCCAAGACACAAAAGGGGGAGAGAGCCCTGCTCTTGCAAGCTTACAATCTAAAGGAATAGAGGGAGAACAAGAGGTGGGGTAGTACACAACAAACATATAGAGGCAGTGTGTTTTTGGATATCAAGTAGGAGTGCAATTTGGGCTTAGGACAAAGGGGAAGTGGCCTAAGGTAGAGCATATGATCATAAAGGTAACAAAGGTTGGTGAGTGACAGATGTGTTGTGGGAGGGCATTCCAGAGGAGGGGTGAAGTGTGTGCAAAATCTTGTAAACGTGAATGTGAGGAGGTAATTCTAGAGGAGGACAACAGAAGATCATGTGCAGATCTGAGATTGCAATTTGGTTGGTATCTGGAAATTAGTGAGGAGATGTACAGGGGTGAGAGATTGTGGAGAGCTTTGTAGGTAAGGGTTAAGAGTTTGAACTGGATCCTCTGGTTAATTGGCAGTCAGTGAAAAGCTTGACAGAGAGGGGCAGCAGATGAAGATCAAGAAGAAAGATTAGTGAGATGAGCAGCTGAGTTCAGTAATGACTGGAGCGAGGCTAGTCTCTTAGAAGATAGTCCACAAAGTAGTATGTTACAATAGTCCAGATGAGATATTATAAGAGTGTGTTTGGGTTGTGTCTTGAGTGAGAAAAGGTTGGATGTGATATATGTTTTTGAGTTGGAGATAACATGAGCTGGTTAGGGAGTGAGCTTGAGGAATAAGAGAGAGAGGAGTCGAATATTACCCCTAAGTAGTGTTGGGCGAACAGTGTTTGCCACTGTTCGGGTTCTGCAGAACATCACCCTGTTCGGGTGATGTTCGAGTTCGGCCGAACACCTGATGGTGTTCGGCCAAACTGTTCGGCCATATGGCCGAACTAAGAGTGCATGGCCGAACGTTACCCGAACGTTCGGCTAGCGCTGTGATTGGCCGAACGGGTCACGTGTAGTGTTGGGCGAACATCTAGATGTTCGGGTTCGGGCCGAACATGGCCGCGATGTTCGGGTGTTCGAGCCGAACTCCGAACATAATGAAAATCAATGGGGACCCGAACTTTCGTGCTTTGTAAAGCCTCCTTATATGCTACATACCCCAAATTTACAGGGTATGTGCACCTTGGGAGTGGGTACAAGAGGAAAAAAAATGTAGCAAAAACAGCTTATAGTTTTTGAGAAAATCGATTTTAAAGTTTCAAAGTGAAAACTGTCTTTTAAATGCGGGGAATGTCTGTTTTCTTTGCACAGGTAACATGCTTTTTGTCGGCATGCAGTCATAAATGTAATACATATAAGAGGTTCCAGGAAAAGGGGCCGGTAACACTAACCCAGCAGCAGCACACGTGATGGAACAGGAGGAGGGTGGCGCAGGAGGAGAAGGCCACGCTTTGAGACACAACAACCCAGGCCTTGCATGAGGACAAGAAGCGTGCGGATAGCAATTTGCATTTTGTCGCCATGCAGTCATAAATGTAATACAGATGAGAGGTTCAATAAACAGGGACCGGAAACGCTAACCCATCACAGATGTTCATTGTTCATGTTACTTGGTTGGGGTCCGGGAGTGTTGCGTAGTCGTTTCCAATCCAGGATTGATTCATTTTAATTTCAGTCAGACGGTCTGCATTTTCTGTGGAGAGGGGGATACGCCGCCGATCTGTGACGATGCCTCCGGCAGCACTGAAACAGCTTTCCGACATAACGCTGGCTGCCGGGCAAGCCAGCACCTCTATTGCGTACATTGCCAGTTTGTGCCAGCTGTCTAGCTTCGATACCCAATAGTTGAAGGGTGCAGATGGATTGTTCAACACAGCTATGCCATCTGACATGTAGTCCTTGACCATCTTCTCCAGGCGATCGGTGTTGGAGGTGGATCTGCACGCTTGCTGTTCTGTGTGCTGCTGCATGGGTGTCAGAAAATTTTCCCACTCCAAGGACACTGCCGATACCATTCGCTTTTGGGCACTAGTTGCGGCTTGTGTTGTTTGCTGCCCTCCTGGTCGTCCTGGGTTTGCGGAAGTCAGTCTGTCGGCGTACAACTGGCTAGAGGAGGGGGAGGATGTCAATCTCCTCTCTAAAGTCTCCACAAGGGCCTGCTGGTATTTTTCCATTTTGACCTGTCTGGCTCTTTCTTCAAGCAGTTTTGGAACATTGTGTTTGTACCGTGGATGCAGAAGGGTATAAACTCAGTAACTGGTGTTGTCCAGAATGCGCACAATGCGTGGGTCGCATTCAATGCAGTCCTAGGCCGAAGAGGTCATAGCCTAGGGTCACAAAAACCTGTTTATTTGGGCAATTTCAATGGTGGCGAGTCTGACGTACATAAATTGCAGCAATGGCCGTTAGCAACGTCTGAATCTCACGAAATGTCTCATGCAGGTAGAAGAAATATTGTTAGACTTGGGCTCCAAAGATGGGTTCCCTACATCTCTGCAAACCAGAGTTACAGGGCTCCAAATTTGGTAAAATCCCCCATAGGCTTTCATTGGGCCTCCTATTTACAGTTCCAAAATCTCACATCTTTTCAAAGGGCAATTACTCAGCAGTGGAAAATTTTCTAGCATTGTAGGGACCCTTAGAGGGAACATGACTGGTGAGTTTCGGGCCCCTAGGCCGAAGAGGTCATAGCCTAGGGTCACAAAAACCTGTTTATTTGGGCTATTTCAATGGTAGTGATGGTGACGTACATAAATCTCAGCCATGGCCGTTAGCAACGTCTGAATCTCACGAAATGTCTCATGCAGGTAGAAGACATATTGTTAGACTTGGATTCCAAAGATGGGGTCCTTACATCTCTGCAAACCAGAGTTACAGGGGTCCAAAATTGGTAAAATCCCCCATAGGATTTCATTGCCTCCATATTTCACTTTCCAAAATCTCACATCTTTTCAAAGGGCAATGGCTCAGCAGTACCAAATTTTCTAGCATTGTAGGGACCCTTAGGGGGATCATGACTGGTGAGTTTTGCCACTGCTGAGCCATTGCCCTTTGAAATGGTGTGAGATTTTGGAACGGTAAATAGGAGGCCCAATGAAAGCCTATGGGGGATTTTACCAATTTTGGACCCCTGTAACTCTGGTTTGCAGAGATGTAGGGACCCCATCTTTGGAATCCAAGTTTAACAATATGTCTTCTACCTGAATGAGACATTTCGTGAGATTCAGACGTTGCTAACGGCCATGGCTGAGATTTATGTACGTCACCATCACTACCATTGAAATAGCCCAAATAAACAGGTTTTTGTGACCCTAGGCTATGACCTCTTCGGCCTAGGGGCCCGAAACTCACCAGTCATGTTCCCCCTAAGGGTCCCTACAATGCTAGAAAATTTGGTACTGTTTCTTTGCACAGGTAACATGCTTTTTTTCGCAATGCAGTCATAAATGTAATACAGAGAAGAGGTTCCAGGAAAAGGGACCGGTAACACTAACCCAGCACCAGCAGCAGCACACGTGATGGAACAGGAGGAGGCGCAGGAGGAGAAGGCCACGCTTTGTGAGACACAACAACCCAGGCCTTGCATGAGGACAAGAAGCGTGCGGATAGCATGCTTTGTACCGCCATGCAGTCATAAATGTAATAAAGATAAGTGGTTCAATAAACAGGGACCACGCGGCAACGCTAACCCAGCAGCAGCAGACGTGATGGAACAGGAGGAGGCGCAGGAGGAGAAGGCCATGCTTTGTGAGACACAACAACCCAGGCCTTGCATGAGGACAAGAAGCGTGCGGATAGCATGCTTTGTACCGCCATGCAGTCATAAATGTAATAAAGATAAGTGGTTCAATAAACAGGGACCACGCGGTAACGCTAACCCAGCAGCAGCAGACGTGATGGAACAGGAGGAGGCGCAGGAGGAGAAGGCCACGCTTTGTGAGACACAACAACCCAGGCCTTGCATGAGGACAAGAAGCGTGCGGATAGCATGCTTTGTACCGCCATGCAGTCATAAATGTAATAAAGATAAGTGGTTCAATAAACAGGGACCACGCGGCAACGCTAACCCAGCAGCAGCAGACGTGATGGAACAGGAGCAGGCGCAGGAGGAGAAGGCCATGCTTTTTGAGACACAACAACCCAGGCCTTGCATGAGGACAAAAAGCGTGCGGATAGCATGCTTTGTACCGCCATGCAGTCATAAATGTAATAAAGATAAGAGGTTCCATAAACAGGGACCGGCAACGCTAACCCAGCAGCAGCAGCAGCACACGTGATGGAACAGGAGCAGGCGCAGGAGGAGAAGGCCATGCTTTTTGAGACACAACAACCCAGGCCTTGCATGAGGACAAAAAGCGTGCGGATATAGCAGCAATGCTTTTTGCCGCCATGCAGTCATAAATGTAATACAGATGAGAGGTTCAATAAACAGGGACCGGAAACGCTAAACCATCCCAGGTTGGGGTCCTGGAGTGTTGCGTAGTCGTTTCCAATCCAGGATTGATTCATTTTAATTTGAGTCAGACGGTCTGCATTTTCTGTGGAGAGGCGGATACGCCGATCTGTGACGATGCCTCCGGCAGCACTGAAACAGCGTTCCGACATAACGCTGGCTGCGGGGCAAGCCAGCACCTCTATTGCGTACATTGCCAGTTCGTGCCAGGTGTCTAGCTTCATGCCCGGTTTCAGGTCCAGCGGTGCCAGCCACAAATCCGTCTGTTCCTTTATTCCCCTCCAAATTTCCTCCCCTGTGTGCTGCTTATCCCCAAGGCAGATCAGCTTCAGCAACGCTTGCTGACGCATGCCAACAGCTGTGCTGCACTGCTTCCACGATCCTACTGCTGCTGGTGCTGGGTTAGCATTTCCGGATGAGGTACAGCTTTGAGATGCGTTGGAGGAGAAGGAGTCAGAGAAGTAGGTGCTGCTGTTTTTATCCAGTGGGAGGGACGGCGGTGCAGCTGTTTGCGGCGTGGGCAACACCCGCGCCGTAGCAGGTGAGGAATCGCTGCCAGGCTCCACAAGGTTCACCCAGTGCGCGGTAAGGGAGATGTATCGACCCTGGCCGAACGCACTCGTCCAGGTGTCAGTGGTGAGGTGAACCTTGCAGGCAACGGCATTCTTCAAGCTTCGGGTTATTTTGCTGACCACGTGCTCATGCAACTCAGGCACTGCAGAGCGCGCAAAGTGGTAGCGGCTGGGAACCACGTAACGTGGAATGGCCACTGACATCATGCCCTTGAAGCTGTTTGTCTCCACCACTCGATATGGCAGCATTTCGCAGGCCAGAAGCTTGGCTATGCTGGCTGTTACTGCCACGGCCCGGGGGTCATTTGCTGGCAATTTCCTCTTGCGCTCAAACATCTCCGACACAGACAACTGAACCGTAGGGCTGCACACCGAAGGGCTGTTGGTTGTTGTGTTTGATGAACACTGGGAGACCTCAAGAGCACTACTCCGGAAAGTGACAGTGTCAGCGTCGTCTGATGTTTGTGAATGTTGTGAACCACGCAATGGCTGGGCTACTGCTGCTGCTGAGGCGGGTCTGGTGGTGAGTCTGGTGAACCCAAGGGAGGCAGTGTTGCTGGTGGTACTCTGTCCTGCCGCGTTTGCCCACAGAGTGGGATGTTTAGATAGCATGTGGCGGCTCATGCTGGTGGTGGAAAGGTTGTTAATACTTTTCCCCCTGCTCAGGCGGGTCTTGCACACCTTGCAAATCGCCATGGTAACATCCTCAGTGCAGTCTTCAAAGAAAGCCCAGACTTTGGAGCACCTGCCTTGCTGGCGATTTCTGTTTGCGCCTCTTTTGCCTCTCACTTGAACTTCCACGCTTGTGGTGCCTGAAATTGCGCGCTGCCTACCTTGTGGCACAAGGCGAACTCGTGCAGCAGTGGGTTCTTCAACAGACTCATCTGTGCTGCTGCTACGACAGCGATGTTCTCGTTCACAAACAAAATCTGGGTCTATGTCCACATTGTCCATACCCTCCTCTTCCATCTCCTCAAACTCGTCATATGTCATTGTGGGGGGCCGCCGCCGTGGAGTAGAGCTCCCCAGAACAACCTCTGCGCAGCTCACTCCAACGTCGTCTGGTTATCTGGCAGTTGTGTGCGTGGTGTCGCTGCCGGTTGTGTCAGCTTTGTGCCCACTGGCTCCTTGTAACTGGCTGAGGACTCGGACCTCGTGTGTGATGTGCTGGTGCTGCTTAACCCACTGCTGGACGCTTGATAGGTCATCCAAGTAATTATCTGGTCCTGTTCTTTTGGATCTGTGAGGGTGGTTGTCCTGGACAACATGGGCGGTATTGAGTGGGTTTTCTTGGGTGCTCCCCTGTGGCCTGTACGTGAACCGTCAGGGGAAACACCTCTTCCCTTGCCCCTCCCTCTTTCACCGGATTTCTTCCTCATTTCACTTATCCTTAAAGTACACGCTGACTGGCAGCAGTACAGTGACAGTACAGAAATGCTATACAGTGGTGGGTGAGCGGTGTACCACTATTGCCAGCAGCGACACAGAGCACAATGCTATACAGTGGCGGGTGAGCGGTGTACTACTGTTCCCAGCAGATACAGAGTGGCAGTAAACACAATGCTATTAAGTGTGGCTGAGCCGTGTACACAGAGTGGCAGTAAACACAATGCTATATAGTCTGCTATATAGTCACCCCGAACGGAATGATGTTCTGCAGAACCCGAACAGTGGCGAACACTGTTCGCCCAACACTACTGGGAACGCAGATTTTAGTACCTAAACACACGATACAACATGTTTTCCGGGGTCGGACTCTGAGGCACATACAGATGGTCCCGATGATCATCCTCATCATACAACTCTTCTCCTGAGTCTGACCCACCCACCACCTCTGCCACCCCAACATCCCCAGACACAGACCCCTCATCGTCCTCAACATTAACTTGGGATGCTGGCCTGAGCCAGACCTCCTCCTCCACATCAGGCCCCATCATCTCCTCAATGGCAGCCCTCATTAATCGCTCTGGCGACGGACCGATGGACACAACGTTCTCCTCCGGGGAGGGCTGCTGCTGACCACTGGCTGCTGGGGTGGATGTTATAGCTTGCGTGGGGCATTGGCTGTTGCTGTTGTTGGGAGTGCTGCTCACAGCGGAGGTCTCTGAGGAACTCATGGTGAGCTCATATAGTGGTTGGCGGTGAGTGGAGTATTACTGATCCCAGCAATATACACACTGACTGGCAGAGTACGCAATGCTATATAGTGTGGCTGAGCGGTGTACACAGAGTGGCAGTAAACACAATGCTATATATAGTCTGGCTGAGAGGTGTACACAGAGTGGCAGTACACACAATGCTATATAGTCTGGCTGAGCGGTGTACACAGAGTGGCTGTACACACAATGCTATATAGTCTGGCTGAGCGGTGTACACAGAGTGGCAGTAAACAATGCTATATAGTGTGGCTGAGCGGTGTACACAGAGTGGCAGTAAACAATGCTATATAGTGTGGCTGAGCGGTGTACACAGAGTGGCAGTAAACAATGCTATATAGTCTGGCTGAGCGGTGTACACAGAGTGGCAGTACACACAATGCTATATAGTCTGGCTGAGCGGTGTACACAGAGTGGCAGTAAACAATGCTATATAGTGTGGCTGAGCCGTGTACACAGAGTGGCAGTAAACAATGCTATATAGTCTGGCTGAGCCGTGTACACAGAGTGGCAGTAAACAATGCTATATAGTGTGGCTGAGCCGTGTACACAGAGTGGCAGTAAACAATGCTATATAGTGTGGCTGAGCCGTGTACACAGAGTGGCAGTAAACAATGCTATATAGTGTGGCTGAGCCGTGTACACCGAGTGGCAGTAAACAATGCTATATAGTCTGGCTGAGCCGTGTACTCAGAGTGGCAGTACACACAATGCTATATAGTCTGGCTGAGCGGTGTACACAGAGTGGCAGTAAACAATGCTATATAGTGTGGCTGAGCCGTGTACACAGAGTGGCAGTAAACAATGCTATATAGTCTGGCTGAGCGGTGTACACAGAGTGGCAGTACACACAATGCTATATAGTCTGGCTGAGCGGTGTACACAGAGTGGCAGTACACACAATGCTAAATAGTCTGGCTGAGCGGTGTACACAGAGTAGCAGTACACACAATGCTATATAGTCTGGCTGAGCCATGTACACAGAGTGGCAGTACACACAATGCTATATAGTGTGGCTGAGCGAGGTACACAGTGGCAGTACACACAATGCTATATAGTCTGGCTGAGCGGTGTACACAAAGTGGCAGTAAACACAATGCTATATATAGCGTGGCTGAGCGAGGTACACAGTGGCAGTACACACAATGCTATATAGTCTGGCTGAGCGGTGTACACAGAGTGGCAGTAAACAATGCTATATATAGTGTGGCTGAGCGAGGTACACAGTGACAGTAAACAATGCTATATATAGTGTGGCTGAGCGAGCGGTGTACTATTGTTCCCAGCAGCGACACACAATGACTGGGGGGGACCATGGCTAGCGTGGCTGGAGAGCGAACTAACCTGCCTGCCTACCCAAAGCTAAACCCACAGAGAAATGGTGGAGATATGATGTGGTTCGGGTATTTATTTACCCGAACCACGTGACTGTTCGGCCAATCAGAGCGCGTTCGGGTCCGAACCACGTGACCCGTTCGGCCAATCACAGCGCTAGCCGAACGTTCGGCCAAGCGCTCTTAGTTCGGCCATGCGGCCGAACGGTTTGGCCGAGCACCATCAGGTGTTCGGCCGAACTCGAACATCACCCGAACAGGGTGATGTTCTGCAGAACCCGAACAGTGGCGAACACTGTTCGCCCAACACTAGCTTGGATAGAATCCACAATGCTGTGAGAGGTGGTAATATGGACCGTCTGTTATTACAACGTGAGGCACGATGGATTTTTGATCTTCAGGCGACTAAACCGCCGGGTCTTAATGAAAACACAAGCTATGTTCCTTTTCTCCCACTTCAGTGATGGTGTCGACCACATGGTGGTTGTGGTCTCTATTTACCAGTGTCTGTGATGCTGTTCTGTATGGTGGGGGTCTGGGGGCTCCACATTGGGGCATCTCACTTATGAAATTCCATATCTCTATTAGTGATGGGCGAACACCTGGATGTTCGGATTTGGGCCGAACAGGCCGAACATGGGCCAGATGTTTGGCATGTTCGGCCCGAACCCCGAACTCAATGCAAGTCAATGGGGACCCGAACATGCTGCAATACGGCCCCCCTATGGGGTCGCAGGCATAAGGGGGGAGCATGCCCCGATCGCGGGGGGGGGGGGTCGGAAATTCCCCCCACCCCCTCCGCTAGCGCTCCCCCCTCTGCCCGCTACCTCATAAAAAAGTTGGCGTAAAGTTAAATATTACCGGTGGTGGCTGCTGCAGTGGCTGGCTGGCAGTGGTGTGAGTGAGGACTAGGAGGAGGAGTCCGAGTATGACGCGTTGAGGCCAGGCAGCGGGCGGTTCAGCGGTAGTACCCTTGTGGTATTTCCGCCCTTTCTCTGACCTCACGTCCTCTACGTGATGACGCATACGATGGTACGCGTGACGCGTACCCTCGTATGCGTCATCACGTAGAGGACGTGAGGTCAGAGAAAGGGCGGAAGTACCACAAGGGTACTACCGCTGAACCGCCCGCTGCCTGGCCTCAACGCGTCATACTCGGACTCCTCCTCCTAGTCCTCACTCACACCACTGCCAGCCAGCCAGCCACTGCAGCAGCCACCACCGGTAATATTTAACTTTACGCCAACTTTTTTATGGGGAAGCGGGCAGAGGGGGGAGCGCTAGCGGAGGGGGTGGGGGGAATTTCCGACCCCCACCGCGATCGGGGCATGCTCCCCCCTTATGCCTGCGACCCCATAGGGGGGCGGTATTCGGCTGAACAGGGCCCTGTTCGGCCGGGCATTTAGTAGTTCGGGCGAACCCGAACGGTTTGGCCGAACACCATCAGGTGTTCGGCCGAACTCGAACATCACCCGAACAGGGTGATGTTCTGCAGAACCCGAACAGTGGCGAACACTGTTCGCCCAACACTAATCTCTATATATGCTTTTGATGATATAGTTAGGTGCTGCTATTGGCACTTTCCCCACCTAGGTGTTAGTGTGCGTGTAGCATGCTTTTCACTGTAAGGGAGGGGGTTATATTTAGTAAAAACTAAACGGAAATATAGTCTATCTACTCTAGTGTGAAATATTGCTGGCCTTTGTGCCTTATTGCCTTATTGGATATGAATTTTTATTTTATATTATGTTGTGTCATTAAATCAAATAGTGGGGCAACTGCCCCGTCTACCTGGTGATATGTATTGGACGCCTGTTGTCTTTGTGCTGCCGCCGTCGGATCCGGCTGCCTTCCGGCGTCTCCCGCCCCCTCCCCTGGGCCGGCGTGCGGGGGGCGGGGCTTGGCGGACGCGTCGGGCGCGCCCGTCGTGTCTGCCCGCCCCGCCCCCCGCTCCCATTGGCCCTGGGGTGGGGGTGGGGGGCGCCGCATTTGCGGCCGGATTGGTTGGCGGCCTGCACATAGCTGCAGTGTCATGAGTGGAGGGACACGCCTCCTGAAGAAGCCGGAAGAGCCGGCGAAATCGATTGAGGACGCCGTCCTCTGCCATCAGCATCTTCCCCCTCAGCTCTCATGGGCCTCCAGCCTCCTTTCCCAGCACTGCTTCTCCCTGATAGCCTGAGGAGATGAACTCACCACAAGCCAGCAGGAAACTTCCATTCAGGACACAGTAAAAACCCATAGGGCACAGATATTGCTACTGACAGGAGCCACAACATCCTGGCTGCACACATATATATACATGTTATCTATGCATGAACTTGATGGTTGATGTGATCTGCATGTTGTGCTACGCTGATGCAAGCTGTGTTGCTGCTACTTCATCTGCTTCATCTGCTTCACATGTTCTGTTTTAATGCTTGCCGGGCTGAGCTGTATACACTGTATCTACCATAACAGAGCTACTACGCCTGATTGTGTTGCTTGAATCCTGACTTGCAAACTCTTTTCTATGATACGATCTGCCTGCTACATGCTGCATTAACATACATGGAGCTGCTGCCTCAGACTTGTTTGCCATCATACCGCATTGACTGTTATATGCTTATGGCTGGCTCGTTACTGTGGACCCTATTCTGATATTAATGCTGTGGCGACTCTCAGGCTTATGGAGACATGAAGATCTCACTTTGCCCCATTGAGCTGATACACCTACATGGGCTGCTTTAAACCCTCTGCTACGTGGATAATCTATCTATTGGCCTGTTGTCAGTATCTGAGTGGAAACCTTAGAGGAACCTCACAGGCTGATACTGTGGACTTGTATTGAGGAAGCCGCATAATCCATTTTTTTCTATTTTTGAGTCTAGACAGAAATTGTTAGAAACTGCGCAGTTCATCAATCGGCTCATGTGCACATGATACATTAGAGTGGTGGGAGTTGGGAGGTTCGGGGTACTCCTTGGGGAGTGGCGGGTAGGGTCATGCGGGTGGTGGGTTGTTTGGCGGGAGTTGTTGCATATTTTATGCTTTTAGAATTTTGATATAAAATCAATAAAGTTTTGTATTTTTTGAATTAGATTTGTCTGTTTGTACTCAGTCAGGTCACACCCCTCCTTGACTCTATCTCACAGTTTACTATTATTTCAGGCAGAGTGGAGGACAGAGATGGTCGAAAAATGATTCATTCTTTTTACTCATTTTAAGTTTTAAGAAGTGAGAGGACATGAAGGAGAATATAGCAGACAAGCAGTCAGGAACACGTATGAGGAGGGAGTTAAGGTCTGAGACCGAGAGGTACAGTTGTGTATCGTCTGGATATAGGTGGTATTGAATCCCAAATGAGTTGATTAAATCGCTAAGACCATGCATGTGGATGGAAAAGAGGAGCGGGCCAAGGACAGAGCCTTGAGGAACCCCCACAAACAAAGGATGAGGAGAAGAGATCTGATCTGAGTAAGAGACTGTAAAGGACCTTCCAGAGAGGTAGGAAGATAACCATGAGGAGTGTGGTAGGATCTAGAGATTTTTTTTAAGTAGTGGTGTCACAACAGCCTTTTTGAGTGGGGGCAGAAAGATGCCAGTGGAGAGGGATAATTTAATTAGCGATGTTAGTGCAGGCATGGGAGATGAGGATAGCCACTAGAACTTTATGACACTACATTTAAATTATTAAGTATTCAGCTTTATAAGTAAGTATTACATTGCTGTATTCATGTTTAGGTATTTAAAACCTTTAGATATGTTTTCCTTAGTTAGTTTTGCACGATTTATACGTTCTTGTTCAGTATAGTTATACAATCATGTCTCAAACTCGGGTTTATATTCTGTATGATGTTCATTCTATTTCCTATGCCTACTAGAGATGTCACGAACATAGAATTTTCTATTCGCAAAAAGCTTCGCAAATTTTCTCAAAAAATTTGGGAAGCTGCTGTTCGCAGCGAGCTCCATAGACTAGTATGGCAGGTGAACGCCCTCCTCCTGCTCTGCTTCAGGCACCCCACAACAACTTACCACCACCACTTGTCCAGCAGCCGAAATCACCACCGCTAGCACCACAGCCGCACCACTTGATATGGAGTTATAGGAGTTATTCATACATTAGCGTGATGAATTTAGTGATGCACAACCATTATTGGCAGAAGATGAAGGTGATAAGGATGTCACACCAAGTGATATGCCTCAGTCAGGCGTCAGTATACATATGGATGTAAGGAGGATGATGATGATGATGTACTACCCGCTGTTGGTGCCTATTTGGAGGTGACTGAGACATGTGAAGCAGTTGATGATGATGACGATGTGTCCATGGATGTCACGTGGGTGCCTGCAAGAAGAGGAGAAGAACAGGGAGACAGTTTAGATGTGGAGACAGAGAGGAGGAGGAGACAAGAAACTAGCAGTGGGAGCTTGTTGCAAGGAGCTAGTGGCACTGTCAGACAGCATGTATCGGCAACCGGGGATCAGCCAGCCAACACGCCCTTCACGCCTGCTGTTGCCACCACCAGAGAGCCATCATTCCAAAGCTCACCAGTATGGCATTTTTTTGTGTGTCTGCCTCTGATATCAGCAATGCCATCTGCAACCTCTGCCAAAAGAAACTGACTCATGGAAAGTCCATCACCCACCTAGGGACAACTGTTTTGCGAAAGCACCTGATCGCAAAACATAAACACCAATGGTATGCACACCTGAATAAAATTAGCTGTAACATCTCGCCCCTCATGGCGGCGGAACGCCGAGACCCACGCTGAGGAGCAAGGCTCTGGGTCTCGGTGAGGATTTGATGTCAGGGGAGCACACGGCGCCCACTTCCCATTGGCTAGGTGGCGGACACGTCCTCAGTACGTGCACCGCCGTTGTAAACAATGACAGCATGCGTACATGGCGTGTCAGCTGACTTGCTGACATGCCACAACACTATTGGGTATTTTGGATTCATTTTCCTTTGATTGGTTAGTTCTAGTATAATAGAAAGGTGAGCGCCCCCAGTCATTGCCCATGATGGCCTCTGCTGGGCTTATTGCTGAGACTGCGCTCACAGCTGCCGATCTTGTGCCGACTTGTCTGTATCTTGACCAAGCTTATTTCCAGATTGATCTTCTGTTGCTGACCCCTGCTTGGTTCCTGACCACGCTCTCTGATTGGATTACCCGTTGCAGACTCTGCCTATTGTTGAATATCCCTGACTGCTGCCTGGATCGACCCCTGCTTGTGAAACGTTACACTCATGAACTCTGCCTGGCCTGAATCTGGATTGAACTTATGACATATCTGCTAAGTGCTGAACTGCTTACTACCAATCCTCTCCTGCCTGCTGTCACCTGCTGTCATCTGGACTGCCTCTACCCCAGGCCTCAGGTGACTATATATTGCATACTGTGCTTAACCCTTACTGCTTGTTTGGTAATACTATCTGCCAGTCTGTATGCTACATCTGCCTACAGGGTATTGTAGAATTGCATTAGGTAGGAGTTTGCGTTTGGTGTTAGGGCTGGGCTAGAGGTCAGTCATATGGGCATACAGCCTGACCTATAGTTATTGACCAGACTAGCCGCACACAAATTCAAAGCCACGCTCCTCCTCCTGGTCCAGCAGCATTTTCAGCCACGTCAACCTCTGCTGTCCATACCCCCTCTCAAGCACCCTGCCCTCCGCTGCCTCTCACCTTGAACAGTTCCTGCTCATCTGCCCACAGCAGTCAGCTTTCTGTGAAGGACGTTTTGGAGCAGAAGAAGCCAATGTCGCCCCTTTGCCCGGTGTCTGACAGCTGGCTTGTCGGAACTGCTAGCCCACCAGCTTTTACTGTACAAGGTGTTGGAGTCTGAGGCCTTCAAGAAATTTGTCGTGATTGGAACACCTCAGTGGAAGGTACCAGGCAGAAACTTCTTTTCCAAAAAGTCAATCCCCAACCTGTACCATCAAGTGGAAAGAGAAGTCTTGGCATCTTTGGCACACAGTGTTGGGGCAAAGGTCCATCTGACCACTGATACCTGGTCTGCAAAGCAGGGTCAGGGCAGGTATATCATGTACACTGCACATTGGGTCAAACTGTTGATGGCTGCCAAGCATGGAATGCGTGGCTGTGCGGCAGAGTTGGTGACATCACCATGACTTGCAAGCAGCCCTGCTGCCACCTCCTCTTCTCTTTCCACTTCTCCTCCATCATCTTAGCTATCCTTCTTGGCTGAGTCCTCTTCTGCTGCTGCAGCTTTCTCTACATCAACTGCACCCCCACCAGGTCTCCAGAGCCTATTTAACCTCCCAGGTACCACAGTGTCATACCGTCCTGGCCATGACTTGCCTGCAAGCAGAGAGTCGCGCTGGACCAACACTCCTGACCGCTCTGAACAAACAGGTGGATTTTTGGTTAACCCCGCACCAACTGGAGATCGGCAATTTGTGTGTGACAATGGAAGCATTCTGTTGGCTGTGTTAAAGTTGGGCAAGTTAACACGTGCCCTGCATGGCACATGTGTTGAATCTTATTATACAACGATTTCTGTGTAAGTACCCAGGCTTACAGGACGTCCTCCAGCAGTCCAGAAAGGTGTGTGGCCATTTGAGGTGTTCCTACATGGCCATGGCATGCTTTTCAGAGATTTAGCAGGAAAATAACCTGCTAGTGAGGCACTTGATTTGCGATAGCCTGACTCACTGGAATTCAATGCTGTTGATGTTCGACCACCTGCTCCAACAAGAAAAAGCCATCATCGACTATCTGTATGAGTACGGTGGTAGGACAGGACTTGGGGATCTGGTGAGATTTTTGCCGCATTACTGGATGCTTATGCGCAATGCCTTCAGGCTCATGCGTCCGCTTGAGGAAGTAACAAACATGGTAAGTCGCAGTGAAGGCACCATCAATGACATGATCCCAGACGCTTTCTTCCTGGAGCGTGCCCTGCGTAGAGGAGCATGACAACAAAGAGGATGAGCTGTGGGACCTATTACCACCACCAGATCCAAAGTTGTCATCAACACCTGCTGTACCTGCGGCAACACAGAGGGAGGAGGCGGAGGAAGATGACTTTGAGGAGGAGGTGGAAGACCAACCACAGCAGGCATCCCAGGGGGCTTGTGGTCTCTTTTCGGGTACCCATGGTGTTGTACGTGGCTGCGGGAGGAGGAGACCTTGCGTGACCTCAGTGATGAAGAGGAAGAGGGGCATGTCTAGCCTGGCATCCAACCTTGTACAGATGGGGTGTTTCATGCTGTCCTGCCTGTTGAAGGACCCCCGTATAAAAAAGCTGGAGGACAAGGACCTTTACTGGTTGGTAATGCTACTGGACTATCGGTATAAGCACAAAATGGCGGGAACTTTTGCCAAATAGAACTTATTTGGCAGATGCACAATTTCCACAAGAGGCTGCAAAGTATGCTGTACACTGCTTTCAAGGGTGATGTCACAGATGTAACTCATGTTAATCATTGGACTAGTTCACACTTAATGTGTTTTTCATACACAGAAATAAACTGAAATTCTGCATGATAAATTCTGCACATTTTGTCCAGTTTTCTGCATTACATCAGCTGTTGTAAAAAAATGTGTGCATTTTTTTGCATAGAAACACACTTGGTGTGCAGAAAACGTACACAGAAAAACGTGAGCTGAAAACTGAAAGACTAGCGTGTTCCCTGCCTTAGCCATGGACCCTGAACAATCATGCATATCAAATGTCTATGACCAGGGATGCTCATCCGGATTTCGGGTATCCGACCATTTTTACCCTATCCAGTCGGATCCGGATCCAGATAGTTGAGCAGATATCCGGATAGCTATCTGCAGATAGTTTCACCACCGACCCGGATATCCGCGGATTTCTCCCAGATACCCGAACCCGGATTACAGGTTCAATAGCAAAAAGGAGGACCACCACCCTACCTCTCTCTCTCAGGGATTTTTCTTGCAGGGATATGTAGTATGTCAAAAGCAAGCTCACATACCTTGGCCAGGAATTAAACCCAAGTCCACTGCGTGGAGGGCAGCTATGCTCACCACTATACCAACAACCACACACACAGCAAAGGACAGCACTTTGAAGTCTAGAAGATTCCAGGGCAAGGGTGGGAAGGATGAAAAGCTAGGTGGCCATGCAACCATTCTTGCTAACCTAAAGCTTACTTATAGACAGTCATATGAGACACATGCCGGGTGCAGGGCTGTGTGGTGAGTAATCATATAGACAGTCATACAAGACACATGCTGGGTGCAGGGCTGTGTGGTAAGTCAACACATTGGCTTAACCACTTAACGACTGCCCACTACACAGGGGCGGTTGGAAAGTGGATGCAGCAAGGACCAGCTCATGCCCAGAGGCGGCGGTCCTTGTAGGGGCATGGGCAGAGCGATCGCGTCATCCGTGACGCGATCCTCCGCCGGGGATCGGTAGCCGGCCATTTAGTCTCCGCTCACCGGCCACTTAGCAGCGCCGGCGAGCGGAGGAATATACAAATCCAGCCAATCAAATGCGTATAAGGCACTTTGTTAGGTAAACAAAGTGCCTTATACCTGCTTCCTCCTCGCCTCGTGGTCTCATTGTTCCAGAGACCACCAGTGAGGAGGAAGCACTTGTAAGTTACATTACACACTGCTTTTTTTTTTGCCCACAGCCCCCCTGATCTCCCACCCCAACCTTCATACACCCCTGATCACCCCAGCAGACCCCTGCCCAGCACCCTTGCACCCCTCTAAAACCCCCACCCCCCCTCCACCTATCACTAACTAGCGACGCTATCCCCTGCATTAGGTTCCTAACTGCCTCCTAATCACCCCTGATCCCCCCTCTACCTTTAGATCACCCCCAGACCCCATCCCAGACTACCCCCCTGTATACTGTATACATCTGTATACAGCTACCTTACCCCCTGATCCCCCTCTGATCACCTGTCTATCACCTGTCCATCACCCCTCAGCACCCCCACCCATCAGAGCAGACCCTAACTGCCCCGCGGGGGCAACCGATCACCTGCCCAGACCCTCAATTGCCCTCATACCCCCCCTCCTGATTACATACCCTGCGCATTGTTTACATCTGTCCTCCCCAGCAATCACTAACTGATCTGCGATCAGTAACCCCCTGTGTCTGCCTCCCATCAGATCAGGGCTCCTGATCAACCCCCCACCCCCTCAAATCTCCCTCAGACCCCCGCCCCCCTAATCACCGTCCGAGTGCATTGTATTTGACTGTGCTGTGATTGTATTTGACTGTGCTGTGATTGTATTCGATTGTGCTGCGATTGTATTCGATTGTGCTGCGATTGTATTTGATTGTCCCATGATCTGCTTCAATTGTCCCATGATTGTTTGATTGCCTCTGAGACCCCACTTCCCAACAACCCCCACCCCACCACCAACCCCACCCCCCATCACCTTCCGAGTGCATCAGATTTGCTTGTGCTGTGATTGGATTCGATTGTGCTGTAATTGTATTTGATTGTCCCATGATCGGCTTCGATTGTCCCGTGATTGTTTGATTGCCTCTGAGACCCCACTTCTCGCCACACCCAACCCCCCCTCCCCCCCCCCCATCACCTCCAATCACCACCTTCCGAGTGCATCAGATTTGTTGTGCTGTGATTGGATTCGATTGTGCTGTAATTGTATTTGATTGTCCCGTGATCGGCTTCGATTGTCCCGTGATTGTTTGATTGCCTCTGAGACCCCACTTCCCGCCACACCCAACCCCACCCTCCCCCCCCACCACACCCAACCCCACCCTCCCCCCCCACCACACCCAACCCCACCCTCCTCCCCACCACCTCCAACCACCACCTTCCAAGTGCATCAGATTTGCTTGTGCTGTGATTGGATTCGATTGTGCTGTAATTGTATTTGATTGTCCCGTGATCGGCTTCGATTGTCCCGTGATTGTTTGATTGCCTCTGAGACCCCACTTCTCGCCACACCCAACCCCACCCTCCCCCCCCATCACCTCCAATCACCACCTTCCGAGTGCATCAGATTTGTTGTGCTGTGATTGGATTCGATTGTGCTGTAATTGTATTTGATTGTCCCGTGATCGGCTTCGATTGTCCCGTGATTGTTTGATTGCCTCTGAGACCCCACTTCCCGCCACACCCAACCCCACCCTCCCCCCCACCACACCCAACCCCCCCCCCCCCACCACACCCAACCCCAATCTCCCCCCCCCACCACCTCCAACCACCACCTTCCGAGTGCATTAGATTTGCTTGTGCTGTGATTGGATTCGATTGTGCTGTAATTGTATTTAATTGTCCCGTGATTGTTTGATTGCCTCTGAGACCCCACTTCCCACCAACCCCAATACCTCTCAAATACTCCCTTTTGCTAGGTAGGTGCTCTTTTTTTTCCGGGTAGTCTCGGAGGAAAACCCCATAAATTTAGCAATACACAATGGCAAGAAGGGGGATTTCCGATGAGGAGGTATACAGGTACATGGACCAGTCAGATGAGACCTTTTGGGAAGACTCATCCGACGAATCATCCGGGTCCGAATTTGAACCTGTGGAAAGCAGTGGCTCTCTGACCGAAAGTGATGACGAGGCATTGGTCCCGGCTAGAGCCAGGCGTACCAGGCCCCATGTCGTTAGACCGCAGGTGGCGCAGGATCCGCCTCAAGGGCAGCAGGGTGGTGCTAGCGCTGATGAGAGTTTTCTTGGTGAGGCAGGCACCAGTATCTCCTGGACTTAGTACCAGTACTTCCGTAGACCCTGGTGAAGTGGTGAGCGCCATCATGGAAGTTGAAACTGGTATGGTGGCACGTGCAGTAGTACCCCCGTCGCAGCCACCAAGAAGAAGACGGGCCCGTAGTACCCATAGACTCCCAGAGGTGCTGGCACATCCAGATTGGCAATCCCTTGATTCCGCCGCACCCGTAGTGCCCCCTTTCACTGCCCAGTCTGGAGTCCAGGTGGTGACAGCTCATCTAGGAACGGCCCTAGACTTTTTGCAGCTGTTCATCACCCAGGTTCTCTTGGACTTAATTGTGGTTGAGACCAATCGTAAAGCCACACAATTCATTACTGAGCACCCGGAGAGCAGCTATGCCCAGCCTTTCCGGTGGAAACCAGTCCAAGTTTCCGACATTAAAATATTTTTGGCCCTTGTCCTTCACTTGGGACTAATGAAACAGAATGTATTGCGGTCGTATTGGTCTACAAACCCAGTACATCATGTTCCCTTGTACCCTGCTGCCATGTCCAGGACACGATTTGAGTCCATCCTGTGCTTCCTGCACTTCAACAACGACAAAACCTGTCATGAACAGGGCCACCCTGCTTATGACCGGCTCCACAAAATTCGGCCCCTCATAGACCACCTGTCATCAACATTTGCAGATGCTTATATCCCTGAACAGAACATCTGCGTAGACGAGTCCCTCTTACGCTTTACCGGGCGCCTTGGCATCAAACAGTACATCCCAAGCAAGCGCGCCCTGTATGGGGTGAAACTGTGTAAGCTCTGTGAAAGGGCCACAGGCTATACATGTCGTTTTAGGGTCTATGAGGGAAAAAACTCAAAATTGGAGCCGGTCGGTTGCCCTGACTACCTGGGGAGCAGTGGAAAGGTTGTGTGGGACTTGGTGTCACCCTTGTTCCAGAAGGGGTACCATCTTTATGTGGACAACTATTACACAAGTGTGGCCCTCTATCAGCACTTAAAGTTAGAAGGAATCCGATGCTGTGGCACTGCGCGGCCTAGTCACCAGGGCTTCCCCCAATGGCTCGTTACCACCAGACTTGAACGGGGGCAGAGGGCCGCCTTGCATACTGAAGACCTGCTCGCTGTGAAATGGAGGGACGTTTACTTTCTGTCCACCATTCACACAGACAGGACAGTCCAAATTCAACAGGCAACTGAGGTCATTGAAAAGCCCCTTGTCGTCCACGAATATAATGTCAACATGGGAGGGGTGGACTTCAATGACCAGAGGTTAGCACCCTATTTAGTTTCCCGGAAAACAAGACGCTGGTATAAGAAAGTGTCTTTTTATCTGATTCAATTGGCAGTTTACAACTGCTTTGTTCTCTACAGTAAGGCTGGGAGAACTGGATCTTTCCTTCAATTTCAGGAACAGATCATTCTGGACATATTGTATCCAGGAGGTGCCAGCCCCCCCCCCCCCCCCAGATGCAACTAGCCGACTGCATGGAAGGCATTACGCCTATCAGCTTCCGAGTACCGCAGGTCAACGCATCCGAAGAAAACGTTGTTGTGTCTGCAGCAGTACTAGAAGGACTGACACCAGTTTTTATTGTCCCAAATGTCCTGACCAGCCTGGCCTATGCGTAGGGGAGTGTTTTGAGAGGTACCACGAGCAGGTACACTATTAGAACCTAGGGAACTCCAGACACAGGAGTAGGCACACACTCCGTTGTCTTTCGCACATTGTCCCAGGGAGAGGAGAGGTATGCTTGAAAACCAAACAAACAGGTAAGCATAAAAGTCGGAAGAAGGATCGGTTTCCATGCTTGATATTGCTGATCTGTCCTGGGTTGGCGATATAAGACGGCATGTTTGAATTTCCCTTGAGTGTGGACACCCCCGGTTTATATGTGATTTACTTTGGGCCTATGATGATACTTTAATGCCACACGGAGTCATCTCTATTGGCAGGCATATTGCTGTTTACTACAGGCATAATGCTGTATACTAAAGTTCTGAGGCCCAGTCACATAAGTTGGTGGCTCACCCTGAGTGCAGGGTGGCATGGAGTGTCTCTCTCCTGAGGTTATCACTGCCATTGATGTGGAGGAAGATCTGCCATTGATGTGGAGCAAGGTATGTTTGCCGTTCATTTTTCCTTTCAGCCCAGAGTGCATTACCCGTATACCCAATATAAGGAGTATAGCAGAAAGTCCTAATACTGGCCATACATGTAATGATTGCAGAGACCCTAAAATGCCAGGACAGACTCCACAAATGACCCCATTTTGGAAAGAGGACACCCTAAAGTATTCTGTGAGGTGCATGGTGAGTTCATAGAAGATTTTAGTTTTTGTCACAAGTTATCAGAATTTTTTTTTTTTTTTTTTTTACAAAGTGTCATTTTCCATTAACTTGTGACAAAAAATAAAATTTTCAATGACCTCACCATTCCCCTCATGGAATACCTTGCTGTGTATTCTTTCCAAAATGGGGTCATTTGTGGGGTTTGTTAACTGTCCTGGCAAGTGGGTGGGGTGCTAAATTTTGAGCACCCCTGTAAAGCCTAAAGGTACTCATTGGACTCTGGGCCCCTTAGCGCAGTTAGGGTGCAAAAAAGTGCCACACATGTGGTATTGTCATATCCCTGGGTGGACTTGCACCACCAACCTTTTGGTTAACAGCCAAATGCACTAATCAATTGTGCCTGTTATGATCACTTCTGCAGCATGTACTGCTGGCTGCAATTTTACTGTAGACAAGCAGTTTTTGATTTCTTTGTGTGCTTTTGCTTGCATAGTTTTGCCTGCGCTCACACTGAGCGATCATTCCATCTGCAGTCGCTCTGAGGTTAATGATAGGTTAAGATGCTTTTGTGAAAGCAAACATTGTCTGTTGCAATGGAGCTGCAATCCCTTTCTGGCAGGCTGCATATCATTGTCTGCCCTTTCCTGCTGTCTGCCTGTGATTGATTATCATTCACCTGTGTGGGAATCTGCATGTCTGCTCCCATTGGATGACCTCAGTATAAAGGACTGCTTCCTGCAGTGCTCCATGGGCTATCATAGTCTCAGCAGCACCAGCCTGTCTTGCTGTCACTTTGGCCCCAGATTGTGTTTCTAATTCTAATGTTAATTCATGTGGACTGCACTGATCTCCTGCGTAGGAGTCAGTGAGTCCTTCTAGTTCCTGTTCCTGCTTATCAGTATTTGTTACTTTGCTGGTCTTGCATCATATATTGGTTCATCGCCGATATATACGCATACTAGCGCGTTTGTTATTTTCCTTGTATTTGTGTTACGTTAATACATCAGTGTCGCTGATATATACGTACTCGAAATGTTTATATCCTGTGTTCAGTCAGTCAGTTTCCAGCAAGTTTCGGTAGGTTGCGATAAGCGTAATCACCCGTGCTTAGTTAGTTCAGTCCTGTTCCTGTTACCTTGCATGGATTGCGCTCACTTCTGCGTAGAAGTAGCGAATCCTTCCTAGTCCTGTTACTGTTATCTTGCGTGGATTGTGCTCACTTCTGCGTAGAAGTAGCAAATCCTTCTGAGTCCTGTTCCCTGTATTGCTCCAGTTCCTAGCCAGTGTTCTTTGCTTATGTTATATATCGGTTCATCGCCGATATATACATATGTTAGGCAGTCGTTTGTAGTTTCATTGATACGCTCAGCGATACTTTTGCGCTGAGCCATTATTGTTAAGTATTGTTTGTGGTTGCTCGGATCTACACCTGCTCTGTGCGCCACATCTCCTACGGGAGTCAGTCCTCTCCTCCACTACACTGGGGATATCCTGGTTCCTTGTGCTTGCATGTGTGTCTCCTTCACGTCAGGCTCTGCATTATGTCCTGACCGTGGAGAATATACCACTGAGCGTAACAGTGCCACAGAGACTAGTTGTTGCTGCTACATGATTTTATGGGGATGTATGTGTGTCTTTTGGAGGGAGGAAGTAAGTCTGCTCCAAGAAGTTTAAAGCCACTTTTACTTACAACAAAGCATACCCTTTGAGGCAGCAGAGTGGTGCAATGGAAGTGTGCTGGGCCCATAACCCAGAGGTTGATGGATCAAAACCATCCTCTGCTAGGTATGATTTCATTTTTGCACCTCGCTTTATCGCATAGGTAAACGGTTTCCATAGCCCTGTAAGAGAAAGTGTTACAAGGGCCCTGCCGTAACATAGATATTACGGTAGCTAAGACTACTCCTGGGCCTTTCTTGTGGTTGAAGAGATGAGTGAACTGTGACACCACACTTAAAAACAATAAAAAACAGCAAACAGAGAAGCTTCCCCATATTGTTACACTACTATCTATGATACAGCAAGGCCCTAATGACACTTTCTCTTACAGGGCTATGGAAACCGTTTTGCCCATGCGATAAAGCAAGGTGAAAAAATTTAATCATGTTTTTAGCTTCTAAAATGGGATAAGAAGCCTTGAAAAGACCATTTCCGGTTTTCAATTTGGGTATCCGAATCTGGCCGGATACTAGGGTCGGATACCCAAATTCAGTTCGGGTATAAAAATGTCAAATTCAGATATCCGACCCGGATCGGATATCTGGAGACCCGGATCCGGATCAATTCGGGTATTAAAACGTTACTACCTGAGCATCCCTGTCTATGACACATCTGACAAGATTAGCTGGATGCTTGGTTCAGGTGTGTGATGTAGACCCTACTGACCAGAAAGATCAGCAGGACTTCCAAGCAACTGTTATTGTTTAAAAGGAAATAAATATGGCAGCCACCATTCTCATATGAATGAAAGCAATGCCACATTTGCAGTGATAATTATAACATAATAAAAGCCTGACAACCTATTACATATCAGTAGGTAGATACTGAGATAGAAAAACAGTGCGTTTGGACAATTGAGATAGACTGTGTACAAGCAGTGGCGTAGCAATAGGGGGTGCAGAGGTAGTGACCGCATCAGTGCCCTTGGGCCAGAGGGGCCCCAAGGGACCCTCCCTCAAGCACAATATTAGCTCTTTATTGGTCCTGTACTGATAATAATCATTTCTATAGATACTTGAAATAGTAGTAATCATTAATAATCTGTTTCCCTTCTCCTCCTTGCACCTCTGACACTGGAAATCCTTGGCAGGTTTTGGTGTGTCATATTAATTGTTATGAATAGTCAACCACTACATTTTTTGGGATGGCATACCTTACCCACACGTTGGGTGCTTAACCTAGGTGCTAAGCCACGTCACTAAGTTCATAAGCATAAGTAAATTCAGGTCAGCACGCCGGTGTCTCAATGCAGCTATCTGTTTATTGCATCAGTCAATACTGACTTGACAATTGTTTCAGGGCCAAAGAATTATCCACAATCCTAATCAAATTCCTATTCAGAATAGGTTTCAGGTGATGAATAATGAATTTAATAATGATTATGCAGAATCAGAGTTTCACTTGTCACAGGACCCCTCGTGGCCGGAACGCAAATGCCTTCCAATCAGTTTCAGCACACAGTTGATAAATCCTTCAGACCTTATAATTTGAGTCTTTTCTGGAAGCCGGTAAGCCTGCACTATGATGGGTGTTGGTGGTGGAATGAATTGAAGGAGAACCATTTGGCTCTGAGGCTTTTTACAGGATTCAAATGGAGTCTTTCTGAGGACTTTTAACTTGTGGCTTGCTTTTTGGACTCTCATATTAACTTTTGCATGGATATTGTGTTGTAAATCCACAAATCTCTTCCAAAAGTGCACAATGGATTCTGAAGACAGGCCATGGCAGCAGAGAGGCAGGATCTTGGTGTAAAGACACGTTCCAATTCTACCTTTATTTCACCCCACATTTTCGCTAACCCCTTTTCATTGTTGAGGGGATAATTATGGGCTTCTACATTATGTGCGATATTAGAGATGGACTTGACATTTCTCCATTTCCATTCGTTGTGTGACCCTATATTCCCATCTATAATCAGTTTCACATCTTCTTGGATCAGACACCTGCCTTTGCAGAACTTTTTCAAATAGTGTAAGGTACCAAGGGGTTAGATATTTGGCTTTGGGCAGTGCTTCACTGCCTTATTAATATCATCTATTTCTAGGGGTTTCTTTATTATCATGTCACCTACTACCAAGAAAGGCATGGTCAGCCCCACTCCTCCCTCTGTCTGTGACAATTTGCCGGACTCACTGACAGTCTGAGCCTGTATTGCCTCTGTCTCGTTCTCTTCCTCCCCCTCACTTAAAAGGCTTGCTTCATTGCGAGCATCAAGGATGGCGCTCACACTTTCTCCATTTCCAAGTCCCTTGCTTCTAGTGACCGGAGGGGAGTAAACAGGGAGTGGGACAGGCTTTCTAGGTGGTGGAGGCGGCCTTGTTTTCGGGGCTGTATAGGGAGCCTTAGGGATATCTACTTTTATGGGTTTCCTTTTCGGGAGATATGGAGAATATAACTCAGTGAGGGCCTCCCCTCTTTCAGGGTATGGCAATCTCCGCAGAACATCTATTTCCTCAGTCAAAATTGTATTTTCCTTCTCCCTCTCTTTATTATCATCCCACTGTACAGTGAATTTAACTGACTGAGGTATGGCCTGACCTAAAGTAACAAGACTCTGCGCCACTGTGCTAGCAATGGATGGAGAGGGTTGTGTCTGTGTGTTTGTTGCTGTGGACGATTCTGTGTCATTACTTCTTTCCACAGACAAAAGGGGTGGTGAGGTGAGAGGGGTCCTTTCATGTACTACTGCCTCCTGAGCCGGGATCTGTCTTTCCTGCAGGCGGGGGTTAGCACTATCCAGAAGGTGCTGAGGAGGAGCAGAAGGAGATGCAGAAGGAGATGTGAAAGTGGATAGAGAGCTGTTCACCTGAGTCCCTCTGTGTTTGAACTTCCCCGCCACGGAGAGGGAGTATATATGTGTTGGGAGACCCAATCGGACTGGAATGTACCTGTGCTGATGTTTGCAGTCCCCCGTCTCCTAGAGAGATTCCTGATCTGTTCATTGACTTGAGTGTCTCCTCAGTAGAGGCAAAAGAGTTGGGTGAGGCTTCTATTTGGTCCTGGCTTTGAGCCCCTTGGAGTCTCCCCTGGGGTCTCTGTAGGGTGGCTAAAACTTCTACCTCTTCCTCTTGTATTGGATTTAATATAGGATAAAGCAATGTGGTTTTGGTAACGGAGTACTTCGGGAGCGGTCCCCATGACTGTATGGGAGGGGCCACGGGCAAAGTTTGAGACGGCCCTCTAAAGGTTATGGTGCTCTCTACTTCATGTCTTTTCTGGCAGACATGGTCTTCTACCTTGGTGGCCTTAAGCTTAGGTCTCTTCTGCCCCTCACTTCGTCTATCATACCAGAAGGGTGCATATCACAACCAGTTCTGTCCTCCCTCCCGCATGTACCCCAGATCCCATTGTGGGTCGCCCTTATAATATGGCCATGCTTGCAGGTCTCCCAGATAGAGAACCTTCACCATGTCCATATGGAAACCATCATTAGTGCCTGATCTGGGGAAAGGATCACAACTTTTCATGGATTCCGTCCACCCTGCCATATTATCTACCCATGGATTCTCTAAGTAGTAGTTGGTAGGAGAGACCCTACCCACATAATCTTTGCAAGATTCCCCTACTTCAGGTAATCCAGAATCAGGGAAATCTGTTGGTGTAACGAACGGTGAAGCACAGAGAGGATCTGATTACCGGTGATCTGCAGTATCACTGGGAATACAGATGTATACCAGATTATAAGTGATCTGCAGGCAAAGAGTCATAACAGATAATCACAATCAAACTAGTACTTTAGCTATCAACAGAATCTAGCTAAGTGTAGGATTACAGCTCCAGCTGGTCCCGGCACACTTAAGGATCTGACTACAGGTCTGAGTGCTCCCACGTATGTGTTTGCAACGCCAGACAACCAGCAACTGAATAAGCAGCAGAATATATAGTTGCTGGACTCTGCTGCCCTGCCCGAACCATTCAGTCAATCATGAGTCCTGCAGGAATCAGCTGACCTTCCTGATCAGCTGACACTTCCTCTGCAGGTATAAAGGTCCTGAATTCAGGCCCGCACGAGCATAGCTCTCCATCTGCCTAGGTGCACTAACAGACCCAGACACACCAAGCACATGCTGCTGCATGCAAACAGCCGCTTTGCTGTTAGGACATGCGGCGGCTTTTCCGCGTTCCACCACACAACCAGACGCGTGCAAACCACCGCGTAGGACGCGGAGTCAGCCGCCTAGCTCTTGGCACACGCGGCGGCTTTTCCGCGTTTCCTCACAGTTGGATAGCCCTTTTGTTTTATGAGCCCGTTTGCAATGAATTCCAGCATACTTACCCTCTTTGCCTCTTGAACAGGACTTGCCTACGGTATACAAAAATCGTATCCCTTAAGCGTCTTGCCCACCCCGGAGGTCAAAATCGTCAATGTGGGCTATCGGGGGCTTGATAATGTACTCTATAACGTAATACCCTTATTGCTGGCATAGACTAATGTGTGATCTGAAACCTCCCTAATATTTCAGAGTCTGTCTACCTTTGGGTCCTAAAGGAAAGATCACATCTGAATAAGATTATAAATCTAATTACAAATTCCTCACAGTGTACATGTATTCGCCACACTTAACTATGTGGTCCAAAGCCGCGTGGATCAGTAAAAACTAGATAATGTACCCTAAAGTGGGGAATATATGGGAAAGCGTGGGGGCGAGTTCTGTAAGGCCTTTCTCTAGTGGGGGGCATAAATCCCTGAGCCACTGGTCAGTCAAATGGTGTCTGTTAGGTATCTAAGGATTCTTTCTATAGTCCCAACTTGGGGACGCTTATAAACTGACTCTGTTGGAAGTTACCGTAAACTTCTTGTAGAAGGGGCAGGATAATATTTAACCTCTCCAGACACCAGAATACTGAGATTAGGATCTTCAAATGTAAGAATACCAACATTATATTTAAAGAAAGAATTCTAACTAGTGACACTAAAGAGAAAATTTCACTCCATTGGACAGAGCAGCCGTGAAGGCACTACACCTGAGACTTTTGGAACCTACTAACTGAACAAAAGAGAACATCAGAGTGCTGGTTTGTCTGGTGTAAAGACAACAATATACAGCCGACCTGCCATATCCTACCTAATACGGCAGAGTTGAAGCTCGGCACAACATATTATCTTATAACTCTAAGCAGCAGATTCAAGAGTAAGCAAGTAAGCAAAAGAGATAGAGAGAATAGAAGGCTCAGATCAAATTATATGACCGGATCCCTATATCAAAATAACTTATGGACAGACTAACAAACTATCACATACACACCCGTTCTATATTTCAAGAACAGCCCGCTCCTCCCACCCGGGGCGTTTCCTTTGGGGTGATCAAGCCCACGTCTATAACCCAGTCAATTCTAGTATGACTGCCACTATCTCAGTAAAATATGACTGTCACCCAGTCGACTACGACTGTCACTTATACACAAAATATATTACAAAAGTTTGGACAGACAGACCGCGCTGGGAAAGCAACAGAAATGAATTTCCCGAAGAGTGGGAAAATATTCTGTACTTACCCAGAGCTGTTGCTGCGTCCTGGTCTGTATTGCTACAGAAAAAGTGACACCACTTAAACAGGTAGCAATTGCAGGTTCTATTTGATTCCTCCAAATTCAGAGACAACAAGGTTAAAAGGTTTATTGATACAAAATACAAAATTAAGAGTATAATAAAATACAGTATTCTAAACACATCACATCACCTTGTGTTTCTAGGTGTCCGCTCAAGGTTGCAGTAACTTCTACCCGTCCTACATGAGTGACTCTTTCATTGCGACGGCTAAGAAGTTCTTCAGGCAGAACAGGCAGTCATGTCAATGCTGGATGGCCAGTCCAGCAAGAGTCAAGAGAATTCCAAAGTCCGAAATAAGGACAAACTTTGTATACCCTCCCTACTCCATAGCAAACCATGGAGTATAAGAAAGCCCTCTTGAAATTCTTACATAAAACCTAATAACTGGATACAAACCAGAAGCCATCTCTCGGCCATCCATGCAATTGACAGATTTACAGCCTGCTCGTAAGTGACCCTTCTGTTATCAACACAATTAAGTAGTCATACATTATGGCTAAAAAAGTCTCTCAATATCCCAGTCTCTCAATATCCCTTATCTTCATACTAAAAGGACGATTATTGGGTTAGATCAGTACTATTTCCTTGTATAAAAGCACTTTGTGTTAGTTGTAAATACATGACATGACTCATGCACCCATCTGGTTAGTTTCTGATAAAGAAGTGTTTAAGGAAGTCCACCAGACTTAAATGATCAGATACAGACCTGAATAAAAAGATTCACATCATGTAAGACTACAATATGGCTACCGCAGCATCACTAATACAAAATGGCGGAGTATAAAAGCTGTGGCACTACATGGTCCCACCGAGAAACTGGCCTCGGGGCCTTTCGGCTCTTCCTCAAAATCAGCCTCTGCGATCCAAGTCACGGCACCAAACTGTAAGCATAGATGCTTTACTTGTATTCTAACTTAACACTTATTAACTGAAAACAAAATATTAAACATCAATCTACGATCTATAAGTTGATCTGATGGCATGCCTGCTCCTATGCACATGAAATGATACACAGAGACATGTATCGTGAATAGGATCCAATTTACTTTTGAAAGCCCCTCCTTATAAAGGGGAAAAACCACAAACAAAAGTCATGTGATTGACATAGATACAAGAATCACAAATTATACAAACACATATAAATTCAGGCCTTATCATCACTCATCCTGTCACAAGCCACTTAATGTCATGGAACTCAAGACAGGTGTGAAAGGTCACTGGCCCAGCACCCAGGAAGTGGTGACCTGTTTCTGCTAAGAGCTTTTTCGTGCGTCAGTACTCTGCGATGAGGTGTATGACAGGAAAATGCCACTGGAATCGCTTGGTCTGCGGTTTAGGCTTCAAAGAGTGTGTCTCTCCATTAAAGGAAGTCAAAGGGCACATTATGTTCTGCGTACCTTGCAACTTGTAGCTTGTCAGCTAACAAAATGATTTCTGATTCTAAACTTATTCTACTTATTCTAATAATTCCTTTTATCTCTTAATGCAGATAATATGGAGTCTGATCCTGGCTGAGCTCTTTATGCTAAGCTGTGATGTGCATTTGTCTTGCTGTTTAATGCACTAAATATATATACTTATATTGTATCATTATCTCATTATTGTCCTACATCTCTCTATGGATAAATATGTGAGTAAAAGATATTAATTAAGTAATAATAAAAGAGTAATAAGGCCCTATCCCCCTTCAGTATGTAGCAGAACAAAGTATGTGTAGTTTGCCAGCAGAATCCCATAAAATAATGTCATCTTTCTATTTAAATGTAAATATCATTAAAAATGTAAGCTTTGAAAAGTTCTTTAGCAATTCAAGTCGCTAGATAGCTAGTTACAGTAGCTGTTTTCAAATATGTTCTCAATAAAGCATATATATTAACATCTCATTGTTTAAATTGCTTCTCCACTTCATGTTTCCAATATTTTGGAGTAATTCTCTCTCTTAAATTGATCAGGATCTTTACCACTGATTTAAAAGTCTCTTGAAACTGCCTGCCAACATTCTTGTATGTAAATCTTTGCATGTTTGCTTTCACAAAAAGTCAATTATGATAGATTATCTTGTAGATTAAGTTTGATATATGGTTGTTTTCTTGTTAAGTACAGTCTCTTCTCATTGCAATATGTAATGCAGTTACACGTTTGATCCTGGATATGTCATGTGTAGATTTTCTCTCTGATTGAAGTAGTTCTCTGCACCAATCATTCATTAGTATTGGAATCAGTAGTCATTCAGAATTTTCTTTCCTGGAAACTTCCTTAACAGGTATCATATGTTCCATATAACTTTCAGTCAAGTATCTGTAATTCTTGTATACGACATGCAGTTCTCATGATAGCGCAATAGGATCCCCCCTTGCGCCGCTTTACAACAAATCTAGTATCAGTCCAGTGTTTTACTAGCAGTTTAATCTGCCACCTTAATGCATTATTGACAGTTCATGCTGTTCAGAATATTTCATCTGTAATATCAAATAGTCCTTGTAACGATCGGTGTCAGCACGCAGAGAGAATCTGATTATTGGTGATCTGCAATATCACCAAGAATACAGATATATACCCGATTATTGATGATCTGCAGAATCACCGATAATACAGATATATTACTAACCTCTGGACACCTATATAGTGTGAGTGTTTGGTGCAACAGTAACAACTTTGAGTGAGGACCACCCGAGGAGCAGGTGGTCCTTGGCAGTATGAGAAATACCTCCCTTTGGAAGTACAGAGATCTTGCAGCAGCCTGAGACATCCAAGGGGCGGAGTCCCAGGCTGAATAGCAAGAAGACCCTGTGGCTAGTGACCGCTGGAAGATGGGCGTCACAAGCAGGTCTGGAGACTAACACAAATGATAATACAGTTCCCTAGTCTTGGGTGCGAGGTCCGTGGTCTCAGCACCCTGGAACTAGTCTGGAGTACAACACAAAGATAATACAGCTCCCTAGTCTTGGGTGCGAGGTCCGTGGTCTCAGCACCCTGGAACTAGTCTGAAGTATAACACAAAGATAATACAATTCCCTAGTCTTGGGTGTGAGGTCCCTGGTCTCTACACCCTGGAACAAGTCTGAATAATAATACAATGATAAACAAAAGTAATCTGGCTCAGTGTGAATTCCCAGGTCCTCCTGGTTCAAACACACTGTAGGATCTGACTATGGTCTGAATGCTTCCACGTAAGTGTTCGCAATGGCAGACAAGCTGTATATATAGTTGCAGGACTCTGTTGCCCTGCCTGAGCCACTCAGGAGTCCAGCAGGAATCAGCTGATCGTCCTGATCAGCTGATCCATCTCCTGCTGGTATAAAGGTCCTGACTTCTGGCTCGCGCGCGTAGTTCTCCATCCAGGTGCACTAACAGACCCAGCCACACCAGACGCATGCCGCTGCGTGCAAACCGCCGCGTTGGACGCGGAAACAGCCGCCTTGCTGCCTGTACATGCGGCGGTTTTTCCGCGATCTATCACAGTGTCAGACGCATGCTGCTGCGTACAAACCGCCACGCTGGACGCGGAGCCAGCCGCCTTGCTATCAGTACACGCGGCGGCTTTTCCGCGTTTTATCACAGTACCCCCCATCCTGAGGAGTGGACTCCGGACACTTTCCACCAGGTCTTCTAAAATGTGGGTCTAGAATATTTTCGGTCTCACATTCCGATTGGTCTTTTACCATCACAGGGAGGGAGGGAGGGGAATCCACGTGCACTGCTGGCTTCAACAGAGACACATGGACTGATCTTACACCTCTCATACTGGCTGGGAGATCAACAGCATAGGTGACAAAATAAACTCTCCTGATCACTGGGAATGGTCCTATGAATGTAGGACCCAGTTTGGTTGATAATCGCTTCAGGGCCCCATGCCGAGAGGATACGAACACCATGTCCCCTGGGGAAAACTCCCACTCTACAGACTTTCTCTTTACTAGTCTTATTTTTCTGAGTCCGGGGTTTCCTTGAAGTTGGTAAATATTGTAACGTAACTGGTGAGGCCCGACGAGATGTCTTACCCCCTAGAATGTCTCGCTGGCAAGGGCCCAGATTAGGCATCTGGTCCTCCACCATCTCCGCAGGTGCCCTGACCACCTTTCGAGGTAGGCCGGTCTCAGGCTTGGCATCTTTAACTAAAGCTTCTGCTTTGCCCTGCACTGCCACTCCTCCAATCTGTATCTTGGTAGCACGAACTGCCCTTCTGCCCAAGCAATGCTGATGGCAATAAGCTGACCATTTCAGCAGCTGACCTGAAGCCCAGTCAATCTGTGGGGAGTGGAGTTGCAACCAGGGCATACCAAGAACAATGGTGGAGGTTGTCATGGGCATAACCAGGAACTGTAATCTCTCTTCATGTGATGCCCCTAAACAACATGACAACCAGGGGGTTTGAAAAAGAGATTGACCATTCTGCAGCAGCGAGTCATCTACTGCAGTAACCAGAATCTGCTGGTCAGGTGGGGACAAAGGTATCCCCAATCTTTTAATGAAATCGTAAGCAATGAGGTTTGCTGCGGAACCGGAGTCCACAACGGCTTCTGCGGAACTAGTCTGACCCTCCCATGTAATAGAGCAGGGAAGGAGCAGACGATCATTGTTTAGAGGAAAAGACTGCTCGCCTATGGTGTTGACCAACCCCAGACGGCAGCATTCTCCTGGCCCCTTAGCACCATATGGATTGCGTTTTCTTAGCCCGCTGTGAATTTTCTTCACCTGACTCAACCCTGAATACCCGATTTGCATTGACTCGTCTGCGGGTGATGGAGATCGAGACAAGTCGTGTAAGACAGATCTTCTAGTATTCCTACCACGAACCTGTCTCTGGTAGCGCAAATGGCGAACCATCTGCACGGCCAACGAAATTGCCTCGTCTACAGATTTGGGCTCAGGATGTCTGATCATCACATCGTAAATTGTATCCGACAACCCTGCCAAAAAACAGTCCAACAGTGCAAATGAGCTCCATCTCACAGATACTGCCCATTTCCTGAACTCAGCTGCGTAATTTTCAACTGGATCCTTGCCCTGCCGCAACGTCTTGAGCTTCCGCTCAGCGGTAGAGGCAATGTCCGGATCATCATAAATTATAGCCATTGCTTTAAAAAATTCCTCAACTGAGGCTAAAGCCCCATCTCCTGGCTGGAGATTATATGCCCAGGTCTGGGAATCCCCTGACAACAGAGTCTTAATAAACGTAATTCTCTGTGCCACGGTTCCAGATGAATTAGGCCTCAACTCAAAGTAAGATAACACTATTTCTAAAGTTCTGAAAGTCAGATCTGTGACCAGAAAACCTTTCGGGTACAGGCATACGTATGTCTGATGTCTGTGCTAGGAGGAGATCGCACTGAGTTTATAGCTGATTGAAGTTCCTGAATAGCCCCAAATAGCTGGCTGATCTGGGTCTGTTGGTTCAAAGTTACCCCGGAAAGACTGTTTACCACGGTAGTCAGGACTTCAACATGACTATACAATGCGTCCATTTGGTTTGGGTCTGCCATTCTGTAATGATCGGTGTCAGCACGCAGAGAGAATCTGATTATTGGTGATCTGCAGTATCACCAAGAATACAGATATATACCCGATTATTGATGATCTGCAGAATCACCGATAATACAGATATATTACTAACCTCTGGACACCTATATAGTGTGAGTGTTTGGTGCAACAGTAACAACTTTGAGTGAGGACCACCCGAGGAGCAGGTGGTCCTTGGCAGTATGAGAAATACCTCCCTTTGGAAGTACAGAGATCTTGCAGCAGCCTGAGACATCCAAGGGGCGGAGTCCCAGGCTGAATAGCAAGAAGGCTCCCTATGCTACATGATTTCTGTCATTTGGCACTGTATTGGCCTAAGGAAGCGGGCTCAGACCCGCGAAACGCGTTGCCTGTGCTCAAATAAAAATCTTTTGTAAGTTTGCAGAGATTTCGTCATTGAGGTAAGATACCTCATTTTTCTTTTTCGTTTTTAAACTGGTTTTAAAAGCTTTTATTCAAATCAGGGCGCCTCTTTCCCTTATTGTGAATTGCAAGAAGACCCAGTGGCTAGTGACCCCTGGAAGATGAACATCACAAGCAGGTCTGGAGACTAACAGAAATGATAATACAGTTCCCTAGTCTTGGGTGCGAGGTCCGTGGTCTCAGCACCCTGGAATTAGTCTGGAGTACAACACAAAGATAATACAGTTCCCTAGTCTTGGGTGCGAGGTCCGTGGTCTCAGCACCCTGGAACTAGTCTGGAGTATAACACAAATGATAATACAGTTCCCTAGTCTTGGGTGCGAGGTCCGAGGTCTCAGCACCCTGGAACTAGTCTGGAGTATATCACAAATGATAATACAGCTCCCTAGTCTTGGGTGCGAGGTCCGTGGTCTCAACACCCTGGAACTAGTCTGGACTATAACACAAAGATAATACAATTCCCTAGTCTTGGGTGTGAGGTCCTTGGTCTCTACACCCTGGAACTAGTCTGAATAATAATACAATGATAAACAAAAGTAATCTGGCTCAGTGTGAATTCCCAGGTCCTCCTGGTTCAAACACACTGTAGGATCTGACTATGCTTCCACGTAAGTGTTCGCAATGGCAGACAACCAGCAACTGGCAAGCAAGCTGTATATATAGTTGCAGGACTCTGCCGCCCCGCCCGAGCCACTCAGCCAATCAGGAGTCCAGCAAGAATCAGCTGATCGTCCCGATCAGCTGATCCATCTGCTGCTGGTATAAAGGTCATGATTTCTGGCTCGCGCGCGTAGTTCTCCATCCAGGTGCACTAACAGACCCAGCCACACCAGACGCACGCCGCTGCATGCAAACCGCCGCGTTGGACGCGGAAACAGCCGCCTTGCTGCCAGTACATGTGGCGGCTTTTCCGCGTTTTCTCACAGTCCTGCATTTAACTCTATATTTTCTGAGTTGACTATGGCTAGTCTTCTTGCACCTTTAAGTCTAGTGTATATGACAGTCTTTGCATATCATGGCATTTGATGGCATTTTACTCTTAGTTTCTTCAATACCTTTCTAGTATATATGTTACGGCCAGAACCCGAAGTGTGGCCACTTCTAGTTCTGGCCGGCCACTTCGGGTTGTGGCCGGCCAATGCGCGAAGTGGCCGCAGCGCAGCGGCCAATGTTAGAAATTGAATGTTTCCTTTTAATATGAATGTAGTTTTCCTGGCCGTATGTAGCAAAAAAAACAGTTCGTTCATTGAATGAAATGAAGCCGCCCGGCTTCTGCTCCGCCTCCTCTCCTCCGCCCCTGCCTCTCTCTCTCTCTCTATCTTCTTCGGGCAGCCGGCGGGGACACGCGTGTCCCCGAGAGTCGTTCGTGGCGCCAGGAAAGCAGAGCGGGGAGGCTGCAGACATTGCTTCTGCCAGCCCCCGCTCTGCAGGGACGAACGACAGGATTGCCTGCCACTACGAACGACTCTGGAGGGGACACGCATGTCCCCCGCTGCCAGTGTCGGGGAGAAGAGAGAGAGAGAGAGAGAGGCAGGGGCGGAGGAGAGGAGGCGGAGCAGAAGCCGGGCGGCTTCATTTCATTCAATGAACGAACTGTTTTTTTGCTACATTTGGCCAGAGACGGCCAGGAAAACTACAATCATATTAAAAGGAAACATTCCATTTCTAACATTGGCCGCTGCGCTGCGGCCACTTCGCGCATTGGCCGGCCAGAACCCGAAGTGGCCGGCCAGAACTAGAAGTGGCCACACTTCGGGTTCTGGCCATAACATATATACGGATTAGGTATTTAATTGACATTTGAGCTGTTCTTGCTCTTCAAGTCAAGTAGCGGGGGTTCCTCTAGTTGTGGTGCATCTTCCTTTTCCACCATCAGGCAATGCTAGAGCCAGTCATAGGGCAATTTTCATTTGTCCCAGGATGCTTTCTTGAAACTTGAAAAGGATAGGTAACAACAGTTATCTCCAAGTTGTATTATTAAACAGAATGTTGTATTGTTTCCTTATCAGTTGGGTTGCACTTTAGTACAGTTGCCATTCACTATGCAGAGCTATATGCAGATTTACAGTAGTCCCTTGCTGAATATATCTTTTCATCATTTAGGATATTTTCATCTCTCTTGGAATGCAAACAAATGTTATACTGTCCTTTATTCTGGAGAATTGGATCTTCTCTTTTTACTGTCCACCAAGGAGCATAATTCTAAGTTGTCATTTACAGTTCATGTATTTCATAATTGAACATTTCTGAAGAATATTTTTCTTAACTTCATGTGAGCATGTGTGTAGGGGTTAATGCTCTCATCTTGCAGCGCTGAGTCTGAAAGGAGTTTGTATGTGCTCCATGTGTCTGTGTTGGTTTCCTTTTGGGCACTTTGGTTTCCAACTCTTCAGATAGTACTGGAATGGCTAGGTTGGGCATCATCTTCAAGGATAAAGGCTGTATGAGCAAATCCAGCAGTTACTCTTGTTCAGATACTGGGCATACTGTTGATGCATCAAGTTCAATTTATTTTGAAGTCTTCCTTGCAGGTTGTGAAGTTCAGCTTTTGTAATCATTAAATGCATCAGGTACAGCAAACACCATTGTAGCGGTATTTTTGCGGATAATTTATATTGTTCTCAGCAACTATGAGAAAAAATAAAAAGGAAGGAGAGAAGGGGAGACACAAAAAAGTAATATGCAACATTCTGGTGAATTTTCAGCATAAAAAAACTAAACTAACTACCTTCCCACTTGTGTTTCAAAAAGAAAAATATATTATGATGCTATGTGGTGCTGGGTGCATTCTTACTAGTTTGCTCTAGTGTTCAAACTTATAACTACAGGTTCCTTATCTTCTTGCTTATGCCTTTTCTTAAGTTCATCTTAGTTTGTCTTTTAAAAATCAAAGTAGTATTATCCATTTTCTGTAAAAGTTGAGATATGTCTTCTCGTTGAAAAATGTTCATTTTCTTCTTCTGAAATAAAAAAAACCTTTCACTTTTAAACTGTGTATTAAAATCCATCAATAGCATATCATACATGTCTTCGTTTGTGGCTTCATGTGTTTCATGCCTTTTATCATAGCTTGACATCAGTAAGTCCTTGTCCATGTACAAAAACATTTTCTCTTGTTATCTGTTCATCACTTTAGTAAACTGTTGTCCTCAGCGTCACACTTCCTGAATAGAGTATCAGCTTGAAATTCTTCTCCTTGAACTTCATCAGTAGATTACTCAAGGCATGGATTTTCTCTTCCAGTCTCTTGGTGTACATAACTTCATTTCTCCTTCATATATTTAAAAGTCTTCATCAATTCAGGCTTCATTCTTCACATTAGGCCTTTAATCATCTTGTACATAGAATGTAGTTTAGTGCAGTCTTCTATAGAACCGGCTTGATTGCTGTATATTATTATTGTGAACAGTTATCTCCTTGTTTCTCCTGTAGTATGGCTTTCTTCCTGTAACTTCTCATAAGTCTTTAATTTCTTTTATTGTACCTGCTTCTATATTTTGTAGCATGGCAGTATATTGCTGCATAGGTAGAAAAATCTGTCTTCCACATCTTCTTCATATACAGAATCAAAAATAGAATATCTACAGTGGTGTGAAAAACTATTTGCCCCCTTCCTGATTTCTTATTCTTTTGCATGTTTGTCACACTTAAATGTTTCTGCTCATCAAAAACCGTTAACTATTAGTCAAAGATGACCTAATTGAACACAAAATGCAGTTTTATATGATGGTTTTTATTATTTAGTGAGAAAAAAAAAATCCAAATCTACATGGCTCTGTGTGAAAAAGTGATTGTTAAAAAATAACTTAAAGGTGGTTTATTACACCTGAGTTCAATTTCTGTAGTCACCCCCAGGCCTGATCACTGCCACACCTGTTTCAATCAAGAAATCACTTAAATACGAGCTATCTGACACAGAGAAGTAGACCAAAAGCACCTCAAAAGCTAGACATCATGCCAAGATCCAAAGAAATTCAGGAACAAATGAGAACAAAAGTACTGTAATTGAAATCTATCAGTCTGGTAAAGGTTATAAAGCCATTTCTAAAGCTTTGGGACTCCAACAAACCACAGTGAGAGCCATTATCCACAAATGGCAAACACATGGAACAGTGATGAACCTTCCCAGGAATGGCCGGCCGACCAAAATTACCTCAAGAGCGCAGAGAAAACTCATCCGAGAGGCCACAAAAGACCCCAGGACAACATCTAAAGAACTGCAGGCCTCACTTGCCTCAATTAAGGTCAGTTTTCACGACTCCACCATAAGAAAGAGACTGGGCAAAAATGGCCTGCATGGAAGATATCCAAGGCGCAAACCACTTTTAAGCAAAAAGAACATTAAGGCTCGTCTCAATTTTGCTAAAAAAAACATCTCAATGATTGCCAAGACTTTTGGGAAAATACCTTGTGGACCGACGAGACAAAAGTTGAATTTTTTGGAAGGTGCGTGTCCCGTTACATCTGGCGTAGAAGTAACACAGCATTTCAGCAGAAGAACATCATACCAACAGTAAAATATGGTGGTGGTAGTGTGATGGTCTGGGGTTGGTTTGCTGCTTCAGGACCTGGAAGGCATGCAGTGATAGATGGAACCATGAATTCTACTGTCTGCCAAAAAATCCTGAAGGAGAATGTCCGGCCATCTGTTCGTCAACTCAAGCTGAAGAGATCTTGGGTGCTGCAGCAGGACAATGACCCAAAACACACCAGCAAATTCACCTCTGAATGGCTGAAGAAAAACAAAATGAAGACTTTGGAGAGGCCTAGTCAAAGTCCTGATCTGAATCCTATTGAGATGTTGTGGCATGACCTTAAAAAGGCGGTTCATGCTAGAAAACCCTCAAATAAAGCTGAATTACAACAATTCTGCAAAGATGAGTGGGCCAAAATTCCTCCAGAGCGCTGTAAAAGACTCGTTGCAAGTTATCGCAAATGCTTGATTGCAGTTATTGCTGCTAAGGGTGGCCCAACCAGTTATTAGGTTCAGGGGGCAATTTCTTTTTCACACAGGGCCATGTAGGTTTTGAGTTTTTTTTCTCACTAAATAATAAAAAAACATCATTTAAAACTGCATTTTGTGTTCAATTATGTTATCTTTGACTAATAGTTAACGGTTTTTGATGAGCAGAAACATTTAAGTGTGACAAACATGCAAAAGAATAAGAAATCAGGAAGGGGGCAAATAGTTTTTCACACCACTGTATGTATATTTATCAGTATTTTTCAAAAAACTTTGTATTGGCTGTCTTATTCAATGACTGGATGATCTTGACATCTTAGTCTTGATCTTGAAATCTTGATATGTTGTAACAGTCTCTATTGTAGTTTCAAATGTCTATCAAAACCTTCTTTCACTCATCTTCTAATATGTTCTATGTCAAAAATCTTGTCCTCTTCTAGTTCATCAGATTTATCTATAAAAACTGAATATCTCCATCTTCATCTTCTAATGCTCACTTCTTCACTCACCTGATAATATCATTTATCTTTTAACCTGATATCTTCTTCTGTCAGTTCTTCTTTTCTTGTATTCCTTCAGGCCCACTTTTCTCTTAGTGCTGTCTCGATCTTCTCTCAGCTGGTGCGTCAATCAGTGGTTGGAGTTGTTAAAGAAGTAAAAGTACTTTTTAGTCCTCACACTTCTCTGGTTACTCCAGTTCCAATTGTTTCTTCTTCAGCTGTTTTCAGATCAGAGCTTCTTATAACATAGCCTCATTCAATGGCTTGTCTTCATGTTGATATCTTTGCATAGTCTTCTAGCATGTAGCTTTCATTGCTTATCTTAGCGGGTTAATTCTGGGTGCCTGCAAGGAATGCTTGTTTGGAGTCTTCTTTGGTTCAGACAAAAGAGATTATCGTGTGAGCCTTCCAGGCTTCAGTAGAAACATTTTCAATTCTTCTGTAGTCAAACCTTCTTAGTATAACGTAGTCACAAAAATAGAATCTTGATGCTTCTCAATAGAATCTAGCCTCAAAAATGAGTAAAGATTCCCCCCCTTGAGGCTAGGACTATAAAAATTAAAAACCTTCTTGTTTAACTGTCACTTCTGTATATTCATCCGTTACATCTAAACATGGCAGCTGCTATATCTGAGTCTTCATTGCTCCTTTAGCTTTTCATGACGAAAAATTAAAAAGAAAAACAACAAAAAAAACTTCAATCTTCACTAGTGTATTCTTCTTCTATTTCCTTCTTGGCATATTTGTTGATTAACTTACATCTCATTTATGCCTGCTGTAACTTGTCTTGTATCTGCAGTTTTATACATTTAATGAGCCATACATCTTTAAAACAGAATTTCTCTCTCTCTATTTTTTTTTCAAAAAGTTAGTTATGGGAGCTTTTGCTTTTATCACAAAGTCTGTTCAATTCTCTAGTATAAAAATAATGTTACTTCTCTTGATAGTAGAATCTCTTTCATATATAAAGAAAAATGTTCTTTGTTTGACAAAAACTGCTCTCTCACTCTTCTTTCTCGTTGAGCTTCTTTCAAAAAGTTTTTCTGCACTTCTAAGGTAGCCATTTTCATAATGTATATTAATGTACTCTGCTTCAATATGCTGCTTCAATATAATCTGCATCATTTTGTCAGAAAAATACATGTAGCGCTATTCCTTTTCTTAGGTTCAATAGGCCAAAGTATTTATTTTCTCTTCTACATCTTTTCATATACTATAAACTGAGTGTGCTCATTAGTAATTCTCTTCTGTGAGACTTTGAAACATAAGAATATCTTCCTTCTTTGCTTCAGATTTTGGATGCTTCATATGCATATCCAATTCTATATTTACGGTAAGTATATAAGTGCTTTTTTTATTCTCTTATCGCGATAGAAAACTATGGTCTATGCTTCCACCATAGAAAGTATTTTTCAAGATAACAATCAAGATAACCATCAACTATTGGGCGCCAACTGTCAAAAACCTGAGCGGTTCTTGCCTTTTTCATGATTGCTAACTCAGTAAAGGATCAGCCCTTAAAGCATTGCTGTAATGATCTGCTCAGCTATTTGCACAGGCAGACAGCTGTTTGACCATTCTTTAGGTCTGAGTGCTGCAGGTCTCTGGAAGCGAGACCTGTCTTCGCTTTGCAAGTTTCAGAGTTGCTCTGCTGGTGAGGAATTTGCATACACTTGTCATGCAAATTGCTTTGCTGCTTCCTTTGATGGCTTGCAGTATAAATGCCTTTTGCTCCCAGAATTCCTTGCTGGTCATGATGGTTTGTTCCTGCTAACTGAGACCTGGAGTCTCAGCCTTTGCTAACTGTTTGCTAAGATTATATTAGAGTAATTCCTTGGGAGTGCACTAGGCAGTCCTTCTAGCGTAGTCAGGTTGTACTTATCTGTTTTGCCTTGTACTGTCTATCTGTTGCAATTGTCTTGTCACCAGCGGCGGTCGACAGGAAATCGTGCTGTCTATTGGGATCGCATTCACCCTAGCGGTAGTGGCAGTGGTTCCTTCTGTCTGGGAGGGTAAGCCAGAGCTGCGGTTGCTACTGGCTACTCCTTCTGTCTGTCTTGTCTGGAGCGAACACTTGCTGTAGGCTCGGTGAGGCAACCGTTTAGCAAGCGTTTGCGTTCTCATTTCGTGTTTGTGTTACATTGGTTAGTTAGGGTGGCACACTTATCACTGGGTGCCTAACGCACGGTGATCGTGTCTTAAACGCGTTCGCTGTTGCGAATGAGTGCGGTGTTCGCATTTAGCTAGCGTTTGTTAATTTCCTTGATGTTCTGATCATTGTTATTTGCTGTGTCTTTCTTGCTACACTTGTGCTCTGTCTAACTCGGTCTTGTGTCACTATTGGCAATCGCCACTCTTGCGATTGCATTTCCACTTCGTTTCTGCTGTTGTGTGTTCACCGTCACTGGGTGGCGACTAGATTGGTGGACCAAAGCTGGGTTCTGTAGTTTTACATGCTTGTGGAGGACTTCCGCAGTGTCAGCGCACATCTTGTGCGCTGACCACGGAGATAGTTCCACAATCGTTAAAGTTGTTATCATATAAATCAGGCATAACGGGGTCTGAACCCTCTATAACCGTAATTATAGATTGACGGTATACCTTTAAATGAATCCGAGCACTCAGTATATGATTTTATATAAAAAATTGTATTTGCTTATCATACAGCATATATACAAAATATGAATAGTTCCAAGTAGTGTTTCCTTCTAACAGTATTCCATCTCATCAAGGCTTTATAGCCAAGCGATCATCAATCTTCTAAGTACATTCAAAAAAGAATATAATAGTTGTGTTATGTAGAATAGGATCAAAAGTAGTCTCATCTGTATCAATAGCTGTGTATCTAGTAGCTGTGTAAAACTTGTAGTAATCTTCTTAAAGACATAGCATAAAAATAGCTTCTAAAAAAACTTCTTGCTAACATCTTAACAGAACTTAATGCTGAAAAATGAATAAAGTAAATCACCAGAATATTAAGCATATTACCCCTTCTCTGTCATCTCTTCAGCATCTAGAACCACATGTGGGAAGGTAGCTTCTGCCTCGTGTGTCTTCTCAGGAGATTGTTGGGCTTCTGCAAACGATGAGCTTTCAGTGCCTACATTTATAGTGATTGGATGCAATATGGCTGCCTAATCTGGAATCTCCCTAAATCCCAGCTTCTGATTGGCTAAAGCTTCCGTGCGTCAATGCTTTATTATGTTTTGAATACCTAAATCATTATATTATTGTTTATATCTTGTAGGAATTAACGTAATTTGGAGTGTTTAACATTTTGTTTAGGTCATTTCTGACGCAGTTAATTAAAAATGGATGTCGTCAGCCATCTTAACTGCTGGTTCACTTTTTTGACCCAGACATTGGACTTCCAAAAACATTAAACAATGTTATTTATGACGCATTTCTGATAATATGTCCTTCTGCTAATTAGTTTGGAATGTGTGTTCTTTCCCAAACAAGAAATAGGGCTTGTTGACCCAAACAATCTGTGAATTACAGATATAGTAATGTAATGCTTATTGAAGTACACAGGGCTTCTAATATACTCATTTAAATATAAAGCTTATTATATAATTCTTCTTAAAACAATTAATCATATAAGATATAATTGCATATTAAAACTTAATAATATAAAATCATCCTATACAATAAAACCTAACTGTCCCTGCGTCATCAGCATCTTTTCCTGTCTGTCCGCCCGAAACTTTTTTGTACTGCGCATGTGCGCAGTACAGAAAGCCGTTGGAATGGGAGGTGAGGCCAGGGAGTAGGGCGGCGGGTGCGCGCGCGGTGGGCGGCCGTGTGCGTGGCGGGAGCGCGCGTTGTGGGCGTGCACGCACCAGGCGGCGATAATTTCCCTACCTAGAGCCCGTTTTTATACGGGCTTAGGTAGACTAGTGTTCTATATATTTGTCTTTCTGATGAAGAAATAAATGTAATAACTCCACCGACAGATATCACTATTAAATCATGTAATTAACAAGCTGTATTAATAATATTAATTATAAGACTATGAAACTGCCAGGTGGCATAAGTGTCCTAAATACGGGACAATAGAACAAACCTATTGATATTCCAGAATTTTTGATAAGACCTCCTAACCCAAACATTCATGTGGTACGCTTCTAATATGTTTTAAAACTTTCACTGAAGAATCCACCATTTAAATGTATTTCAAAGTAATAGATTCTATTATATAGGGTTTAACAATAATTATTTATTTCTTTGGAAGAACTGTATTGATTATTAATATTTAGATTAATAATATTTATGTTTAATAACTGAGCAAATGTACAGTGGCTTGCAAAAGTGTTCGGCCCGCTTGAAGTTTTCCACATTTTGTCACATTACTGCCACAAACATGAATCAATTTTATTGGAATTCCACGTGAAAGACCAATACAAAGTGGTGTACACAGGAGAAGTTGAACAAAAATCATACATGATTCCAAACTTTTTTTTTTACAAATAACTGCAAAGTGGGGTGTGCGTAATTATTCAGCCCCCTGAGTCAATACTTTGTAGAACCACCTTTTGCTGCAATTACAGCTGCCAGTCTTTTAGGGTATGTCTCTACCAGCTTTGCACATCTAGAGACTGAAATCCATGCCCATTCTTCTTTGCAAAACAGCTCCAGCTCAGTCAGATTAGATGGACAGTGTTTGTGAACAGCAGTTTTCAGATCTTGTCACAGATTCTCGATTGGATTTAGATCTGGACTTTGACTGGGCCATTCTAACACATGGATATGTTTTGTTTTAAACCATTACATTGTTGCCCTGGCTTTATGTTTGGGGTCTTTGTCCTGCTGGTAGGTGAACCTCGGCCCCAGTCTCAAGTCTTTTGCAGACTCTGAGAGGTTTTCTTCCAAGATTGCCCTGTATTTGGCTCCATCCATCTTCCCATCAACTCTGACCAGCTTCCCTGTCCCTGCTGAAGAGAAGCACTCCCAGAGCATGATGCTGCCACCACCATATTTGACAGTGAGGACGGTGTGTTCAGAGTGATGTGCAGTGTTAGTTTTCCGGCACACATAGCGCTGTGCGTTTTAGCCAAAAAGTTCAATTTTGGTCTCATCTGACCAGAGTACCTTCTTCCGCATGTTTGCTGTGTCCCCCACATGGCTTGTGGCAAACTGCAAATGGGACTTCTTATGCTTTTCTGTTAACAATGGCTTTCTTCTTGCCACTCTTCCATAGAGGCCAACTTTGTGCAGTGCACGACTAATAGTTGTCCCATGGACAGATTCCCCCACCTGAGCTGTAGATCTCTGCAGCTCGTCCAGAGTCACCATGGGCCTCTTGACTGCATTTCTGATCAGCACTCTCCTTGTTCGGCCTATGAGTTTAGGTGGATGGCCTTGTCTTGGTAGATTTACAGTTGTGCCATACTCCTTCCATTTCTGAATGATCACTTTAATAGTGCTCCGTGGGATGTTCAAGTCTTTGGAAATCTTTTTGTAGCCTAAACCTGCTTTAAGTTTCTCAATAACTTTATCCCTGACTTGTCTGGTGTGTTCTTTGGACTTCACGGTGTTGTTGTTCCCAATATTCTCTTAGACAACCTCTGAGGCCATCACAGAGCAGCTGTATTTGTACTGACATTAGATTACACACAGGTACACTCTACTTAGTCATTAGCACTCATCAGGCAATGTCTATGGGCAACTGACTGCACTCAGACCAAAGGGGGTTGAATAATTATGCACACCCCACTTTGCAGTTATTTATTTGTAAAAAATGTTTGGAATCCTGTATGATTTTTGTTCCACTTCTCGGGTGTACACCACTTTGTATTGGTCTTTCATGTGGAAATCGAATAAAATTGATTGATGTTTGTGGCAGTAATGTGACAAAATGTGGAAAACTTCAACGGGGCCGAATACTTTTGCAAGCCACTGTATATATAAGATTGCTGCAGTAATGTGAGTTTTAAACTTGCTTCCAGTCAGTCTTTACAGTACGCTTATCTTGACCTTGACATTTGAAAGATGCTTCTAACAAACAAGAATGTTTTAGCCTCTGTAACTAAAATAATATAATAATTATGAGTTTCACTGCCTGGAATATGCTGAGATGTCACAGAACAATATTTTAAAAAAGTACTCTAACTTTACAGTTTACAATGAAATTTTGCATAGAACATTAAAACTTAAAACATACACATGACAGGTTTTCCTGCATAAATAAATCGCTAGAATTCTGACATGCATGCCGCTAGTCTGGTCTGGTCTAGACCAGAGCAATGGCATGCAGAACTTCTCCCGGTGCTTGGAACGAGGAGGAGGGAAGTCCCCGCCCGCTGATGCCCTCTGCCAGTCACCGCAAATGTTTAGTTCTGGAGCGGAGAGCGAGGGAGGGGGAGCCCCAAGGTGAGGGAAGAGGGGGAGACGTCTCCCCTTCGCCACTGCTGTGCCCACTACTCCCGCTCCACTGCGCTGCTTACCCTGCACTGTCTTTATGCTAGATTGGACAACATCCACTCTCCTGAAAAAGTAGATGTACGTCGTCGTCCACCCACGTTCACGTAGGACTCGGCCCCTGACCCTCAGTTCCTATATCACCCTCAGGGCCTATTCCGCATCCCACATCTAGAGATGTCGCGAACCTCCGATTTTCGGTTCACGAACCGGGTTCGCGAACTTCCTCGGAAGGTTCGGTTCGCGGAAAAGTTTGCGAACCACAATAGACTTCAATGGGGAGGCGAACTTTGAAAAATAGAAAAAATTATGCTGGTCACAAAAGTGATGGAAAAGATGTTTCAAGGGGTCTAACACCTGGAGGGGGGCATGGCGGAGTGGGATACATGCCAAAAGTCCCGTGGAAAAATCTAGATGTGACGCAAAGCATCGTTTTAAGGGCAGAAATCACATTGAATGCTAAATTGCAGGCCTAACGTGCTTTAAAACATCTTGCATGTGTATACATCAATCAGGGAGTGTAATTAGAGTACTGCTTCACACTGACACACCAAACTCACTGTGTAACGCACCGCAAACAGCTGTTTGTGTAGTGACGGCCATGCTGGACTACTGCGCAACATGGAGAGATTGCTCTTCCTCACTCAGTGAGGTCAGGTAATGTGTGACTTCCTTCTCAACTTTCCATGGCATTGTTAAAAAGCTTACGTTTTGTTTTTAAATTACATTTTCTACTTGCTGTGTACTTGTTCGGTACCGAGAATCCTGTGGAGGCGGGCAAGTCTGCCATTGTGACCCCGGCTAATGGCCGGGGAATGAGGGGTTTGAATCCGGTGTGGAGCCTGAGAAACGGCTACCACTACACATCCAAGGAGGGCAGCGGGCAGGCATGCACGCCCGCCCGCCCCGAGGTAGTGACCAAAAATAACAATACAGGAGGAGGACTTTCGAGGCCCTGCTGTGTATTTGAAATGAATGTACTTTAAATCCTTTAACGAGAACCAGTTATGGCGGGAAAAGATGACACCACATTCCTTTCACGAGAATCATATGGAGGTGGGCAAGTCTGCCATTTGTGACCCCGGGTAATGGCCGGGGAATGAGGGATGGAATCCGGTGTGGAGCCTGAAAAACGGCTACCACTACACATCCAAGGAGGGCAGCAGGCAGGCATGCACGCCCGCCCCGAGGTAGTGACCAAAAATAACAATACAGGACTCAGGAGGACCTTTTGCGGCCCTAATTGAAATGAATTAACTTTAAATCCTTTAACAGGAATCCGTTATGGAGTGCAAGTCTGCCATTGTCACCGCGGGGAATGAGGGTTGGATTCCGGCCCGAAGTGGGAGCCTGCTGAGACCCATGCTGTAGCTGCCCTGACCGTGCTTTGCAGACCAGGCATCTGTGGTCAGATGGACCCTTGAGCCAGCGGAAGACAAACCAAGTCGTAAGCATTTGCCAAGAATGTTTTACGGAGGGCAAGTTTTTTTGCCCTTTTTTTACATTTTTTGAAAATGATAGATGGTTGTATTTTTAAATTGTTTGAAAGTTTAGATAATTGTATTTTTAAATTGTTTAAAAGTGTATCCATTCTTCCTCCCCCAGCCACGAACAATACCATGGGAACGTGGAGCAGCAGAAGCCCCCTGTGACGGCTGCCGCGGTTGTTCTCCGCGCCTTGTCTTTTGAGGGGTGCTGCTTTTCCTCAGGTGTTCTTGCCAATCATAGCTGTTTGGGCCATCTCTCCAGGTGCCTTTATAAAGCAATTGTCCCTACGTGACAGTTGGCCTTTCCACGGCTCAATTTTTGCTGGCAGAGACAACAGATGGCTTTGCTCCGATCTGAGACACACACGTTAAAAAATTTCCAAACCGCTGAGCCCCCCTGAGCTGATGGCGCTACGTGGCATCAGCAGCTGAGGTTGAAGGGCATGTTGGCTGTCTGGCCATAGCGGGCGATACATGGCGCCGGACACTGCCCCAGCTGTTTCTGAGGACGAGCTCCCTCTTGTATTGCGTTCCGGAGTTGGAGCCTGATCAACGTCTACCACCACACATCCAGGCAAGGAGGGAGGCAGGCAGGCATGCATGCCCGCCCCGAGGTAGTGACCAAAAATAACAATACAGGACTCAGGAGGACCTTTTGCGGCCCTTATTGAAATGAATTAACTTTAAATCCTTTAACGGGAATCCGTTATGGAGGGCAAGTCTGCCAATGTCGCCGCGGGGAATGAAGGTTGGATTCCGGCCCGAAGTGGGAGCCTGCTGAGACCCATGCTGTAGCTGCCCTGACCATGCTTTGCAGACCAGGCATCTGTGGTCAGATGGACCCTTGAGCCAGCGGAAGACAAACCAAGTCGAAAGCATTTGCCAAGAATGTTTTACTGAGGGCAAGTTTTTTTGCCCCTTTTTTTAAATTTTTTTGAAAATGATAGATGGTTGTATTTTTAAATTGTTTGAAAGTTTACATGGTTGTATTTTTAAATTGTTTACAAGTGTATCCATTCAAGTGCAAGTTATGCACTGACTGCCAGGTATAATGTGCAGTCACAGATGCAGTGAAAGGTATGCGGTGACTGCAAACAGCCGTTTGTGTAGTGATGGCCGTGCTGGACTGGTGCGCACCGTGACGAGAGTGCAGGTGATGGTGGCTTTTCAGCCCATATGCTCGCCCGGCTGATGTAGCTGAATGACAGAACAGTGACTGTCCAGCTGATCAAATTTGGTCTGACCACAATGAAACAACGACCTTATTATCTTTTGTGTGCCACCCCCACCCGAGACACTCATATAGCCGGCGGTCATTGCTTCATTGTGATGCGCAAGCCCCTTCACCGCGGCAAGGTAATGATTACGAAGGGGGATGGGCACATGTACACTAGTGTTGGGCGAACACCTAGATGTTCGGGTTCGCGAACATTCGCCCAACATCGCCGCAATGTTCGGGTGTTCGTGCCGAACTCCGAATATAATGGAAGTCAATGGGGATCCGAACTTTCATGCTTTGTAAAGCTTCCTTACATGCTACATACCCCAAATTAGCAGGGTATGTGCACCTTGGGAGTGGGTACAAGAGGAAAAAAAATATTTGAAAAAGAGCTTATAGTTTTTGAGAAAATTGATTGTAAAGTTTCAAAGGAAATACTGTCTTTTAAATGTGGAAAATGTCATGTTTCTTTGCACAGGTAACATGCTTTTTTTCGCCATGCAGTCATAAATGTAATACAGAGAAGAGGTTCCAGGAAAAGGGACCAGTAACGCTAACCCAGCACCAGCAGCAGCACACGTGATGGAACAGGAGGAGGCGCAGGAGGAGAAGGCCACGCTTTGTGAGACACAACAACCCAGGCCTTGCATGAGGACAAGAAGCGTGCGGATAGCATGCTTTGTACCGCCATGCAGTCATAAATGTAATAAAGATAAGTGGTTCAATAAACAGGGACCACGCGGCAACGCTAACCCAGCAGCAGCAGACGTGATGGCGCAGAAGGAGAAGGCCACACTTTGTGAGACACAACAACCCAGGCCTTGCATGAGGACAAGAAGCGTGCGGATAGCATGCTTTGTACCGCCATGCAGTCATAAATGTAATAAAGATAAGTGGTTCAATAAACAGGGACCACGCGGCAACGCTAACCTGGGCAGCAGCAGACGTGATGGCGCAGGAGGAGAAGGCCACGCTTTGTGAGACACAACAACCCAGGCCTTGCATGAGGACAAGAAGCGTGCGGATAGCATGCTTTGTACCGCCATGCAGTCATAAATGTAATAAAGATAAGTGGTTCAATAAACAGGGACCACGCGGCAACGCTAACCCAGCAGCAGCAGACGTGATGGCGCAGGAGGAGAAGGCCACGCTTTGTGAGACACAACAACCCAGGCCTTGCATGAGGACAAGAAGCGTGCGGATAGCATGCTTTGTACCGCCATGCAGTCATAAATGTAATAAAGATAAGTGGTTCAATAAACAGGGACCACGCGGCAACTCTAACCCAGCAGCAGCAGACGTGATGGAACAGGAGGAGGCGCAGGAGGAGAAGGCCACGCTTTGTGAGACACAACAACCCAGGCCTTGCATGAGGACAAAAAGCGTGCGGATATAGCAGCAATGCTTTTTGCCGCCATGTAGTCATAAATGTAATACAGATGAGAGGTTCAATAAACAGGGACTGGAAACGCTACACCATCCAAGATGTTCATTGGTCATGTTACTTGGTTGGGGTCCTGGAGTGTTGCGTAGTCATTTCCAATCCAGGATTTTAATTTGAGTCAGACGGTCTGCATTTTCTGTGGAGAGGCGGATACGCCGATCTGTGACGATGCCTCCGGCAGCACTGAAACAGCGTTCCGACATAACGCTGGCTGCCGGGCAAGCCAGCACCTCTATTGCGTACATTGCCAGTTCGTGCCAGGTGTCTAGCTTCGATACCCAATAGTTGAAGGGTGCAGATGGATTGTTCGACACAGCTACGTCATCTGACATGTAGTCCTTGACCATCTTCTCCAGGCGATCGGTGTTGGAGGTGGATCTGCACGCTTGCTGTTCAGTGGGCTGCTGCTGCATGGGTGTCAGAAAATTTTCCCACTCCAAGGACACTGCCGATACCATTCCCTTTTGGGCACTAGTTGCGGCTTGCGTTGTTTGCTGCCCTCCTGGTCGTCCTGGGTTTGCGGAAGTCAGTCTGTCGGCGTACAACTGGCTAGAGGAGGGGGAGGATTTCAATCTCCTCTCTAAAGTCTCCACAAGGGCCTGCTGGTATTCTTCCATTTTGACCTGTCTGACTCTTTCTTCAAGCAGTTTTGGAACATTGTGTTTGTACCGTGGATCCAGAAGGGTATAAACCCAGTAATTGGTGTTGTCCAAAACGCGCACAATGCGTGGGTCACGTTCAATGCAGTCTAGCATGAATTGAGCCATGTGTGCCAGAGTCCTACCAGAATCCTCATCATCCTCTTGTGAGCGTTGTGATAGTTGTTGTGATGCATCATAGTCGTCACCTTCCTCCTGGTCTGCTTCTGCTGACCATTCGCGCTGAATTGTGGAAGTCCAACGTGCACCGCTCTGGCCCTCGTCAGTGGTTGCATGAAATTCCTGCTCCAACTCCAGCTGTTCCTCCTCCTCTTCTTCGTCATAGCTGCTGGGGCCAGCGTTCCCTGAGGCGGATGGCCTGATGTTGGTACCATCACGCTGATCGTTTTCTCCTTCAGATTCCCCCAGTTGCATCATGACAGCTGTTTCCTTGATTTTCAACATTGACCTCTTCAGTAAACACAGCAGTGGTATGGTAATGCTGACTGAAGAGTTGTCACTGCTCACAAGCAACGTGGTTTGCTCAAAATTTTGGAGGACTTGGCAGAGGTCCAACATGTTGGCCCAATCGGATCCACAGAAGCTTGGCAGCTGTCCGGATGCGCCTCGGTACTGCGCCGTCATGTACTGGACCACTGCACTCTTCTGCTCACAAAAGCGGGCTAGCATGTGCAGCGTAGAATTCCAGCGCGTAGGGACATCACACAGCAAGCGATGGTGGGGGAGATTGAAGCGCTCCTGCATCTTGGCGAGAGCCCCCGAAGCAGTACTGGAATTTCTACAATGTTTGGCCACTCGACGCACCTTCAACAGAAGATCGGCCACGCCTGGGTATGTCCTCAGGAACCGCTGAACTACTAGGTTCATCACGTGCGCCAGGCAAGGGATGTGTGTCAGCTTAGCCAACCTTAAAGCGCGAATGAGATTACTCCCATTATCACACACAACCATGCCCGGTTTCAGGTCCAGCGGTGCCAGCCACAAATCCGTCTGTTCCTTTATTCCCTTCCAAATTTCCTCCCCTGTGTGCTGCTTATCCCCAAGGCAGATCAGCTTCAGCAACGCTTGCTGACGCATGCCAACAGCTGTGCTGCACTGCTTCCACGATCCTACTGCTGCTGGGTTAGCGTTTCCGGATGAGGTACAGCTTTTAGATGCGTTGGAGGAGAAGGAGTCAGAGAGGTAGGTGCTGCTGTTGTTATCCAGTGGGAGGGACGGCGGTGCAGCTGTTTGCGGCGTGGGCAACACCCGCGCCGTAGCAGGTGAGGAATCGCTGCCAGGCTCCACAAGGTTCACCCAGTGCGCGGTAAGGGAGATGTATCGACCCTGGCCGAACGCACTCGTCCAGGTGTCAGTGGTGAGGTGAACCTTGCAGGCAACGGCATTCTTCAAGCTTCGGGTTATTTTGCTGACCACGTGCTCATGCAACTCAGGCACTGCAGAGCGCGCAAAGTGGTAGCGGCTGGGAACCACGTAACGTGGGATGGCCACTGACATCATGCCCTTGAAGCTGTTTGTCTCCACCACTCGATATGGCAGCATTTCGCAGGCCAGAAGCTTGGCTATGCTGGCTGTTACTGCCACGGCCCGGGGGTCATTTGCTGGCAATTTCCTCTTGCGCTCAAACATCTCCGACACAGACAACTGAACCGTAGCGCTGCACACGGAAGGGCTGTTGGTTGTTGTGTTTGATGAACACTGGGAGACCTCAAGAGCACTACTCCGGAAAGTGACAGTGTCAGCGTCGTCTGATGTTTGTGAATGTTGTGAACCACGCAATGGCTGGGCTACCGCTGCTGCTGAGGCGGGTCTGGTGGTGAGTCTGGTGAACCCAAGGGAGGCAGTGTTGCTGGTACCCTGTCCTGCCGAGTTTGCCCACAGAGTGGGATGTTTGGATAGCATGTGGCGGCTCATGCTGGTGGTGGAGAGGTTGTTAATACTTTTCCCCCTGCTCAGGCGGGTCTTGCACACCTTGCAAATCGCCATGGTAACATCCTCAGTGCAGTCTTCAAATAAAGCCCAGACTTTGGAGCACCTGCCTTGCTGGCGATTTCTGTTTGCTCCTCTTTTGCCTCTCACTTGAACTTCCACGCTTGTGGTGCCTGAAATTGCGCGCCGCCTACCTTGTGGCACAAGGCGAACTCGTGCAGCAGTGGGTTCTTCAACAGACTCATCTGTGCTGCTGCTACGACGGCGATGTTCTCGTTCACAAACAAAATCTGGGTCTCTGTCCACATTGTCCATACCCTCCTCTTCCATCTCCTCAAACTCGTCATATGTCATTGTGGGGGGCCGCCGCCGTGGAGTAGAGCTCCCCAGAACAACCTCTGCGCAGCTCACTCCAACGTCGTCTTCCAGATCTTGTCGGCTGACCTCCTGCAATTGCAACCCCTCCTGCCCAACTTGCTCTGGGATTTGGGTTTCCGAGTCCTCCTCGGACTCGCCTTGTATTTCAGTGCGCGGTGCATTTCCCACAGTTAATGGTTGTGAATCCGGGCACAACATTTCTGGCTGTTCCTCCATTGACCTTTGAAAGGTGGAAGTTTGTTGGGCTGGGAATAGCTCCTGCGAATACACCATTGTGTCCTGAGGTAATTCATCGGACTGGTTATCTGGCAGTTGTGTGTGTGGTGTCGCTGCCGGTTGTGTCAGCTTTGTGCCCACTGGCTCCTTGTAACTGGCTGAGGACTCGGACCTCGTGCGTGATGTGCTGGTGCTGCTTAACCCACTGCTGGACGCTTGAGAGGTCATCCAAGTAATTATCTGGTGGGGAGCATTAGGACCTGACCCCACTCAGGTTAAGAAGTCGCTCTCTGTAGATAGTAGATGGGGATGCACCCCTCCACCCAGGGTGGACTAGAAGATAAGCAAAAACTCGGTATACAGAGGCGCCAGAGTAGAGTAAAACGTTTTAAAAACCGCTTAAAAGGAGAGGGGGAGGTGGACTCACCTCCCTCTTACAAAAAAAGAAAACTCACTTGAGTCTCAATAAAATAGAATTGTCAAGTAATTTATTCAACTCCAACTCAAGCAATAAGTTTGAGCGCCTCTGCAAACTTATTGCTTGACCCACTGAGTTGTGCTCCCATTTTTGCCTGAAGAAGCGGGGTCACGCCCGCGAAACGCGTTGCATTTGTGGAGTTGAATAAATTACTTGACAATTCTATTTTATTGAGACTCAAGTGAGTTTTCTTTTTTTGTAAGAGGGAGGTGAGTCCACCTTAACACCCCCCTCTCCTTTTAAGCGGTTTTTAAAACGTTTTACTCTACTCTGACGCCTCTGTATACCGAGGTACACAGAGTGGCAGTAAACAGAATGCTATATAGTGTGGCTGAGCGAGCGGTGTACTACTATTCCCAGCAGACACAGAACAGTAAACAGAATGCTATATAGTGTGGCTGAGCGAGCGGTGTACTACTATTCCCAGCAGACACAGAACAGTAAACAGAATGCTATATAGTGTGGCTGAGCGAGGTACACAGAGTGGCAGTAAACAGAATGCTATATAGTGTGGCTGAGCGAGCGGTGTACTACTATTCCCAGCAGACACAGAACAGTAAACAGAATGCTATATAGTGTGGCTGAGCGAGGTACACAGAGTGGCAGTAAACAGAATGCTATATAGTGTGGCTGAGCGAGCGGTGTACTACTATTCCCAGCAGACACAGAACAGTAAACAGAATGCTATATAGTGTGGCTGAGCGGTGTACCACTATTCCCAGCAGCGACACAGAGCACAATGCTATACAGTGGCGGGTGAGCGGTGTACCACTATTCCCAGCAGCGACACAGAGCACAATGCTATACAGTGGCGGGTGAGCGGTGTACCACTATTCCCAGCAGCGACACAGAGCACAATGCTATACAGTGGCGGGTGAGCGGTGTACTAGTATTCCCAGCAGACACAGAGTGGCAGTAAACAGAATGCTATATAGTGTGGCTGAGCGAGCGGGGTACTACTATTCCCAGCAGACACAGAACAGTAAACAGAATGATATATAGTGTGGCTGAGCGAGGTACACAGAGTGGCAGTAAACAGAATGCTATATAGTGTGGCTGAGCGAGCGGTGTACTACTATTCCCAGCAGACACAGAACAGTAAACAGAATGCTATATAGTGTGGCTGAGCGAGCGGTGTACTACTATTCCCAGCAGACACAGAACAGTAAACAGAATGCTATATAGTGTGGCTGAGCGAGGTACACAGAGTGGCAGTAAACAGAATGCTGAGCGAGCGGTGTACTACTATTCCCAGCAGCGACACAATGACTGGGGGGACCCTGGCTAGCGTGGCTGGAGCGCGAACTACCCTGCCTGCCTACCCAAAGCTAAACCCACAGACAAATGGCGGAAATATGACGTGGTTCGGGTATTTATTTACCCGAACCACGTGACAGTTCGGCCAATCAGAGCACGTTCGGGTCCGAACCACGTGACCCATTCGGCCAATCACAGCGCTAGCCGAACGTTCGGGGAACGTTCGGCCATGCGCTCTTAGTTCGGCCATGCGGCCGAACGGTTTGGCCGAACACCATCAGGTGTTCGGCCGAACTCGAACATCACCCAAACAGGGTGATGTTCTGCAGAACCCGAACAGTGGCGAACACTGTTCGCCCAACACTAATGTACACGCACCAGAAAAATTAGTGTAGCGGCCGCTGCTAGCAGGAGGGGGGAGGAAGAGGAAGCTAGCAGCGGCCTTAAAAATTCAGGAATCCGCCTAGAGTCCTGGACCCTGTTGGTAGTGGCGGAGAAGGCAGTCAAGCGGCCTGCAGGCAGAGATGCTGTGTGTGGGGGCTGACTTAGTCTTCGGTCGTGCAGTAGCCCTCCGTGATCCATTCCTCATTCATTTTGATAAAGGTCAGGTACTGAACACTGTCGTGACTTAGGCGACTTCTCTTCTCAGTAACTATGCCTCCAGCTGCACTGAAGGTCCTTTCTGACAGGACGCTTGCGGCAGGGCAAGAGAGAAGTTGTATGGCAAATTGGGACAGCTCTGGCCACAGGTCAAGCCTGCGCAACCAGTAGTCCAAGGGTTCATCGTCGCTTTTCGCAGAGTCTACATCCACACTCAAGGCCAGGTAGTCGGCTACCTGCTGGTCCAGGCGTTTGTAGAGGGTGGATCCAGAAGGACTATGGCGAGGAGTTGGACTAAAGAACGTCCGCATGTCCGACATCACCCTGAGATCGCTGGAGCGTCCTGTTCTTGCCTGCGTGGGTTACTGCCAGTGGTACCTTGATTGCGTTGTGCAGCCACATCACCCTTAAATGCATTGTAAAGCATCATCGACAGCTTGTTCTGCAAGTGCTGCATCCTTTCCGCCTTTGTTGAGTTGCTAAGAGGTCCGCCACTTTGTGCCTGTACCGAGGGTCTAGTAGCGTGGCCACCCAGTACAGGTCATTCGTCTTGAGTTTTTTGATACGGGGGTCCCTCAACAGGCTGGACAACATGAACGAGGACATCTGCACAAAGCTGGATGCAGACGTACTCTCCATCTCCTCTTGCTCTTCCTCAGTGACGGGACGCAACTCCTCTTCCTCCCCCCAGCCACGAACAATACCACGGGAACGTGGAGCAGCAGAAGCCCCCTGTGATGGCTGCCACGGTTGTTCTCCTTCCGCCGCCTCTTCCTCCTCCACAGAAACACCTTCCTCATCATCACCATCATCAGTCTGACTCCTCTCCTTCCCCACACGACTCCTCTTCTTCCTCTTCCTCCCCCCTCTGTGCTGCCGCCGGTGTTGTGGAAACAACGGGTTCGTGTGTAAATGGCTCCCACGACTCCTGCTGCCCTAACTCTTCTTGTTCACACTCCTCCACAGCTGTATCCACCACTCTACGCACGGCACGCTCCAGGAAGTAGGCGTAGGGGATCAAGTCGCTGATGGTGCCCTCATCGTGACTCACCAGTTTGGTCACCTCATCAAATGGCTCCATGACCCTGCATGCGATTCGCATCAGTGTCCAGTTGTTGGGCCACAACATCCTCCCAGATTGTGTCCTTGTACTGTAATGATACAGGTACTGGGTGACGGCTTTCTCCTGGTCTAGCAGGCGAGAGAACATCAGCAGGGTGGAATTCCAGCGAGTCGGGCTATCGCAAATCAGGCGTCTCACCGGCAAGTTGTTTCTACGCTGAATGTCCGCAAAGCGTGCCATGGCCTTGTAAGAGCGCCTGAAATGCCCACACAACTTCCTGGCCTGCTTCAGGACGTCCTCTAAGCCTGGGTACTTGGACACAAATCTTTGCATGACCAGATTCAACACATGTGCCATGCAGGGTATGTGTGTCAGCTTTCCCAAATTCAACGCAGCAATGAGATTGCTGCCGTTGTCACACACCACGTTGCCGATCTCAAGCTTGTGCGGGGTCAGCCATTGCTCCACCTGTTTGTTAAGAGCAGCCAGGAGAGCTGCTCCAGTGTGACTCTCCGCTTTCAGGCAAGACATGTCTAACACTGCATGACACCGTCGCACCTGGCATGCAGCATAGGCCCTGGGGTGCTGGGGCTGTGGAGCTGGAGAGGAGATGGCGGCACCAGCCAAGGAGGAGGAGGAGGAGGAGGATGACGACAGCGAAGTGGTGATAGCAGGTATAGAGGAGGTGGCTGGAGGCCTGCCTGCAAGCCGTGGAGGTGTGACAAGTCGGTCCTCTGCGCAGCCACGTACTCCCTGCTTGCTGCCATCGGTCACCAGGTTGACCCAATGGGCTGTGTATGTAATGTAGTGGCCCTGCCCGTGCTTGGCAGACCAGGCATCCGTGGTCAGGTGGACCCTTGACCCAACGCTGTGTGCCAGAGATGACACCACTTGCCTCTCAACTGCACGGTACAGTTTGGGTATGGCCTTTTGTGAAAAATAATTGCGGCCTGGTATCTTCCACTGCGGTGTACCAATGGCCACAAACTTACGGAAAGCCTCCGACTCCACCAGCTTGTATGGTAATAGTTGGCGAGCTAATAGTTCCGCCACGTCAGCTGTCAGACGCCGGGCAAGAGGGTGACTGGCAGACATTTGCTTCTTCCGCTCAAATACTTCCTTCACGGACAGCTGGGTACTGCTGTGGGCAGAGGAGAAGGAACCGCTCAAGGGAAGAGGCGGTGTGGAGGAGGGTGGTTGTGAAGGTGCAAGGGAGAAAGTGGATGAAGACGATGCACCTGAAGGAGGAAGAGGAGAAGGAGGGTGGATTGTCTTTTGAGGGGTGCTGCTTTTCCTCAGGTGTTCTTGCCATAGCTGTTTGTGCAGGGCCGGATTACCGACCAGGCAACAAAAGCAGTCGCTTGGGGCCCCATTCAGAGTCAAAGGGGCCCCATTAGCACATAAACCAGCCCTTGCCATCCTGTCAGCGGTGGCTGGATGGTATAATGGTTAAAGGGACTCTGAGAAGTGCAGTAACTATGGAAAGATGCATATCATTTTAAAGCTCTCTTTCTCCTCTTTCCAATGATATCTAAACGGCTGCTCTGTGCCTTCTAGTTTTCGATATTTTCGCGATTGAAATCGCGGCCACAGGATGACTTTTCTCCAAAGTCAGCGGTGGCTGGATGGTATAATGGTTAAAGGAACTTTGAGCAGTGCAGTAGCTATGGAAAGATTCATATCATTTTAAAGCTCTCTTTCTCCTCTTTCCAATGATATATAAACAGCTGCTCTATGCCTTTTAGTTTTCGAGATTTTCGCGATTGAAATCGCGGCCACAGGACGACTTTTCTCCAAAGTCAGCAGTGGCTGGATGGTATAATGGTTAAAGGGACTCTGAGCAGTGCAGTAACTATGGAAAGATGCATATCATTTTAAAGCTCTCTTTCTCCTCTTTCCAATGATATATAAACAGCTGCTCTATGCCTTTTAGTTTTCGATATTTTCGCGATTGAAATCGCGGCCACAGGACGACTTTTCTCCAAAGTCAGCGGTGGCTGGATGGTATAATGGTTAAAGGGACTCTGAGCAGTGCAGTAACTAATGAAAGATTCATATCATTTTAAAGCTCTTTTTCTCCTCTTTCCAATGATATATAAACGGCTGCTCTATGCCTTTTAGTTTTTGATATTTTCACGATCGAAATCACGGCCACAGGACGACTTTTCTCCAAAGTTGGCAGCTCGATTCAGCACAATGCAATGAAATATAAGGAACCCAGGGGGATATAATTACAAACATCATGCTGGTAGGTGTGAGGATGTAATGAATTAGTTGTGGGTATGCTTAAAGGCATATCCACAGGCACTGCTTGGAGTCCCTTTAAGGGCTCTGCCGCTGACACAGGAGACCAGGGTTCGAATCTCAGCTCTGCCTGTTCAGTAAGCCAGCACCTATTCAGTAGGAGACCGTAGGCAAGTCTCTCTAACACTGCTACTGCCTATAGGGCGCGTCCTAGTGGCTGCAGCTCTGGCGCTTTGAGTCCACCGGGAGAAAAGCGCGATATAAATGTTATTTGTCTTGTCTTGTCAAATGATGCCGTGCAGCTGCAGCAAGAATGATAGCAGCAGATGGCAAACTCTCACTCACCTATCCATGATCCAAGCAATAGAGATCCCGTCATCTGAAACCCATCTGTCTCTTCTACAGTGCAGCCGCTCGCTCTGAACTTCCTGATTCTCAGATCAGACATGAAGTAGGAAGTAGTAATAGTAGTAGTAACAGAGAGGCAGCACTCTAGAGGAGACAGATGGGCTCTGGATGACGGGACCTCTATTGCTTGGATCGCAATAGGTGAATGTGATTCATCTGGTGCTGTCATTCTCCCCCACTGCGGCTGCCTTCTCTGCTGGACTATCGTATTCACTGGGAGGGAGGCTGCATGGTGGCTGTCTAGTTTGGGAGGAAATTGGTTGTTCGGTGGTGGGAGTGGTTATGTAATTCTGTCTGGGGAACGGCTTCCGGTTTGGCGGTGTCCAGAGCTTTCTGCTATTGCCAGGCTGGAGATGCAGGGGGAAAGTGCTGCTGCTGTGATATCTGGCACCCTCTTCACAGGGGTGCCCCAGCCCCTGAGTGCAAATGTCCCAGCCATTCATCTCTCACTCTGCATTTTGCCGCTGCTATTCCCTGCATTGTGCACCCACAGAGGAAAGCGTGCTGTTGCCCATAGCAACCAGTAGCTCGGCTGCCCGGTGTGTGCGACATATTGCTGTGCAGCTGCATCTTCTGATTCTATTACGACATGATGGGGGGGCCCAAATCAGTTACTTTGCTTAGGGCCCCATTTAGCCTTAATCCGGCTCTGTGTTTGTGCCCGCTCTCCAGGCGCCTTCGTAAGGCACTTGTCCCTACGTGAGAGTTGGCCTTTCCACGGCTCAATTTTTGCTGGCAGAGTCAACAGATGGCTTTGCTCCGATCTGAGACACACACGTTAAAAAATTTCCAAACCGCTGAACCCCCCTGGGGTGATGGCGCTAGGGTGGCATCAGCAGCTGACGTTGAAGGGCATGTGTGCTGGCTGGCCATAGCTGGTGATACATGGCGCCGGACACTGCCCCCAGCTGTTTCTGAGGACAAGCTCCTTCTGCTTCTATCATGGAGTCGTCTCCTCCTACTCCTCTCTGACTCCTCCTCTGAACTGTCCACCTGGTCATCTCCTCTACCGGGAACATGTGTGGTATCCGTATAATCATCATCATAATCCTCCTGGCCAGCTGCGCTTTCCTCAGACACCTCCTCAAGTGCACCAACTTCAGGTGGTCCACCATCATCCCCATCCACACACGTTACGTCCATACTATCGCCACCTAACTCAGACGTAGGAGGTGGTGTACCTGCGCCTTCTTGTTGTTGTTGCAGTAGTGGCTGGGAATCAGTGATTTCACCACCACCACCAAATAACTCCTGCGAAGTGTCAAATGCAGCGGATGTGGTGCTTGTTGTAGCGCTGGTGGCTGCTGGAGATGAGGTGTTCTGTGTTAAATACTCAATCACCTCCTCACGATTTTGGGAAGTGATGGCACGTGCCTTCTTCTGAGCACTGTATTTTGGGGCAGGTCCGCACGAAATCACAGCAACACCACCTCGCACAGCCACAGACCTGCCGGTGCCTGGTGGCCTTCCTCTGAGTCTGCCTCTACCTCTTCCTCTATACAATACAATACAATAACATTTCTATAGCGCTTTTCTCCCATAGGACTCAAAGCGCTTAGGCTCTCTCAGATTCAGTAATTAGTAGGATGAAGTATTCACACAACAAAAGTTATATTTCTGCAAATGCCAGACTGAACAGGTGGGTTTTCAGTCTGGATTTAAACACGTCCAGAGATGGGGCTGTCCTGATCTGTTGAGGTAAGGAGTTCCAAAACGTAGGGGCAGCATGACAGAAGGCTCTGGGACCAAAAGTTTCTAAGTGGACTCTGGGTATGACTAGATTATTAGAACCTGTGGATCTGAGAATGCGGGGATTGCTTCGCAGCTGTAACATATCTTTCATGTATCCAGGGCCTAGATTATTCAGGGATTTAAATGTCAGTAGGCCGATCTTGAATAGGACCCTCCATTCTATAGGTAGCCAGTGAAGGGAATGCAGGACTGGCGTTATGTGGCAGTGACGGGGTTGGTTGGTTAGCAGTCTGGCAGCAGTATTCTGTATCAGCTGTAGCCGGTACAAGGCCTTTTTTGGAAGGCCAGTGTAGAGAGCATTGCAGTAGTCCAGTCGGGATGTGATGAAGGCGTGGACTAAGGTTGGCAGATCTTCTGGGGGTATGAGGTGCTTGATTTTTGCAATGTTCTTCAGGTGAAAATAGGATGATTTCACCACAGCAGAGATTTGAGTTCTGAAGTTTAAATCCCCATCAATTAGAACTCCCAGGCTACGCACATGATCAGAGCTGCGTAGATCCGTGCCTCCTATTCCCAGTGGTGAAGACTGCAAGTTAAGTTGTTTTGTTATCATGCTCTGCCCTCCAATCAGAAGGACTTCAGTTTTGTCTGAATTTAGTTTCAGCCAGTTGTCATTCATCCATTGCTGTAGTTCACGTAAGCAGGCGTTTATAGTTAGAGTTGGGTCTGTCACACCAGGCTTGAAGGAAAGATATAGTTGGGTGTCGTCTGCATAGCAGTGGTATGTCAGGCCATGTTTTTGGATTAGTTTTCCCAACGGTAGCATGTAAATCGTGAAAAGCAGGGGAGAGAGGATTGAGCCCTGGGGCACCCCATACTTAAGTGTTACAGGGGTGGACAGGAAGGGCCCCATAGACACTTTGTGGGTTCTGCCACTCAAGAAGGATTGGAACCACTGAAGTACTATGCCATCAATGCCGCAGTATTCCTGTAGCCTGTTTATCAAGATGTCATGGTCAACTGTGTCAAAGGCTGCAGAAAGGTCTAGCAGTATGAGGATCGAGCACTCTCCTCTGTCTCTTGCCATGAGCAGGTGGTTGCATATTTGGATGAGGGCAGTTTCAGTGCTGTGGTGTTTCCTGAAGCCAGACTGGAATGGGTCATAACTGTTATTTTGTAGGATTCTGGCTTCTAGCTGGAGGTATACAGCTTTTTCAATTAGCTTTCCCAGAAAGGGGAGGTTAGAGACAGGTCTGTAGCTGGTCATTGCATCTGGGTCCAGGGAGGGTTTTTTGAGGAGAGGCCTGATGATTGCTTCCTTCAGTAAAGCAGGAAATATCCCTGATTGTAAGGAACAGTTAACAATTTTGAGGAATACCGGTACGAACAGGTCGGGGCAGTTCAACATGAACTGTGTTGGGCCAGGATCCAGGTCACAGGTAGTTAGGCGGACGTGAAGGAGGATGCTTGATGTGACTTCTTCATCAATTTCTTTGAAGTTTGACCAAGGTGTTACGTTGTCTCTGCTAATGGTCTTTGGCGCTATATTAGGCTCAGATGCTGTAAGTTGGATGGCGGACCTTATAGCGGAGACTTTGTCTGTGAAGAAATGGGCAAATTGGTCACAGAGGTCCTTTGAAGACTCGATATTAAGTTTTTGACATGCTGGGTTGCAGAGTTTTTCCACTGTGCGGAACAGTTGGGCTGGTTTGTTAACTGCATTTGCAATCTCTTGTGATAGAAAGGATGATTTTTTTCCCGTGATTACCTTTTGGTAGCTCTTCAAGTGGAAGATTAAGGCATGTTTGTCTTCTGGGGACTGAGATTTGCGCCACAGCCTCTCAAGTTTTCGGCCTTGTCTTTTCAGCTCTTTTATAGCGTTATCAAACCACTGTGCATGATGGTGTGGAGTAAGATATTTGGTGCGCAGAGGAGCAATGGTCTCAAAGGTGGAGGACACACATTTGTTGTATTTCAACACCAGAGTATCAGGGTCCAAGCTGGAGTCAGTCAATTCATCAAAGCTAAGGTTATCTCGGATATGTTGAGGTGTTAGCCCTTTTAAGCGGCGATATTTTATTTGATTCTTGACCTGGTGTTTGACGGCTGGTATTGAGAGGGAGAAGTGGATAGTGTGATGGTCTGACCAGGCAACAGGATTAATTTCCACATTGGCTATTGACAGCCCAGTATGGAATATAAGGTCCAGAGTGTGACCTTTCCTGTGAGTAGCAGAGCTGATTGATTGGAGGAAGCCCAGTTCATGTAAGGCACGAGGTAGCTCTTTTCCAAATTGTGAGGAGGAGTCGTCCACCCATGTATTGAAATCTCCAAGAACAATCCATCTGGGGTGTTCCAGTGTTAGGTTGCATAGGAGGTCTACAAGTTCCTCAAGGAAGTCTGAGTATTTTTCTGGTGGGCGGTAGATCAGCAATATGTTAATGTTTTCCTCAGCTGAAAGTTGCACCCCCAAGCATAGGGGGTCCTAGTTTGTCCATTTTGTCCATCTCGGGGGTATGCTAGCTATATGCAGTGAGGTGGGTTCTCACTCAACACAACAGGTAGTTAGATGCAGTGAGCTGGGTTCACTCAACACAACGCTAGGTATATGCAGTGTTGAGGTGGGTTAAGTAAACACAACAGGTACTGGGTAGTTAGATGCAGTGAGCTGGGTTCACTCAACAGTAAAGGTACTTAAGATGCAGTGATGTGGGTTCTCACTCAACACAACAAGTAGTTAGATGCAGCGAGGTGGCCAGGTGGGTTCACACTCAACACAACAGGTAGTTAGATGCAGTGAGCTGGGTTCACTCAATACAACGCTAGGTATATGCAGTGATGAGGTGGGTTAAGTAAACACAACAGGTACTGGGTAGTTAGATGCAGTAAGCTGGGTTCACTCAACAGTAAAGGTACTTAAGATGCAGTGAGGTGGGTTCTCACTCAACACAACAGGTAGTTAGATGCAGCGAGGTGGCCAGGTGGGTTCACACTCAACACAACAGGTAGTTAGATGCAGTGAGCTGGGTTCACTCAACACAACGCTAGGTATATTATTTTATTATTATTTTTTATTATTATGCAGTGATGAGGTGGGTTAAGTAAACACAACAGGTACTGGGTAGTTAGATGCAGTGAGCTGGGTTCACTCAACAGTAAAGGTACTTAAGATGCAGTGAGGTGGGTTCTCACTCAACACAACAGGTAGTTACATGCAGTGAGCTGGGTTCACTCAACACAACGCTAGGTATATGCAGTGGTGAGGTGGGTTAAGTAAACACAACAGGTACTGCGTAGTTAGATGCAGTGAGCTGGGTTCACTCAACAGTAAAGGTACTTAAGATGCAGTGAGGTGGGTTCTCACTCAACACAACAGGTAGTTAGATGCAGCGAGGTGGCCAGGTGGGTTCACACTCAACACAACAGGTAGTTAGATGCAGTGAGCTGGGTTCACTCAACACAACGCTAGGTATATGCAGTGATGAGGTGGGTTAAGTAAACACAACAGGTACTGGGTAGTTAGATGCAGTGAGCTGGGTTCACTCAACACAAAGCTAGGTATATGCATTGATGAGGTGGGTTAAGTAAACACAACAGGTACTGGGGTATATGCAGTACTGGGTAGTACAATGTGCAGCTCCCTGTCACACACACAGGCAGTCAGTCACTGAATGTGCTGGGCTGCTGGCAGTGGCACACACACTATCAATTAGCAAGGCTGTGCATGCAACACAAGTGTCAGTTTGACACACAGAAAAAAAAATGTACAGGTTGAGCTCTGAAAAGAGCTGTTGCTGGGTGCTTTAAAAGCAATAATAATCAGTCAGGAGCAAGCAAAGCAGCCTAGAACCTAACTACTCTGTCCCTAGGAGAAAAAGTCTGCAGCAGCTGTCCCTTTCCTCTCACTAGCAGGCACACGAGTGAGTGTAATGGCCGCCGGAGGCTGCCTTATATAAGGGGGGGGTGGGGCTCCAGGGCTTAGTGTAGCCTGAATGGCTACAATGTGCCTGCTGACTGTGATGCAGAGGGTCAAAGTTGACCCTCATAGTGCATTATGGGGCGAATCGAACTTCCGCAAAAGTTCGCCTGGTGCAGGCGAACGCGAACCCCCTAAGTTTGCCTGGAACCGTTCGCCGGCGAACCGTTCGCTACACCTCTACCTACATCCCAGTCCACTAATAGCATTTTTTTTTCAAAATAACAATTACTTTTTATAAATAACATTGACATTTGTTTTCTCAAATTAAACTTGTATGTGTAAACCTGCACCATCATGTGCAGAGCCTAGTCACCACATCTCTGGCACACAATGTTGGGGCAAGAGTCCATCTAACCATTGATACCTGGTCTGCAAAGCATGGTCAGGGCATGTATATTACCTATACCGCACATTGGGTAAACCTGCTGACCACTGTGGCAAGCCTCCACTGCGTGGCTCTGCAAAGGAGTTGGTGACACCACCACCCCCACCATGAATGGCAGGCAGGCCTGCTGCCAGCCTGACACCTGCTGGCTGACATTTTTGAAAAAAACGAATTTAAAACTTTTAAAAATAACATTTACATTTTGAATTTGTATAAAAAAAAGTATTTTTACATTTTTCATAAATAACTTCGACAAATAAGATAAACTAAAAAAACAAAAACAATTTGCAAGGTTGCCAGTTCATGCATACCACCACCTCTCTCGCTTCTCATTCTTGTAAGAGTGGCAGACACCATGATGGTGTATCCGGTAGCCTGCATTTTATTGCTAGAAACTAGAACTAGAAAAAAGCCAGCCCTTAAAAAATGGGTGCTAGGTGACGGACGCTCCCTCCCCCAACAACGCAAGCACAGATGTGCTCTCGCTCGTCCTCCACCGCTGTCTGCAGTATATGCACACAGACAAACAATGCCGATATGTGTACAGGGAAAATATATATGCAACACAGGAATCAAATATTGACTCCGAGTCCCACAATTGTACAAGAATGGTGTCGGAAGTCTCGACACATCAATTTCTTAAATCAACAAGACTGTATCTAGAAATATGTTATGAGAATCAGTTAAAACATATGTCACAACCTGATGCCTCTAGCAAGCTCCAAGCGGGTGTCTTTGCTTATCCCCCCCACATGGTAGGTCCCATGCGCATGAGGTGTACAAACTGCTGTATGTGCAAACACACAATCAGTGGGGTGTAGCTAGCCCTGGAAACCTGGACTTGATTGCATGGGTGTTGTTTGTGGTATAATACCAGAGATTTGTGTGGATCAGTGTTAGACCAAGAGTGCAGTGATTACAGATCACCCGAACCTTCGATTTTAAGTTCGCGAATCGGTTCGCGAACTTCTGCAAAAAGTTTGGTTCGCAGGAACTTTTGCGAGCCGCAATAGACTTCAATGGGGAGGTGAACTTTGAAAACTAGAAACATTTATGCTGGCCACAAAAGTGATGGAAAAGATGTTTCAAGGTGTCTAACACCTGAGTTTTTTCAGTAACCACAAGAGGGAAATTTTTTTTTCAAAAAGACCTTATAGTTTTTGAGAAAATTTATTTTAAAGATCTCCTTCTGACTGTGCGGAAATTAAACGCCCGCCGACTTTAACGGTTAATAGCAAAGCCCCTTTAAAAGCTAGATACACCAAAATTGCTGGGAATGTTAAGTAGAATAGTAGGAACAAGAGGAAAAAAACATTTTGAAAAAGACCTTATACTTTTTGAGAAAATTTCAAAGAAAAAACAGTCGATTCATTAAAAAAAGAACCGATTCATTGAAAAGAACCGGATGATTCGTGAACCGTTAGTATAGCTTAGAATGCGTCCTGTGCGGGACGTATAGCTGCTGGCTCCCTGTGCCAGGCTAGGTGAGGGTGACAGGTGAAGGCAGGTGGGGAGACACAGCGGGAGTCGGCAGCTATGCGTCCCAAAGGACACATTCTCTGCTATGTGGGGGGGCGTCGGAGATCTTCAATCAACTTAATTGAAGATCGCAAGATAAGAGGATATGTATTCGTTGGATCGTTTACCGAGGATTTTGGTGTGGGAACATTTTTTTTAAAGGTACAGGTAAGTATTTATGGTTAATTTAGAATAATAAAATACTTTTCTTGTGGTTGTGTTTTTATTTAACCCTTTGTGGACATGGGTAAGGGGTACTCTGTACCCCTATACTCATTTCTCCTGGGAGGGGGGCATCTGGGGTCCCCTTCTTAAAGGGGAATCCCAGATGCCACCATGAACCCCCCCCCCAGGGAGTCGTCACCCCCACCTCCTCCTGGGGCACCGGAGGTGGGGAAGAGCCCCTTGTCCATGGATTGGACAAGGGCTCCGGGGGGGGGGAGGTTTGGCCGCCCATCCCCCCCAGAGCCCCCCCATACCATGGACCATGCGGGCTGGTATAGCTCAGAGTGCGAAGCCCCAGTCGGCCGGGGCTCCGCATTCTGGCTATCCCGTCCTGCATGGGAGACAAGGGGTTACATGTCCCCCATGCAGGCTGGGATAGCCAGAATGCAGAGCCCCGGCCGACTGGGGCTTCGCACCCTGAGCTATACCAGCCCGCATGGTCCATGGTATTAGGGGACTCCGGGGGGAGGGGTGGCCAAGCCTCCCCCTCCCCCCCGGAGCCCCTTGTCCAATCCATGGAAAAGGGGCTCTTCCCCACCTCCAGTGCCCCAGGTGGAGGTGGGGGCGACGACTCCCTGGGCGGGGGTTCATGGTGGCATCTGGGAGTCCCCTTTAAGAAGGTGACCCCCAGATGCCCACCCCCCTCCCAGGAGAAATGAGTATAGGGGTACAAAGTACCCCTTACCCATTTCCACAAAGGGTTAAATGAAATAATAATGCAACAACGAGAAAAGTCCTTTAATGTTCTAAATTAACCATAAATACTTACCTGTACCTTTAAGAAAAAAATCCCACGCCAATTAGGTCCCACGACAGTATCCTCCATCTTGCGACCTTCTGATACATCTTGATTGAAGATCTACGCCGCCCCGACGCCACACACGCCGCCCCCGCCACACTGCTCTCAGCTATACTAAGTATAGCTGAGAGTGCGTCTATACGGACGCATTACCGCTAACTCCCGCTGCCCTCCCTCCCTCTCTCACACCTGTCACCCTCACCCTGTGGAAGAGCCTCTTGTCCATGGATTGGACTAGGGCTCCAGATGGGGGGAGGGGAAGGCTTGGCCACCCCTCCCCCCGGAGCCCCCCCATACCATGGACCACGCGGGCTGGTATAGCTCAGGATGTGAAGCCCCAGTCGGCAGGGGCTCCGCATTCTGGCTATCCCAGCCTGCATGGGGGACAAGGGGTTACAGAGGCTCGGGAGGGGGGACCCCACGCCATTTTTTTTTCATCAGATTTCCCACACTCAGCACATGAAAATAATATATTTTTTTAAAGGACTTCTGAGGCCACAAATGTGTAAAAATCCTTTTCATAATCCACATCCATGGAGGACGCCATCCGTGCCCTCCCGTTCATTCCACCATGGCTCCCGCAGGAATACCACAGATTGCCGCAGCGGCACAGTCCACATAGACGCGATTGCGGCCGCCGCATCATCAATATGCTTGCATACATCGGACGCATCGGGAGGATGTCCTAGAGCTGTGCAGTCGCAATCGCATCTATGCGGACTGCACAGCCGCGGCAATCTGTGGCAGCCATATTGAGGGGGGAATGAGAACCCGACCCGTTCAGAGGGGTCGGGACCCGACCGGGGCCGGTATTACTGCGGGAGCCATGGCGGAATGAATGGGAGGTCACGGATGGCGTCCTCCATGCATCTGGATTATGAAAAGGTATTTAACTTTTTTCAAATTTTTGCCCTCGGAAGTCCTTTAAATATTATTTCCTGCTATCTTTTTAGCATATCCTGCAAACTTGGTTTTGCTAGGATGTAAGGGGCCTTTGCTATTAACTGCTAAAGTTGGCGGGTGATCACCAACGAGAGTTATAGGGGTGCAAAAGTGCTAAATTCCCAATAGGCTTTCATTGGGCCTCCTATTTCACTTTCCAGAATCTCACATTTTTTCAAAGGGTGATGGCTCAGCAATGGCACATTTTCTAGCATTGTAGGGACTCTTATGGGGCTCGTGACTGGTGAGTTTTGGGCCCCTAGGCCAAAGAGGTCATAGCCTAGGGTCACAAAAACCTGTTCATTTTTGGCAATGTTAATGGTGGCGATTCTAACGAACATAAATTGCAGCCATGTCCGTCATCAAAGTCTGAATCTCACGACATGTCTCATGCAGGTGGAAGGCATATTGTTGTACTTGCACTCCAATGTTGGGTTCCCTATGTCTCTGCAAACCAGATTTACAGGGGTGCAAAAGTGCTAAATTCCCCCCCAGTTACTGATGAGCCATCGTCCTTTGAAAAGATTTGTGATTTTTGAAAGTGAAATAGGGAGCCCAATAAAAGCCAATGGCAGAATTCAGCACTTTTGCACCCCTATAACTCTGGTTGGTTATCACCCGCCGACTTTAGCAGTTAATAGCAAAGGCCCCTTACATCCTAGCAACACCAAATTTGCAGGATATGTTAAAAAGATAGCAGGAAACAATATTTAAAGGACTTCCGAGGCCACAAATGGGAAAAAAGTTAAATACCTTTTCATAATGCTGATCCATGGAGGACGCCATCCGCGCCCTCCCGTTCATTCCGCCATGGCTCCCGCAGTAATACCGGCCCTGGGCGTGTCCCGACCTTTCCGAACGGGTCGGGTTCTCATTCCCCCCTCAATATGGCCGCCACAGATTGCCGCGGCTGTGCAGTCCGCATAGTGTGTTTGAAAAAGCAAACTTCTCACAAGCTTGGGTAATGGTGACTTAGCAAAAGAGCAGTACTTCCAGTGAGGTGTCAAAAGAATGAAAATCTAAAAATTAAGGCTTAACGAAGGCTGCTCCATCTGCTGCTTGGTTGTTTAATGGCAGTAGTCTACCTGTATCTTGCAATTGTTAGGCAGCTTGGCCAATCTTTCCTGTGCTACCCTGTACAATTACCGTATATACTCGCAAGCAAGCCGAATTTTGGACCCACAAAAAGTGGGTCAAAAGTTGGGGGGTCGGCTTGCTTGCGAGTGATGTGTCTGAGGGTCGCCCCCCCGCCCTCTCCCACCCGCTCCCCCCGCAGCCGCTGCTATTACCTTAGCTCCGCGGCTTCCTATTCCCCTGTTATGCTCTTAATTAAACAGCAGCTCGCCCCACGGTGGCTGCTGCGTGATGACGGAGAAAGTGCAGAGAGAGGTTCCCATAGTAACCAGGAAGCCGCTCTCTGCGACTTCCTCCGTCATCACGCAGCGCAGCAGCCACCGTGGGGCGAGCTGCTGTTTAAGAGCAGGACAGGGGAATAGTCAGCCGCGGAGCTAAGGTAATAGCAGCGGCCACGGGGGGAGCGGGGGACGCCCTAAATTCGCTATCCTGGGCACGATACTAGCTATCCTGGGCACTATACTAGCTATCCTGGGCACTATACTAGCTATCCTGGGCACGATACTAGCTATCCTGGGCACGATACTAGCTATCCTGGGCGCTATACTAGCTATCCTGGGCACTATACTAGCTATACTGGGCACTATCCTGGGCACGATACTAGCTATCCTGGGCACTATACTAGCTATCCTGGGCACGATGCTAGCTATCCTGGGCACGATGCTAGCTATCCTGGGCACTATACTAGCTATCCTGGGCACTATACTAGCTATCCTGGGCAGGGGCGCCTCTAGCCTTTTTGTCACTCCAGGCAAGGAAACCTGTGGCGCCCCCCCCCCCCCACGCTGATTGAGGCTGCGCCCCTCTCTGCTGCTTGGTGGCCATTCCCAGTCTAGACCCCAACTGGGGTCGAAGCAGATTTTCTTCAACTACGCATGAATAGTTCATTCTTGGACACCACTTTGGCAGGGCTGCCGCTGCCTTCGTGGTCTGGTTTAGAGGTCACCAACTACTGGTACTTGTGGACGAGGGCCTAGTCCAAGACTGATTGCATGTAAATGGAGCCTAGTTGAGGCAATGGAGGCAGTGATCCTGGTGTGGATAACCCTAAAAATTATGTATAGACACCTATTGTATATACATTTTCAGCTTGGCTATCCTTTAAAGGACACCAGAGGTGAAAATAAACTAGTTAAATAAACAATTGTATCAATCTTCCTTCTCCTAAAAATGACTTTTTAAAATATTCCACAGTTTTATTTTATATTTAAATTTACATTTTAAATTTTAACTGTTTTTACACAATGACACATTGAAGTATGCCAGAACTAAAAATCTATGAACTATTGACCCTTTTTATCGCTTTCCTGCTCTCAGAAGCCATTTTCTGCTAGGAAAGTGTTTCATAGTTGGACTTTCTTATCAGTGAGGGTCACACTGTAGTCACTTCCTGTCTGAGTCAGGACTGAGTCAGCCACTTACATACCTGATATTAAACTTGTTCAGGCAGAGAAAGAAAAAAAGAAACACAGCTTAGTTATTTGTGTGCTAAGCACTGTGTGTGTATACACATGTCTATCTCATCATGTCACATGTCACTTCGGGTATCCTTTAATCTCAAAAGCACAGCATCGCCCAGAAAGAAGAGTATTCTATTTAACAAACTAATTTGTCCATACAATTATAATTCATTGCATTTATAAAGCGCCAACATATTACGCAGCCCTGGGCAATAAATACATACAATGATTCAAAAGGTTGGTAGACATAACAAGGTTATACAACGTAGTAAAAGCTATACAAAGCAAACAGGGTAGAGAATATGTGATCATGCAATTTTGGGCTGGTTAGGTGGGCCCAGTAATAGCAGTCATAGAAAAGTAGCACTGTATTGGCGCTACCCACCCGCGTCCCTTCCCTCCAATCAGCGGGAGGGAAGGGACGCGGGCGGGTAGCGCCACTACAGAGGAGGCGGGGGAGCGGTGCTGACAGACAGTCCCAGGTAAACAGCCTGCTGGCGACAGGCTGTGTGTCGCTAGCACGGCGCTGGGGATAGCAGAGCGCAGGGGGGTCCTGGGGGCACACCATAGGGCAACAGAGGTTGGTGATAGTGTGCACAACCAGCCTCTGTGCCCCACTAACAGCATTAAATCCCAGGGCTGTGGAGTCGGTACAAAAATCTTCCGACTCCAACTCCGACTCCTTCGTTTCTGAAACCACGACTCCGCCTCCAACTCCGGGTACCCAAAATGGCTCAGACTCCGACTCCTAATACTTAACAGGGCTGTGGATTTTGTACAAAAATCATCTGACTCCGACTCCCGACTCCTCAGTTTATGAAATCAATTACTCCGACTGCAACTCCGACTCCGGGGGCCCAAAACTGCCCCAACTCCGACTCCACAGACCTGTTAAATCCCACCTCGGGTTCTCTTTAAAATCTAAGCTACTTGGCTATAGACAGAAATAAAGCTAAGCCTAATGATTTGCCTATACAACAGAACTGCTAGGGGTTTACAAACACTTCCAACTGGCCTTAGAGATGGTAGTAGCAGCAGCTGCAGCCAGAAGTAACCACTCCACATTGGGAAAAACAATTGCAAAACTGTAATCCTCAGTGCTTGCTATCCTGTTGGTCAACCACTTAAAGTGAACCTGTCTCGCACCAGTCCTCAACGATCCTCTGTTCTCCCACCACAGCGCAGTTTCAGTTTGTAAAGTCACTGTTCGCTGTTCCTGTCCTGGCCGCACAGGTCCTTGTTCGCTCCTGTTGCTGGGAGCATTCTACGCAGTAGAGATTTTCTTGTACTCAGTCTGCGCAGAGGACGCTCTCGGTGACAGGAGCGAATGAGGACCCGTGCGGCCAGGGCCGCACAAGTGCAGTGGATGTCGACTTCTAAGTCGACAAAACCAAAACTGCATCGCTAAGATCGTTGGGGACCTGCACGGTACAGGGCGGCTGCGGGGGGCTGGTAGAATTCCTAGATAGGTCTGCTTTAAGCATCCCTCAGTGCTCAAGAATGTCATTGACCAGTGACCATAACCATGACATCCAAAAAAACAGCAGATCAGTATATGTGAAATAAGATCCAATACTTTACTAATATATCTAACAGGTTGAAAGAATGGATAAAATGCTCACATAGTGGGCCCCTATAATAAGGACTCAGCTTCTTTCAAATTGCAGCAAGGTATAACACACAACTGCAGCACACAGTATATACACTCCTAAACAGATCACATTGATGCCCAGTCTCTCTTCCCATATACAATACAATGCTCTATCAGTTTATACTACAGCCTGGAACAATCACTGAATAGTCAATGATTGATGAGGAGTGCCTGGCCATCCCATACAGCAGATAGTTGTCAGCCTGCTTTTACTCACTTGTTAGAAAGAAGTAATGTGTCCTGGGACTGGAGTTTCCTATCCCCCTGGGTAGTGGGTACATAATTCAGCTGCAGCCTCCCCCTTCTCTGCACAGAAGCTCTCCTTTCTGATTGATCTCATCCTCCCCCACAGCACATCCCATTACTTGAAAGGGCTCAGCTACTATCACCTGCAATCTGCAGACACAGGCAGGGAAGCTGCTCACAGCAGGAACGGACTGGTGTCACTGTGTCATCAGAGTCAGACATTTCAATTAACGCGCCAGAGTGCTTGAGTTGACTGGGGGGGCGGGGTATTGCCACATGAGGTACCCGTGGTGGCTAATGGAGAGGCAGGGGGGAACTTTAGGAGGAGTGGTGGAGAGAAGAGCCAGCGTTGACTCACTGCTCTATTGATTGGGGAGGCGGAGGCGGTGTCTACTCATTGGAGACACTATACAGAGGGAGGCACTAGTGAGCACGTGGGGAGCGTGCTGAAGGTAAATAAATGAAAAAGTTAAAAACGCTCACAGTAGATGCGGCTGGCAGTTGCGCCTTTTCAATGAACAGCGCCTCAAGCGGCTGCCTCTACTGACTGGTGGGAGAAGCGCCCCTGATCCTGGGCACTATACTAGCTATCCTGGGCACTATACTAGCTATCCTGGGCACTATACTAGCTATCCTGGGCACGATACTAGCTATCCTGGGCACTATACTAGCTATCCTGGGCACTATACTAGCTATCCTGGGCACTATACTAGCTATCCTGGGCACTTTACAAGCTATACTGGGCATGATACTAGCTATCCTGGTCACTATACTAGCTATCCTGGGCACTATACTAGCTATCCTGGGCACTTTACAAGCTATACTGGGCATGATACTAGCTATCCTGGTCACTATACTAGCTATCCTGGTCACTATACTAGCTATCCTGGTCACTATACTAGCTATCCTGGGCACGATACTAGCTATCCTGGGCACTTTACTAACTATACTAAGGCACTACCTTACCATACTGGGCACTATACTAGCTATACTGGGACACACTGGGGGGGATCATGCGGCCAGCATTTCCTACCCCCGGCTTATATGAGGGTCAATCATTTTTCCCTGGTTTTTCAGGCAAAAGTTGAGATGTCGGCTTATATGCGGGTCGGCTTGCTTGCGAGTATATACGGTACCTTTGTTATTGAAATCACAAAAACATACAAATTCTTTGTTGAGTCCAGTAAAATACATGTGTCCTATTGAAATATACCTTAGCAGAATGCAAGTGTGGTGCTGGATTGTTAAAGGGGGAACCTAAACTGAGAAGGATATGGATTTTTCCTTTTAAAATAATACCAGTTGCCTGGCAGTCTTGCTGATCCTCTAATACTTTTATCTACAGCCCCTGAACAAGCATGCAGATCAGGTGCTCTAACTGAAGTCAGACTGGATTAGCTGCATGTTTGTTTCAGGTGTGGGATTCAACCACTACTGCAATTAGAGACATCAGCAGGAGAGTCAGGCAACTGGTATTGTTTAAAAGGAAACATCCATATCCCTCTCAGTTTAGGTTCCCTTTAAGCCTGGTACACACATCCAACTTTGATTGGCCAATTTTACTCCTTCCAAGTAGCATGAGAACTTACCGACACAATCTGTTCAAATTGTGTTGGCCTTCATTCTACGTGGAGGTGGTAAAATTGGCTGGTCATTGGCAAATCAAAATTGGAAGTGCACACCAGGCTTTAGGAGCCAATCACATTGATTTGAATTTGTGTACATTGTCCTTTTTGTAAGAAATTACATTTGTTATATATCTATGGTATTACAGTGGCAATACATTTTTCCTGCGGTTTTCTTTTTTTCTTAAATACTTGTGGCAGGTCTGCTTATTTTCGTGTGCGATGTATGATGCGTGCTTGATAGAAGTAAATGGCAACACAAAAATCTGTCCGTATAACAGTGAACATTCGCAAAATAAAATGGACTCCGCAAAAAGCATTTTTTTTTTCAAATTACCTAAATTTGTTTACAAAAAATGGCAAAAAAATGGAAATTTTGATTTCCACAGAATGTTGCAAAATTGGAGATCTGCTAAAATTGGAAATTGGCATTTCAGACCATCCCTACCACACAATAGAACATGTGTGATCCAGCCCTTATACTACAATGTAACATGTTAAACATGATAAAAGTTGGAATAGTAATCTGAATTATAATTAAAAAGTCAGAATTCCATCACATTTGGATTTCAGCAGTTTCTAAAGAAACAACTGCATAAAGAAAAAAAAAAAATCTCAGCTTCAAAATGGAAACACCCACAGAGAGCTTCTTGTTATTTCAGCTGTTTTTTAAAACATGACATATTTTAACATACCTGTACACTGCTAGCTATGAAGGGATGTGTTTATGTTGTCATCTGTCAAGCATCAATGTATTCATACACTTTGGTATATCTATTTATTTATTTATTTATTTTAGAAATGATGTTTTAACTCTGTAATTTTCTTTTGAGCTTAAACAGTAATGAAACACATTTATATCAGAAAAAGCAAACTTCTCACTAGTGTTGGGCGAACACCTAGATGTTCGGGTTCGCGAACGTTCGCCGAACATCGCCGCGATGTTCGGGTGTTCGCGCCGAACTCCGAACAAAGTCAATGGGGACCCGAACTTTCGTGCTTTGTAAAGCTTCCTTACATGCTACATACCCCAAATTAGCAGGGTATGTGCACCTTGGGAGTGGGTACAAGAGGGAAAAAAAATATTTGAAAAAGAGCTTATAGTTTTTGAGAAAATTGATTGAAAAATTTCAAAGGAAAAACTGTCTTTTAAATGTGGAAAATGTCATGTTTCTTTGCACAGGTAACATGCTTTTTGTCGCCATGCAGTCATAAATGTAATACAGAGAAGAGGTTCCAGGAAAAGGGACCGGTAACGCTAACCCAGCAGCAGCAGCACACGTGATGGAACAGGAGGAGGCGCAGGAGGAGAAGGCCACGCTTTCAGGTGCAACTCAGGCCTTGCATGAGGACAAAAAAATGTGTGCGCAAAGCAATGCAATGAGTAGTTTTCAGGACACAATGGGCTATTCGGAGGAGCTATTCCCACCCCCACAATCTTCTACCTGTGAAAGGTCAATGGAACAGCCACAAATGTTGTGCCCGGATTCACAACCTTTTTCTGTGGAAAATGCACCTCGCACTGAAATGCAAGGCGAGGCCGAGGATGAACATGACGTCAACAACTCAACATGACGCAAAATGGGGGCGGAACAGAAAGCTGCTTTCAATGTTTTGAAGGCCTTAATTGCCTCCGGTGGCCAGTTAGATGCATCATTCATCACACCCAAATCCCAGAGCAATGTGTGCAGGAATTTGAATCGCAGGAGGTGTACCGAGATCATCTGGACAAGTGACCAAGTGACCAAGTGACCAAGTGACCAAGTGACCAAGTGACCAAGTGACCAAGTGACCAGTGACAAAGTGACAAAGTGACCAGTGACAACTGAGAGGTTGTTCTGGGGAGCTCCACTGCACTCAGTCGCATATGAGGAGAGGTCTCGTCGGGACTGCTGATCCTCCTCAGCTTGCTCAAAGCCTTGAGGGTTCCTGAAGATCCTCTGCTTGGAGTTCGCCGGGGTTCAGCTTGGTGTCGGGGTCGGCGGCGTCCTCCTCACTCCAACGTGGCAGATCTTCTGTTGAAGGAAGAAAAAAAACATTGTTAAAAGTCCAGTACCGCTTCTGAAGGACTCACCAAGAGATGCAGGAGCGCTTTAATCTAGCGCATTATCGCTCGCTGGGTGATGTCCCCTCCCTACGCGCTGGAATTCTACGCTGCACATGCTAGCACGCTTTTGCGCAGTGCCGAGGCGCATTCCAGCAGCTAGCTACCAAGCTTCTGTGGATCTGATTGGGCCACCATGTTGGATCTCTGCCAAGTCCTCCAAAATTTTGAGCAATCCACGTTGCGTGACTGAGCAGTGACAACTCTACAGTCAGCATTACAATACCACTGCTGTGTTTACTGAAGAAATCAATGTTGAAGATGGAAACCACTGGCATGATGCAAGTGGGGGATTCTGAAGATGAAAACGATCAGCGTGATGATACCAACATCAGGCAACCTGGAAACGCTGGTCCCAGCTATGACAAAGAACAGGACGAGGAACAACTGGAGTTGGAGCAGGAATTGGATGCCCCCACTGTCGAGGGACAGAGCGGTGCACGTTGGACTTCCACAATTTAGCGGGAATGGACAGCAGAAGAGGAAGAAAGTGATGCTGGTGACGAATATGGTGCATCACAACAATCACAACGCTCACAAGAACATGAAGACAGAGGAGTCTGGCAGGACTCTCTGGCACACATGGCTCAATTCATGCTAGACTGCATTGAACGCGGCCCGCGCATTATTCACTATTCATTATTATTCATTATTCTGGAATCTGGACAACACCAATTACTGGGTTTATACCCAGTTTATACAAACACAATGTTAAAAAACTGATTGAAGAAAGTGTCAGACAGGTCAAAAATGGAACAATTCCAGCAGGCCCTTGAGGATGGAGACTTTAGAGAGGAGATTGACATCCTCCTCCTTCTCTAGCCAGTTGTACGCCGACAGACTGACTTCAGCAAACCCAGGAGGACCAGGAGGGCAGCAAAGAACACAAGCTGCTGCTAGTGCCGAAAAGGGAATGGTATTGGCAGTGTCCTTGGAGTGGGAACATTTTCTGACACCCATGCAGCAGCCCACAGAACAGCAATCGGGCAGTTCCACGTCCTCCAACACCAATCGCCTGGAGAAGATGGTCAAGGTCCAGGACTACATGTCAGATGGCGTAGCTGTTTTGAACAATCCATCTGCAGACAGACGGTGAGTGTGACAGGCAGCACAGAAGGACCATGGCAACTCACTCATAGTACCACAGTTTGATAGTGCTGCCCAAAAAATTATATGGATCCGTGGACCCGGGCACTGCGGGCAGTACTGGGAAGTGGGAACGCAGATTTTAGTACCTAAACACACGATACAACATGTTTTCCGGGGTCAGACTCTGAGGCACATACAGATGGTCCCGATCATCATCCTCATCATACAACTCTTCTCCTGAGTCTGACCCACCCACCACCTCTGCCACCCCAACATCCCCAGACACAGACCCCTCATCGTCCTCAACATTAACTTGGGATGCTGGCCTGAGCCAGACCTCCTCCTCCACATCAGGCCCCATCATCTCCTCAATGGCAGCCCTCATTAATCGCTCTGGCGACGGACCGATGGACACAACGTTCTCCTCCGGGGAGGGCTGCTGCTGACCACTGGCTGCTGGGGTGGATGTTATAGCTTGCGTGGGGCGTTGGCTGTTGCTGTTGTTGGGAGTGCTGCTCACAGCGGAGGTCTCTGAGGAACTCATGGTGAGCTCATATAGTGGTTGGCGGTGAGTGGAGTATTACTGATCCCAGCAATATACACACTGACTGGCAGAGTACGCAATGCTATATAGTCTGGCTGAGCGGTGTACACAGAGTGGCAGTAAACAATGCTATATAGTCTGGCTGAGCCGTGTACACAGAGTGGCAGTACACACAATGCTATATAGTCTGGCTGAGCCGTGTACACAGAGTGGCAGTACACACAATGCTATATAGTCTGGCTGAGCGGTGTACACAGAGTGGCAGTACACACAATGCTATATAGTCTGGCTGAGCCGTATACACAGAGTGGCAGTACACACAATGCTATATAGTCTGGCTGAGCGGTGTACACAGAGTGGCAGTAAACACAATGCTATATATAGCGTGGCTGAGCGAGGTACACAGTGGCAGTACACACAATGCTATATAGTCTGGCTGAGCCGTGTACACAGAGTGGCAGTAAACACAATGCTATATATAGCGTGGCTGAGCGAGGTACACAGTGGCAGTACACACAATGCTATATAGTCTGGCTGAGCCGTGTACACAGAGTGGCAGTAAACACAATGCTATATATAGTGTGGCTGAGCGAGGTACACAGTGGCAGTAAACAATGCTATATATAGTGTGGCTGAGCGAGCGGTGTACTACTGTTCCCAGCAGCGACACACAATGACTGGGGGGGACCCTGGCTAGCGTGGCTGGAGAGCGAACTACCCTGCCTGCCTACCCAAAGCTAAACCCACAGACAAATGGCGGAGATATGACGTGGTTCGGGTATTTATTTACCCGAACCACGTGACCGTTCGGCCAATCAGAGCGCGTTCGGGTCCGAACCACGTGACCCGTTCGGCCAATCACAGCGCTAGCCGAACGTTCGGGGAACGTTCGGCCATGCGCTCTTAGTTCGGCCATGTGGCCGAACGGTTTGGCCGAACACCTGATGGTGTTCGGCCGAACTCGAACATCACACGAACAGGGTGATGTTCTGCAGAACCCGAACAGTGGCGAACACTGTTCGCCCAACACTACTTCTCACAAGCCTGGGTAATGGTGACTTAGCAAAAGAGCAGTACTTCCAGTGAGGTGTCCAAAAAAAATGGAAATACAAAAAGGGAAGGGGACCTTTGACACCATTTGTCATACCAGTAATTATAAATATAAATCATTCTAACATTTTTAGTTGCCTTTTTAACATCTTTACCCAGAGATTTTAAAGTCAATATACACATTTAGCCAATTAACTTGAACAACTGACATCTGCTTACTGTTTTTCAATTATGGCAGAGTCTTGTTGTGTGGACTGGGTAAACAAACTGTTCAGTTGAAATCTAATTTTACCTTTGTAAATTTCATTGATTTGGATAAAAGGAATCCTTAATAAACACATTCTAGAAGAATAATAGGTAGAATCTGCATAGTGGGTTACACAAATAAAATACCTTCCTCAACCTTTTGGGACTAAAAGGCTCTGGCCACTTAAATGGACCCTCAGCTCAGACTCAAAACGGAATTTGTGCTAACCTGTGACTTTTTCCAGCCCTAGGTAGCCTGTGAGGTCCCCCAGCGTCATCCTGGCTCCTCTCCCGGTCCTGCTGGAGGCAACTTTAATCAGCGACTTCAACCTGAAGTCGCCCATGTGAATTCCCATGTGCAGTTCTCTAAGTGAGATAGGCAGAAGTCACCAATAAACAGAGCTGCCAGGAGGACGCCAGGGGACCTCGCAGGCTACAGGGGGGTGGAGGAAGCCCCAGGTAAGTCCAAATTTTAAGCCTGAGCTCAGGGTCCCTTTAAAAGACAAATATTAAAGTGAAGTATGTTGGGTTTTTTTTTGTAGAACCCAGGGGCGTAGCTACAACTCACTGGGCCCCATAGCAAACTTTTTGGCCAGCCCCCCCAATAGCCCAAAGGAACCCCTCTCTGTCAGTGGTTTCCCTGTGCCCCTATAGCTTTATACCTGGCCCTGCTCTGGTAACGGTAACCTAGTGGTCCAAACATTTGGCGGTGGTAGTACATACCTCCCAACGTTTTGACATAAGAAAGAGGCACATCCTTAACCACATAACGACCGCTTACAGCCGATGGGTGGCGGCAAAGGCTGGGCCTAAAAGACCGCAATACGCCCATAGGCAGCGGGTCATTATGTGGCTGCTGGCCGGCCGCTACCGATTGGCCGGCGGGATGACGTCATGGGTGGGCGGAGCCTATTGCCGGAGGATGCCCGCGCATAACAGCGCGCGATCTCCGGCCAGCAGCCACATAACGACCCGCTGCCTATGGGCGTATTGCGGTCTTTTAGGCCCAGCCTTTGCCGCCACCCATCGGCTGTAAGCGGTCGTTATGTGGTTAAGGATGTGCCTCTTTCTTATGTCAAAACGTTGTTAGCCCGATGATCGCCGCATAGGAAGCGTATAATACGCTTTGTAATGTATACAAAGCGTATTATACAGGCTGCCTCCTGCCCTGGTGGTCCCAGTGATCGAGGGACCACCAGGGCAGGCTGCAGCCACCCTAATGTGCACCCAAGCACACTGATCTGCCCCCCCCTGCCCTCTGATCGCCCACAGCACTCCTCAGACCCCCCCCTGCTCACCCCCCAGACCCATGTTTGCACCCAATCACCCCCTAATCACCCATCAATCACTCCCTGTCACTATCAGCGCTATTTTTTACCTTAAGTCCTAAACTGCACCCTGAGGGCTCCTGATTACCTCCCCACACCCTCAGATCCTCCCCAGACCCCCCCCCCCCGTGTACTGCATACATCTATTCGCTCCACTAATCACCTGTCAATCACCTGTCACTCACCCATCAATCACCTGTCAATCACCCATCAATCACCCCCTGTCACTAACACTGCCCCCTGGGGGCTCCTGATCACCCTCCCACACCATCAGATCCTCCCCAGACCCCCCCCCCATGTACTGTATACATCTATCCTCCCCTGTAATCACCCGTCAATCACCCGTCAATCACCCAGCAATCACCCGTCAATCACCCGTCAATCACCCGCCAATCACCCCCTGTCACTGCCACCCATCAGATCAGACCCTAACCTGCCTCTTACGGGCATCTGATCACCCGCCTGCACCCTCAGATTGCCCACAGACCCACCCTCGGATCACCTCCAAAGTGCATTGTTTACATCTGTTCTTCCATCTAATCACCCACTGATCACCCATCAATCACCCCCTGTCACCCCCTGTCACTGCTACCCATCAGATCAGACCCCTATCTGCCCCTAGGGCACCCAATCACCTGCCCACACCCTCAGAACACCCTTAGACCCCCAGACCTCCCCGCCTGTGTACTGTATACATCTATCCTCCCCTGTAATCACCTGTCAATCGCCCATCAATCACCCCCTGTCACTGCCACCCATCAGATCAGATCATACCCTAACCTGCCTCTTAGGGCCATCTGATCACCCACCCACACCATCAGATCGCCCACAGACCCACCCTCAGATCACCTCCAAAGTGCATTGTTTACATCTGTTCTGCCATCTCACCCACTGATCACCCATCATCAATCACCCCCTGTCACCACCTGTCACTGCTACCCATCAGCTCAGACCCCTATCTGCCCCTAGGGCACCCAATCACCCACCCACAGCCTCAGAACGCCCTCAGACCCCAGCCCTGATCACCTCGCCAGTACATTGCTTGCATCTATTCCCCCCCTCTAATCACACCTTGAGACACCCATCAATCACCTCCTGTCACCACCTGTCACCCCCTAGCACACCTACCCATCAGATCAGGCCCTAATTTGCCCCGTGTGGGCTCCTGATCACTCGGCCAAACCCTCAGATCCCCCTCAGACCCCCTTCCGATCACCTCCCCAGTGCATTGATTGCATCTATTTTCCCCTCTAATCACCCCCTGAGACACCCATCAATCACCTCCTGTCACCCCCCTAGCACTCCTATCCATCAGATCAGGCCCAATACAACCCGTCATCTAAGAGGCCACCCTGCTTATGACCGGTTCCACAAAATTCGCCCCCTCATAGACCACCTGTCATCAAAATTTGCAGATGCTTATACCCCTGAACAGTCATTTTGAGGCATTTGATTTACAGACTACTCCTCACGGTTTTGGGCCCTAAAATGCCAGGGCAGTATAGGAACCCCACAAGTGACCCCATTTTAGAAAAAAAGACACCCCGAGGTATTCCGTTAGGTGTATGAAGAGTTCATAGAAGATTTTATTTTTTGTCAAGAGTTAGCGGAATTTGATTTTTATTGTTTTTTTCACAAAGTGTCATTTTCCACTAACTTGTGACAAAAAATAAAATCTTCTATGAACTCACCATACACCTAACGGAATACCTTGGGGTGTCTTCTTTCTAAAATGGGGTCACTTGTGGGGTTCCTATACTGCCCTGGCATTTTAGGGGCCCTAAACTGTGAGTAGTCTAGAAACCAAATGCCTCAAAATGACCTGTGAATAGGACGTTGGGCCCCTTAGCGCACCTAGCCTAACTGCGGTAAGAAGCCCAAAGTCCAATGAGCACCTTTAGGCTTTACAGGGGTGCTTACAATTTAGCACCCCCCAAAATGCCAGGACAGTAAACACACCGCACAAATGACCCCATTTTGTAAAGTAGACACTTCAAGGTTTTCAGAGAGGGGCATGGTGAGTCCGTGGCAGATTTCATTTTTTTTTTGTCGCAAGGTAAGAAGCCCAAAGTCCAATGAGCACCTTTAGGCTTTACAGGGGTGCTTACAATTTAGCACCCCCCAAAATGCCAGGACAGTAAACACACCGCACAAATGACCCCATTTTGTAAAGTAGACACTTCAAGGTTTTCAGAGAGGGGCATGGTGAGTCCGTGGCAGATTTCATTTTTTTTTTGTCGCAAGTTAGCAGAAATGGAAACTTTTTTTTTTAGTCTCAGTGTTTTCCGCTAACTTGTGACAAAAAATAAAATCTTCTATGAACTCACCATGCCTCTCAGTGAATACTTTGGGATGTCTTCTTTCCAAAATGGGGTCATTTGGGGGGTATTTATACTATCCTGAAATTTTAGCACCTCATGAAACATGACAGGTGCGCAGAAAAGTCAGAGATGCTTCAACATGGGAAAATTCACTTTTTGCACCATAGTTTGTAAACGCTATAACTTTTACCCAAACCAATAAATATACACTGAATGTTTTTTTTTTAATCAAAGACATGTAGCACAATAAATTTGGACAAAAATGTATACATAAATTTTACTTTATTTGACAAATTTTATCACAGTTAAAAAAATAATTTTTTTGACAAAATTCATGTCTTTTTTGATGAATATGATAAAAACTAAAAATCGCAGCAGCAATCAAATAGCACCAAAAGAAAGTTGTATTAGTGACAAGATAGTCGGTTGTATGACCCAGCAATAAACCGTTAAAACTGCAGTGGTCTGAATGGAAAAAAAGGCTCTGTTCCTTAAGGGGTGAAAAGACTGTGGTCCTTAACCCTCTGGGGGATAATCCTGAGCTGAGCTCGGAGTAAGCCGCCACAGAGGATTTCTCAGGCCCTGGTGGGCCGATTTGCATAATTTCTTTTTTTGTTGCACGCAGCTAGCACTTTGCTAGCTGCGTGTATATACCGATCGCCACCACTCCGCGCTGATTCGCCTCTACCCACCGTGCCGCGCCGCTCCCCCCCCAAGACCCCGTGCGCAGCCTGGCCAATCAGTGCCAGGCAGCGCTGAGGGGTGGATCGGGACTCCCTCTGATGTCACGACGTCGTTGACGTCGATGACATCGATGACGTCATCCCGATCGTCGCCATGGCGACGGGGGAAGCCAAACAGGAAATCCCGTTCTGAACGGGATTTCGTGTTTGCTTTGATTGCCGGAGGCGATCAGAGGGGGTGGGGGGATGCCGCTGCACAGCGGCTATCATGTAGCGAGCCCTGGGCTCGCTACATGATTTAAAAAATAAAAAAATTTAAAAAATAGTGCTGCGCCACCTCCTGGGCGATATAATTGTATCCCCCAGGAGGTTAAGTGGTTAAAGTAAACCTGAGATGAAAACAACTTAAGCATTTATTTTTACCTAGGCCTTCCTCCTGCTCCTTATAGTCCTTGGGCTCCCTCCGTGTCCATCCGGTCTGCTGCTGTCAGCCCCGGCAGTTGGGGACTACTGAGCATACACAGACTTGGCCGTCTGCCTCCCTAGTCACGCTCCCGTGCTCCCTGCGCAGTTAGTTAAAGAGGAACTCCAGTGAGAATAATGTAATAAAAAAAGTGCTTCATTTTTACAATAATTATGTATAAATGATTTAGTCAGTGTTTGCCCATTATTTTAAATCCCTGATTTCTATTCTGACATTTATTACATAGTGACATTTTTACTGCTGGCAAGTGATGTAGCTGCTGCATGCTTTTTTGGCAGTTGGAAACAGCTGTAAATAGCTATTTCCCACAATGCAACAGGGTTCACAAACAGGAAACTGCCAAGAGTATGTACTCAGAATTTCTTTGTGGGAGGGGTTTCACCACAATATCAGCCATACAGCGCCCCCTGATGGTCTGTTTGTGAAAAGGAATAGATTTCTCATGTAAAAGGGGGTATGAGCTACTGATTAGGATAAAGTTCAATTCTTGGTTGGAGTTTCTCTTTAAAGCCTGGAACTGCTGTGGCACAGAACACTCCCAGCCGCTGGGAAAGTCGGGGACTTTACTGGGGCTGACAGTGGCAGAACAGATGGGATCAGACGGACACCAAGGGAGCCCACTGATGTCAGGGGGCTGGAAGAAGACCCAGGTAAGAATACATCCTTGTTTACATCTCAGGTACACTTGGGGATATGCCTCACACACCTAGTCACACATACCACAAAGAATTAATCAGCAAAAAACAATTTCATAATGTAACCAGAATGAGCCTTTCTGTTTTTTCTTCATGTTAACAGTGGAAATAAGAAATATATCAATATGGAGAATCTCGCAATGGTGCGCAACAGTCCAGCACGGCCATCACTACACAAATAGCTGTTTGCGGTGCGTTACACAGTGAGTTTGGTCTGTCAGTGTGAAGCAGTACACTAATTACACTACCTGATTGATGTATGCACACACAAGATGTTTTAAAGCACTTTATGCCTCCAATTTGGCAATGCAATGTGATTTCTGCCCTTAAAACCCTTCTGTGCATAATCCGTAATTTTCCCTGGGACTTTTGGCATGTGTCCCACTCTGCCATGCCCCCCTCCAGGTGTTAGACCCCTTGAAACATCTTTTCCATCACTTTTGTGGCCAGAATTAGTGTTTGTAGTTTTGAAAGTTCGCCTGTCCATTGAAGTCTATTGCGGTTTGCAAAGTTCGTGCGAACGCAAACTTTTGCGGAAGTTCGCGTTCGAGGTTTGCAAACCTAAAATCGGAGGTTCGAGCCATCTCTAGTGGCGAATGAGGAGCCCCTCAAAATAATTCTAGTCATGAACTTATCTCCATAAACCCAATCTCCATAAACTTATCTCCAGAAACCAAAAATACCAGGCCTGAGAGTTCCCTGGGCTTCCATGCCATGTCCTTCCATTAAACATTCACTTCCCCAGCACCTTAACCTCTTGCCGCCCGCGCCGCACCAATGGGCGTGGCTGCGGCGGCAGCCCCAGGACCGCCTAACACCGATTGGCGTAAGGTCCTGGGGCTCTGTTTTGCAGGAGATCGCGCGCAGGCTGCGCGCGCATTTCCTGCTTGGGGGGCGGAGTTCCGCCCCGCCTTCAGTCTCCGAGCGGCGATAGCCGCTCGGGAGACTGTTAGATGGCGTGATCGCCGTCTATTTAGCCTGTGCAGTGCTGCGATCAGCAGCAGCGCTGCACTGGGGACAGCCGTGTGACACGGCTGCCCCCCTGGGGGACAAGAGAGCGATCGGTTCTCATAGGCAGAAGCCTATGACAGCCGATCGCCGTAATTGGCTGGCTGTGGGGAGGGAGGGAGGGAGGGATGGGGTTTAAAGAAACAGCCTTTTAAAAAAAAAAAAAAACACAAACGAAAATATTGATGGAAAAAAAATAAACATGGGGGGAGCGATCAGACCCCACCAACAGGGAGCTCTGTTGGTGGGGAGAAAAGGGGGGAGGGGATCACTTGTGTGCAGTGTTGTGCGACCCTGCAGCTTGGCCTTAAAGCTGCAGTGGCCAATTTTACTCAAAATGGCCTGGTCACTAGGGGGGTTTAGCCCTGCAGTCCTCAAGAGGTTAATTCCTCCAATATTGTTCATGTGCATACTCATCAACCTCTGTTATCAACTCTGACCCCTCAGTCCCGTCACTTGCCAACTCTCCTAGCAGAAGGGGACCGCCGCCACCCCAAGCCTGCAGTGACAACTTACTGGAGGCACGGCCGCCACCCCTCAAAGGACATTTCTATATGCTTCTGTATCAAGAGGTTAAACATATCACGGTCAACCTCTTTCAAATGGACCCCATCCTGTCGAAAATGCATCATTTTACCTTCAAGGCCCGCATGTCTCACCACCAAGTCTCCCCTCCCCAGCAAAAACTTTCCAATTGCTCTATTCACCTTTACATGGGCCCTTTCCATAGCCCTGTGGCTACGTACAAACCGCCACACAAAATGAGGGAGCATCTCTGACCATATTATGCCAACTTTTGGCACCAATTCCCTAATTGCCACAAAAAAATCTTTCACTGCTCTGATCAGAGCCCGGATTGGCAAGCGGCCCATGTTGTTCCCTCCCGCATGTACAACTAAGATATCTGGCCATGGAGCCACTAGCAGCTGTAAACTAAATTGGGGTAAACCAACCCCCTAACCCCATGCCAAAAAACACTGATCATTTCCACATTCAGGCGCAGCTGCAAACCACCCCTATGTAATTCTGCTCTCTTAGCTGCCCAAAAAATGTAGGAATGCCCCATAATCCACACTACGCAGCGTCCATGACCTGTCGAGAAATTAAACAAAGAAAGAAAAACACAACTTGACACAGAACAGTGCAGAAACAACACAAACAGAGAAGCAATCCCTAAACTGAGTTCCTCATCTCTCCCTTGCCTAATGTCTGTCCTGTACCTGCTTGATTGCCATCTTCCGATTTTTTTGACCATATCCACTGACAAACCTAATCTCACCGCTTCCGTGGCTGCCCCAATCCGAAAAGAGTGGGAAGCGTAGTCCGAACTCTTTAAACCCATGCGACCCATACACTTCCTCATTACAGCCACAAACTGGAAGCAGGTAAGGAGCACCCGGTCCGCATGAACCAACAACTTACCCCCCGAGGTGCCCGGCAGCCCCATAAACTGCCTCCACACTTGCAGCCGACAAACCTCCTCCCTGTGCAAAGGAAATAGAGCCAACTGCGCTTTTCCCGCCTGGTCCGTTTTAGACTGATGTATTCTGACACTTACCTCGTATGGTGACATGCCTACACCAGGCAACTCCCGAAAGACCCTTTTCAATGTCTTATCTGCTGCCTTATGCTCCCTCCTCCAACCCTTCAAAGCCTGCCACATCATGAACCCCTTAGTGAAGTCCTGCCAACCACTTAACTTCGCTAAAAAGGCCAGTGCCACAAATCTCTTATCCATGTTTGATGATGAAATCCACTTCTCAATCCAAAGCCCCAGCAGCGACATCAGGGCCGGGCCGAGGCAGAGGCGAGAGAGGCTCCAGCCTCAGGGTGCTGTGTAGGAAGGGGCGCACTCAGCTCAGCTATCATTTCTATATTGTGTTTGAAGCAGAGAGAAATAAGAGAAGTGGATACATGACAGTGACTGCAAGCCAGATAACTAGAGATTAAGGTGTTGGGGGGGGGGGGGGGTGGGGGAGGGTGGGGGGTGTTGGGGGTGGGTGGGGGAGGGTGGGGGGGGGGGTGGGGGGGGGGGCCTGGGACGCCTCTTAGTCTAATAGAAATCAGTGTGTGAAGGCTGGGTGGGAGGTATGGAGGGGCGCAGTTTGGTCTCTCAGCCTTGGGTGCTGGTGGACCTTGTCCCAGCTCTGAGCCACATAAACAGTTCTTCCCTAGCTCTGACAGAATCCTCCAGCAACCAGTGTTGTTTTCCCTCGAACCATTCAGCCTATGTTCTGTTGTAAGCAGACCATGTCGCAGGCACCACCAACTTACGAATCCAGGGCCACAACACCCCTACAGCACGTTCCATACAAACGCTGGACACTTTTCCCCCATCTGCTGAGCTTCCGGTGCCAGACTCCAGAAACGGTCCCACTGCAAATGAGACAGTGTGTCAGCTATCTCATTGATCGAACCTGACATGTGAATAGCTCTAAAATGAATATTGAATTTCAAACATGCTAGAAAAAAGCGCCACAATACTTTAATGACTGGAACCGCCAAAGCTGTGGGGGTATTAATGGCCAATACTGCGGCCATGTTGTCAGATCTAAAGTTCACAGCTTTGTTTGATAATTCCTCACTCTAAATCTCAACTGCCACCCAAAGTGGAAAAAGCTCTAAAAAGGCCATGTTCCGAATGATCTCTTCCCCTGCCCACTCGGTGGGCCATCGCTGGGCACACCATCTACCTCAGAAACATGCCCCAAAATCAACGGACCCTGACGCATCCATAAAAAGTTCCAGGCTGTCCATGTCACGAGAGGGTTCCAGTCAGTAGGCCAACCCGTTGTACTGCCCCAAAAATTCTTTCCAAACCTCCAAATCTTGTCTGTGTTCCTGATTCAGTCTAATAAAGTGATGATGAGGCACTGTCACCCCGCATGTAGCTAAGGACAACCACCGTGAAAAAACCTTCCTCATGGGAAAAACCCTACAGGCAAATTGTGCTTGCCCAACAGCGACTGTAACTACCGTAATGTCACCTTACAAGCACACAGAGCCCGTAAAATGTCAGCCAACAAACTATCCAATTGGTCCCGGGGAAGCCTACACACTTGCTCCACCAAGTCTATCTCGACGCCCAGAAACTTGGGGCATCTTATCAGCTGTCTCCGGCACCCCAAAGTCAGCAGAGACGCCCAGCATGCCCCGGAGAACCAGTTCACACACTCGTGATCCCCCGACCCAACGCAAAAGAAATCGTCTAAGTAATGTATCACTGTCATGACCAGTGTTGCCAACTCATCCCTTTAATTACTAACACATCTAAGTTATACAGGTTCTGGGGCTATTTACACATCATCAGTGGCTTAACTCCATCTACCTAGCCACAAAACCTGTATAATTCATACGTGTCAGTAATTAAAGGGATGAGTTGGCAACACTGGTCATGACCCCAGTCTTTTGCCTAACCCACTCCAAGAAGCAGCTGAACATCTCAAATAGCGAGCAAGAAATGGAACAGCCCATCGGCAGGCATCCATCGACATAAAAATCATGTCAAAAAAGCAACTCAGCAGCTGCATACTCTCCTTGATATTAGTTTTAGCCATCAACGCCCCCGGTCCTGCTCGCTTCACCATCTCAAGAGCCGTGTCAAAGGACGCATAATGCACCGATGACAATTCCGGAACAATCCCATCATTCACAGACCCCCCTTTAGGGTAAGACAAGTAATGGATCAACCTGAATTTCCCCAGCTCTTTTTTTTGGAACCACCCCCAAAGGTGACACCACAAATAGGTGGTTCCGAGAAGGGACCGAACATTCGTCCCAAATCCGATTCCTTTGTCAACTTCTCCTGAACTACCAATGCATGTTCCCTAGCCGATTTTAAATTTTTGGTTTGTACAATGCCCCCAACTAATGATGACGGATTCTGAAACCATCTGAAAACCCACATCGCAAAGTCTCTGACTTAATTTGTGTAGTGGTCTAGCCACAGAGCCATCACCTCTACCTTCACCGGCATCCTCCCTTTTGCCAGTACCATCCCCTGAACGCCGGGGGAAACCCGGGGACTTGGTCTTACGGAAGTACTTGAAAGCCGGGTGGCTGCCGCTACAGAAGGAGTATTCATGCTTAAACTTGCACACACCCGCAAATTTACACTGTGATTCATTAAATGCCCAACAGACGACCCGCTGTCCTGGACTCATGGCCCCAGCACTCGCTGAGGCTGAAGCCCCAGGAAAGGGCTGCAATGCAGGTGTGGTGGTGTACAACTCCCGATTCGCCATAGCCCAATATCTTTGGGACCCCAATCCAGCTCAGGCTGCACGGACATACGTTGACAAAACTGTTTGTCATAACGCAGCCATGTCTGGTGTCTTTTCCCCAATAATACTTGCCATGATGGTGTAGGCTTGTAGCCAATTACCGAATGTCCTAGGGATTAGCCTGAATCTCCTATGATCCTCATCCTCCTCTTTCCTGTGTTCCTTCTCCTTCACCCATCAGTCAATGTTAAACCGCTCGAGGGGAAGGAGAGTAAAGATGTCCAAATATTCCTGTTTCCAAATTTTTTCGCATACTTCTTGCTTCAAATGAGCCCCCAAAGGGCCCTCGTAGCAAGTGTAAGCATGACCATTCGCCAAGTCCGAGATAGGAACTGGTTTTCTGGGTTTTGCAGCCCCCTCACCATCCGCTGAAACCTCCACGACCGCCTCATTAGCCTCCCCGGCCCCCGCAACCGATGTATCATGGATCATGCTGACCCTTCAGAGAATGCCGCAACTGAATCCCCTGTGTTATAAATCACCTTTTGCTCCGGCACCAGCAAACTCATGAGCAAGAGTTGCAAACATGACTCATCACAGCAAGCAGGAGATAGACTTTCTTAGGCATCTTCAAAGTATGATGGAGTTTATTCAGGAAACAGATAAACAGATACCGTTCAACATATCCTAGCCAAGCAGATTCTTGCCTTGCGTTACAGCTCCATGATTACCTTCCCGCTGAAGATAATCAGGTCTTCTTATGTCTATTCTAAGTTACATCTTCTAGACTACCTATGTACAGCATACATTATATCAGATTACATAAGGGAAGGAAATAATTAGGTGGTCCAGTCAGCATATAGAGAGCATGAACGTAGGAATCAGAGTGCGCTCAGTTGGCCCCTCCGGCCCTTTAATACTGACTAGGAAAGAGTTAAATGTGACCTCATCTTAGCCATCCCCCAGACCTGGCTATTGGCTGCAACCCCTCATGGTGTCCTAATACACACCTACTCGATTAATATTCAATGCCACTTTTCACTTACTTACAAGAATGTGATATTTTGTAAATATGGCCTATGTTGATTGTTCTCGTAGTCAATATGTCTGGGGCAGTGTAGGCCTGTGGCCTTCCTTCAGGAACATGTTCTCAGTATCTGCTTGCATCATCTGCTTCAAGCAGACACTGAGATGCTTCTGCCTGCATCACAAGAAACTCTATTTTAAAGGTATATTCTGCGAACAAGCCTTTTACCTAAAACTCAGTCCAAATAACTGAGGCCTACTTAAATTATAACAATCCCCCCTAAAATGGCTTGATCCGCAGATCCCAGCTTCTGAAGCCAGCTTCTGAACCCAGCAGTACCTGGTTTCTTTACTGTATGTTTCACTTTTCGATGATCGTGTTCACACAACTTCTCTGCTCTAGGCGGTTATCCCTGGGAGAGAGGGCAAGACCTCTTGGTCTTCCTGTAACCAGGCTATCTGGGAAGGCCCTACTTCTAAGTCCCTGTATACCACATTCTCAGCATTTGCGTCACTTGCGTATCACTCACAAACTTGCATGATCACAGAAAAGTGAAACTCGTTTGTCTGTTACACGACGGAGCAGTGCCAGGTGCCTTCTAAAAGAGCGCCTTTATACAATCAGCTCCATCACAGGTACTACTACACCTATACCCGCAACTAGTGTTGGGCGAACAGTGTTCGCCACTGTTCGGGTTCTGCAGAACATCACCCTGTTCGGGTGATGTTCGCGTTCGGCCGAACACCTGATGGTGTTCGGCCTTTTAAGTTCGGGTTCGCCCCGAACTTCTAATGGCCGCCGAACAGGGCCGAACAGGGCCCCTGTTCGGCCGAATACTGCCCCCCTATGGGGTCGCAGGCATAAGGGGGGAGCATGCCCCGATCGCGGGGGGGGTCGGAAATTCCCCCCACCCCCTCCGCTAGCGCTCCCCCCTCTGCCCGCTTCCCCATTCAAAAGTTTAAGCAAAGTACCTGTAGTGGATGGCCTGGCAGTGGGCGGCACTGTGGAGTGAGGAGGAGGAGTCCGGAGAGTGACGAGTTGAGGGAGGCCGGGCAGCGGGCGTGAGGTCAGAGAAAGGGCGGAAGTACCACAAGGGTACTTCCGCTGAACCGCCCGCTGCCCGGCCTCCCTCAACTCGTCACTCTCCGGACTCCTCCTCCTCACTCCACAGTGCTGCCCACTGCCAGGCCATCCACTACAGGTACTTTGCTTAAACTTTTGAATGGGGAAGCAGGCAGAGGGGGGAGCGCTAGCGGAGGGGGTGGGGGGAATTTCCGACCCCCCCGCGATCGGGGCATGCTCCCCCCTTATGCCTGCAACCCCATATGGCCCCCAAAAGCTGGATGTTCGGAAAGTTCGGGGTTTGGCCCGAACATGCCGAACATCTCGGTCATGTTCGGCGAACTTTCCCGAACCCGAACATCCAGGTGTTCGCCCATCACTACCCGCAACCCTGCCTGTATGTCCCTTAATTTGGAAATATTGGTTCATGTGATTGTTTATGAGGCACCAATCTCTTGTTTTGCGTTATTTAACACCCAACCTCACCTGGATAATGATGCCCAAAGTTGTCATCCCCGTCACAACGACCAGTGGGTGTAGGAAGAAATTTTGAACTGCAGAGGCCCCGTCCGAGTGTCCCTGGAACATTGCCGGAAACCTTTTTCACCAGGTCAGACTGGAACTCACCTGCTTATATTTGTGTTCTACCCCGTTAAGATCACCTGTATCATGGTGAAATCTTACCTCTAACTTAGTGTCCTGTTTGTTTAACCGTTTTAACAAAGTGTGATCTTGTGTCAAAACCTGTACCCATTTGTCCCATGGCGTGTTATCCCTCAGGATGGGCACTTCCTGTGGAGCTTTGAACTTTAGAGTTCTCCTAACAATTTGAGGGATAACGTAGTCAAACCTGTATGACTTGATCCGTATGGGATCTCCGCTCACACAATATGTTCCCCTTGAAAGATCAACCCTATCGGAACAATTATGAAAATGTACCTTGAATGTGTCCTTAGACATTATGTTAAAAAACAAACCTTTCCTTCAGTCACCGGAACTATTGGTTTGGCTTCAGGGCGGATCTTTTGAATGGTAGCCTCGCATTCTGTGTTATTGAGCCAGCAGGCTTCTTCACTAAATTTGACTTGCCCCGGCAAACACAGGTACCTCTGGTAGAATTGCCCGTATGAGGACAACTCTCCTTGTTTCACCTCCCCGTCTAGCACCAAAAAATGTTGACCTATCAGGTCACGGTGTAAGACATGTGTTGAGGTGGGAACTAAGGAAGTGGCGGTGCCTAAAGAAGTGTTGCACCCTTTCCATTTGTTCACCCAAACATCTTGAAGCTTCCATGCAAAAGATCCTTCTCCAGAAAAATCGATAAACCTCTCCTTGTTCAATCTCAGTTGTACAGGATCTTTTAGCATCTCCCTGACAAAATATGTCCCCAACTGTCCTGATTGGACCTCTTCCCCCCTTATGTCCTGAGGCACAATATGTACCTGAGGTCGGGAAGACTGTACTCTCTGCAATCTTTCAATTAAGAGTACCTCTTCACTTACCCAACTAGCATGAGGATAAGCGGCTGCATATGGACTGTGTAATATTTTACCCTGTTGTGACCCGTGTAGTGAGGATGGGGTTGTGTACCCTGGAAAAAGCATAAAGATTTGGTATGCACACGCCTGTTGGGGCGTACCTCCCTTGACTATCCAGTATTTATCCACATGCCTGACATGGCGATTCAGCTCTGACTGGGGCTATTTGCTGGGGGATTTACTGTTGTGGGGGTTGCACTTTGTAAATAATTACTGTATATATGTATAGCAATCTTTGAAAAAGCTGTAGGGTGAAACATGTTAGAGTATCATATTGCAGCACTTTTGTAAATAGCACTCTACACCTTTCTTGTATACCTCCAGTTGTTTATATACTGCACAGGATATACTGCACTTACTGACCGCTCTGAATTTAGGCTAATATAGCCACTGTAGGAGTTTGTAAAGATACATCCTGTCTGGTCTAGCAAAGCTACATTGAGACCATTGTGTGGAATAGGTACACCACACCTGTATAGACATTTGTTGCAGCATGTGGGCGATAAACAAAGACCTCCACACATAGTTAGGTCTCTGTTCATTATATTAACACCTTGCTGAGGAGTTACTTACTAGATGTGCCTCCTGCTCATTGATAAATTATCTTATTTATGTGCAAGTAACATGCTTGCTTTTGTAGGTATCTGTAGGGCCTGTCCTCTGGACTAAATGTTTGCTTTCTATTTCCCTGGTACTGTTTTCTCGGTTAGTGTTTGCCATCACTTTTATGGCCAGCATAAATGTGTCTAGTTTTCCCAAGTTCAGCTCCCCATTGAAGTCTATTGCGGTTCGCAAAAGTTCACAAGTTCGCGAACGTTTGTGGAGGTTCGCGAACGTTTGCGGAGGTTCGCGAACGTTTGCGGAGGTTCGCGAACGTTTGTGGAGGTTCGCGAACCCGGTCCGCGAACCTAAAAGCAGAGGTTCAGGCCATCTGTAGCCCTGGGGAGCTGGGGCTGTGTAGCTGGAGAGGAGATTGCAGCACCAGTAGAGTTGAACTGCCACTCAGCCAAGGAGGAGGATGACAACGAAGAGGATGTAGCAGGAGGAGAGGAGGTGGCAGCAGGCCTGCCTGAAAGCCGTGGAGGCATCCGTGGTCAGATGGACCCTTGACCCAACGCTGTGTGCCAGAGATGACACCACTTGCCTCTCAACTTCATGGTACAGTTTGGGTATCGCCTTTTTGGAGAAATAATTGCGGCCTGGTATCTTCCACTGTGGTGTCCCAATGGCCACAAATTTTCGGAAGGCCTCAGAGTCCACCAGCTGGTATGGTAACAGCTGACAGGATAACCGTTCCGTCAAGCCAGCTGTGAGACGCCGGGCAAGGGGTGACTGGCAGACATTGGCTTCTTCTACTTAGAGATTGCCCTCACGGACACCTGGCTGCTGCTTTGGGTAGAGGAGCAGGAACCGCTCAAAGTGAGAGGCGGAGTGGAGGAGGTTGGCTGTGATTGTGAAGGTGCAAGGGAGAAAACGGCTGAAGAAGATGATGCACCTGAAGGAGGGTGGCTTTACTGGCTTTGCTTTTGTGCGCTGCTTTTGCTCAGGTGGTCTTCCCATTGCAGTTTGTGCCATTTCAGCATGTGCCTTCGTAAGGCAGTTGTCTCTACGTGGGTGTTGGCCTTTTCACGGCTCAATTTTTGGTGGCAGAGAGTACTGATGGCATTGCTCTGATCTTTGGCATACACACTATAAAATTTCCACACCGCTGAGCCACCCTGGGGTGTGGAAACTATGGTGGCGTCAGCAGTTGACATTGAAGGGCATGTTGGCTGGCTGTACATAGGTGGCGATACATGGTGCCGGATCCTGCCACCAACTGTTTTGGACGACGAGCTCCCCCTTCTTCTTTCAGCAACTCATCTCCTTCTACTCCTTTCTGACTCCTCCTCTGAACTGTCCCCTTGGTCATCGTGACTCTTAGGATCCCACGTGGCATCCATGGCAGTATCATCATCATAATCATCCTCCAAAGTTCCGCTTATATCAGACACCTCCAAAACTGCACCACCAGCAGGTACTTCATCATCCTCCTCCACACACCGTACATCCCTAGTGTCGCCTAACTCAGACATATGAGGTGGTGTAACTTGCTTAGCGCCTTCATCTTGTTGTAACAATAAGGCTGTGAATCAGTGATTTCCCCACCAAATAACTGATGCAAAGTATCAAATGTAGCGGATGTGATACTTGGAGTATCGCTGGTGGCTGCGGAAGATGAGGTGTTCTGAGTTAAATAGTCAACTACGTCCTGACAATCTTGGGAGTTGATGGGACGTGCCTTCTTATGAGCACTGTACTTTGGACCAGGGCCGCACAAAATCATGTCAGCACGACCTCGAACAGACCTGCCGGGTGGCCTGCCTCTGGGTCTGCCCCTGCCTCTGCCTGTTATTTTGTCCATATCGGGGGGGATGAAATGAAAGGTATGCACTGACTTGACTAATACAATGTGCAGTCACACAGGTACAGTGAAAGGTAGCAGTGACTGGTATTACAATACAATGTGCAGCTGTCACACAGGTGCAGTTAAAGTGGACTCAAATTAAAAATACAAGATTTCAGAAATAAAATCTATTTTCTAAATTATAATAATAAATAGCAGCCTTTTTTCAGCTGCATGATGACAAATATAAAATATTTTACATTTATTGGAGGAACCCCTCCCTTCCTTTCAAATTGCCGGGATTTTTCCGGCAAACTGGTGGAGTAGATGGTGTCTGGCAATGGAGGAATTGCTAATGGCTGCACCCAGTATAACCCTAGCTATGAAAAGAGAAGGGTGAAAAGCATGCACTGAAATGATCATATGTTTGAAGGAGTGTTTATTTATCTTTGTATGTGTCAGAGTGGTGCAACTAAATATTTTTAATTAAAAAAATGTTTGGTTTGGGTCCGCTTTAACAGGTATGCACGGACAGGTATAGTAAACATCGTGCGGTCACACAGGTGCAGTGAACAGGTAGCAGTGACTGGTATTATAATACAATGTGCAGCTGTCACACAGGTGCAGTGAACAGGTATGCAGGGACTGGTATTACAAATGTGCAGCTGTCACACACAGGTACCGTGAACAGGTGCAATGACTGATGGTATTAACAATGCGTGCGCTCACGTAGGTATAGGTAGGTAGGTGCACTGAACAGTGAACAGGTGCAGTGATTGGAATTACAAATGTGCAGCTGCCTGTCACACACACACAGGCAGGTACCCTGAACAGGTGCAATGACTGGTGGTATTAACAATGCGTGCGCTCATGTAGGTATAGGTAGGTAGGTGCACTGAACAGTGAACAGGTGCAGTGATTGGGATTACAAATGTGCAGCTGCCTATCAAACACACAGGTAGTCACTGAATGTGCTAGGCCTTGCAGTTGCACAGTAGGTAATACCAAGGCTGTCTATGCAACACAAGTGCCTATGGGACACACACACAAAAAAAATAGATCACAAGAACAAGATTAGCTCTCAAAAGAGCTGTTGAGAGGTGCTTTTTTAGCAATAAGAATCATCAAGGAGCAAGCTAACAAGCCTACAAGAGCTTAATTAAGCTTTCCCTATAGCTCTCTCTGCAGCAGCTCTCCCTTCTCTAATTACTGCAGGCACACGATAGAGTCCAATGCCTGACGCTGCCTGCCTTTTATAAGGGGGGGGGGGGGCTCCAGGAGGGAGTGTAGCCTGTTTGGCTACAATGTGCCTGCTGACTGTGATGTAGAGGGTCAAAGTTGACCCTAATGATGCACTATGGAGGCAAATCGAATCTCCGTTCGTTGTTCTCCGCGATCGCGAACCACGGAAGTTCGCCGGTTCCCATTCGCCGGCGAACAGTTTGGGCCATCTCTACTGCTAAACCTTTGTGGTCCTTGCATGGTTAATGTGCCTATATAATAATGCATGACTAGTTAGCCATCCCTGCAGAATTAAGAAGATATTTTTCCTCTTGCATTCATATATGACTTCAAATTATAAACATGGTCTACTAATTTTTGATTCATTATTGATTGCTTTTGGAACTAATTAAACAATGCACAAACACAATTAATTAATTATTCATCGGTGCACCTTCTTTCTTCACAAAGGAACAATCACCCCAGGGAAAGAAGCATAATTAAAAATACAATTTTGCTTATTTAAGCATACAGAGATAGAATTGTCTCTAAGGATGGTGTCTGTACAACAAATTCCATGATTCATCTTAAAATTACCAAGCCAGGAAAAGCCTCCGGGCTGAGAGAACCATTTGGTGCAAGCTTGGTCCCTTCTGCTTTTTCTCTGATGTTTGGAAGCAGCTGTTCATGCAAGAGTAAAACAAGAAGTGCTCAACTTCATACATTCTTTTTTTTCCTTTCCTGAATTTCCATAACCAAACGTTTTCCTAAAATGAGTTATTCGCTCAATAGAACAGTGAATCTTTATTAAAGAGAGTCTGAAGCCATTCAAAATTCTTCGTTTTACTGTTCATTTATCTTCAGCATTATAAGAATAGGTGAAACGCTGCATTGCCGAGGCAGAACGATGTATTTAAGCCCCCCAAATCCCCTGGGCAAAATTTGGGGATCGCTTCCTGTTAGAGGCAGAGCTTTGTGCTGTAGCTCTGCCTCTACTTGAGTCAATCTCTGCTGATCACTGCCTCTCCCCACCACTCCCCATCCCTCTCAGTCTTCCATCACTGAGAGGGGTGGGGAGAGGCGACGATCGCAGATTGACTCTAGCAGAGGTAGAGCTGCAGCAACAAGCTCTGCCTCACCTAGGCAGCAAAATCCACGACCTGGAAAGTCATGGATTTTTGCCCCAGGATTTGGGGGGTTTAAATACATTGTTCTGCCGTGGGAATGCGGCATTTCACCTATGCTCATATTGCTAAAGATAAATTAACAGTAAAAAGAAGAATTTTGAATGGCTTCAGCCTCTCTATCTCTAACTCTATCTATCAGAAGAACAATATCACATAAAAGGAAAAAAGCTTATGTGCATCAGAGTCGACAAACCCAGTAGTCTTTGGCCAAATTTGAAAAACCTTTCTCCTTAGATTTGTCACCGATTTTTATACCCTTTCAGCACCTAGTAAGTTAAAATGTTTTAAAAAGTGTATTATCATTATTATTTTATTTATACAGTGCCAACATCTTTGGCACATTTATACAGGGTCAACATCAACAGCCCTCAAAATGCACCTTTTAACTCTGGCCTACCCCTCCTCACTGGTACTCTAAACCTGCAGCTGAACTCTGGTCCCTTTCGTGTCCCTCCCTCTAGATTGCAAGCCTTCGGCAGGGTCCTCCTCCTGCTGGTTCCCACACTTTTATTACCTTACACCCATCCTATGGATCTGAATGAACTCTTTCGTAAACTCGACTTGCCTAATCTCCATGCTCCCATCCAGTGACTGACTAAGCACGGCCGTGCAGAGGGTCCTTAAGTGGGGGGTGCTCAAATATAAAAAAGGGGCCTGGCAATGCCTTCCCCCGCATGCCCCGCCTCCTCGTTTCTGGCTAGGGGGGTATTGATCGTCATGCTGCTGAATGCAGATGATGGGTGCCATGTGGGTTCTGGGTGTAAGTACTGAGTGTCATGTGGGTTCTGGCTATGGTTGGGTATCGAGTGTCATGCGGGTGTTGATTGCAAGAACTTAGTGCCATGTAAGATCTGGGTTGATGTACTGGATGTCATGTGGGTGCTGGGTGCAGGTACCGGGTGTGACATGGGTGCGAATACTTGGTGCCATGCCTGTACTGGGTGCTGGCTATGGGTGGGCTTTGGGCATCACATGGGTTTTAAATGCAGGTACTTTGGGTGCGGTTACGGGGTAAGTGGATACTTGGTGCAGATAGTGGGTGCCATGTGGAAGCTGTGTGCAGGTGTGAGTACTGAGAGCAATTTTAGGCCTGGGTGCAGATACTTAGTGTCATGTGAGTGTGAGTACTGGGTGCCAGCTATGAGGGGAAGGGGTGGCTGATGGGAAAAGTAGAGGTCAGTGTGGGTGCTGCAGGAAGGGGCAGGGCCATGCAGAGGATCCTCAAGGGTGTGGTGCTCAAATTTGAAATCAATAAATCGTGCTAAATTGTGTATGTAATACCCCCTCTCCATAAAGCATAAAGCAGTCTTATCCCTCCCCCCCCCCCCCACACACACACACCTTTATAGCAGTATCAGGCAGACTGTGTGTCTCCTTCCAACTCTTTTGGTGCTACCACCCTCAAATCAGCAGTGATAGGTGGGTTAGAGTAGGCACAGTGGAGCCCACTGTAGAGGCACAGACTCACCTTTCATTACTGGGACCTCTGTCCCTCTTGATCAGCACCCAAGCCTCTTTTCAGGCAAAGAAGTGGTTACCAATATGCAGTGGTTGCTAAGCATTAGTAGATGCAAAGCTGCAGTAAGTGCCAAGGTGCAGTGGGTGCCCAGATGCAGTGGATGGTAGGACGCAAAGGTTCACTTTGTGGTAAGTTGCAGTGGGTGCCGAGATGCCAACGTAAAGTCTGTGTCAAGCTGCTTTGAGTACCAAGGTCCAGTTTGTATTGGGTGTTTATTTGCAGTGGGTGCTATGCAGTATTGGGTGCTGAATGAGTAGCAGATGGTGATAAACAATAGTGGGTGCCATGTGAGTGCTAATTGGTACAGGGAGCCATGTGAGTGTTGGACATGAGTGAGTAGGGAGTGCCATGCGTGGTCTGGATGTGTGCCATGGGAGAGTACTGTGTCTCATATGGGTTCGGACCAAGGATGGGTACTGGGTGCTATTTGGGTGCTGGCCATGGACGGGTACTAGGTACATATAATGACTTTGGAACTTGGTGACGCGTGAGTACTGTGCCATGTGGGGGTATGTGGGTCTTAGGTGCAAATACTGAGTGCCAAGTGGGTACTGGGAGTGAGTACCTGGTGACATATGGGTGATGGGTGCTGGCTAGTGGGATATTTGTTGTCATGTGGGTGCTAAAGGCAGATGCTGGGTGCCATGTGGGTTCTGGGTGCTGGCACAGGGTGTGATGTGGATTCTGGCTGTATGGGTGTGTATCAACCATCATGTAGGTGTTGATTGCAGGTACTCAGTCCCTTTTGAGTTCTGGGTGTAAGTACTGGATGTCATATGTAAGTGCTTGGTGTGGGTGCTGGGAACCAAGTGGAGGCTTATTGCAGCTGGAACTACTGCAGATGAAACATGTGGGTGTTGGGTGCAGGTACTGGGTATCACATAGGTGCAAATACTTGGTGCCATGTCTGCACTGGGTGCTAGCTCTGGGTGGGTGTTGTGTGTCATGTGGGTTCTGAGTGCAGGTACATCGGGTGCTAGTACTGGTTATGTGAGTGGGTGCCATGTGGAGGCTGTGTGCAGGTGTGAGTAGTGAGTGACATGTCAGAGCTGTGTGCAAGTACTGTGCCATGTAGGTGTGAGTACTGGGTGCCAGCTATAGGGTGAAGGGGTGCAGGTATTAGGTGTCATGTGGCTGTTTGATGCAAGTACTAAGTGCCATATTGAGGCCAGATGTGAGTATTGGGTGCAGGGTGCTTGGTGCAAGTACTGGGTGCTTGCTATAGTGGGGGTTACTGGTTGAGTGTAATGTGGGAGCTGAATATTGGTGGTATTGCTGTGGGTGCAGGGGGTGGGAGGTCACTGTGGGTACTGCTATGAATGGCATAGTTGCTGCTAGGGGAGGTCAAGGTCAGTGGGGTGGATGGGGGTAGGGTAGGTCACTGTGGGTGCTGTGGAAAGTAGAGGTCAGTATGGGTGCTGAAGGAAAGGGAGGTCAGTGTGGGTCCTTTGGGGGAGATCACTGTGGGTCTCGGGAGGTAGAGGTCATTGTGGGTGCAGGGGGTGGGAGGTCACTATGGGTGCTGCTATGAATGGCATAGTTGCTGCTAAGGGAGGTAGAGGTCAGTGTGGGTGCTGGGGGAAGGGTAGGCCACTGTGGGTGCTGGGAGAAGTCAGTGTGGTTACTGGAGGAGGGAGTGGATGCTGCGTGTTGGGAGAAGCCACTGTGGGCGCTGGCAATGGGAGAGGTCACTGTAGGTGCTGCTTTTGGGATGGGAGGTCCGTGTGGGTGCTGCAGGGGATAGGAGGGTAGCCACTGGGGGAGGGAAAAATCAATGTGGGTGCTGGGGGAGGGATAGGTCAGTGTGGGTGCTGGGGTAGGCAGGATCACTGCTAGAGCTGGGGAGGGAGAGGTCACTGTGGGTGCTAGGTGGAGGGAGAGGTCACTGTGGGTGCTGGGAAGGGAGAGGTCACTATGGGTCCCAGGTGGAGGAAGAGGTCACTGTGGGTGCTAGGTAGAGAGAGAGGTCACTGTGGGTGCTAGGTGGAGGGAGAGGTCACTGTGGGTGCTGGGGGAGGGAGAGGTCACTGTGGGTGCTGGGGGAGGTAGAGGTCAGTATGGGTCCTAGGTGGAGGGAGAGGTCAGTATGCCACACTAGGATTCCTGTCTGGGCCTCCTCACTTGAAAGTGTCCCGGTCAGGGGCGGAGCTTCCCGCGGTTGGGCGGGGCTTATGGCGGTCGGGGCGGAGCTTATTTTGCGTGGCGAGAGGGGCCTTTTGTGAAGATTTTAACAAGGGGGGTGCCTGGGCACCCAGAGCACCCCCCTGTGCACGTGCCTATGACTGCCTATTACCTTGTACTCATACTATGCTGCATCTGGATCTGGATTTGGATTACATGCATTCCTGTATTGTCTTATTTCGGTATGCCAGCCCTAAATATTGTCTGTAACCTTAACTAATGTCCAGTGTTGCATAATATGTTGGCACATTATAAATACAATAAATAAATAAATCTCCTGTTGCGCTGTACATAGTGCACAACAGATAATGGTGGGGAGTAAAGATACATGAGGGCCCATATGCAATTCACTTTTTCACCTGAGTTTTCTCCTATGAGAAAAATGTTCATCTTTGATTTAAAATAACATTTTAGCACTTTGCAATGGGAAAAGTATCAAAAAGTAGGTAAAAAGTACTATCAAAATTGTTTTGAGCACGTTTTTGCTTGCTTATGGTTTAAAAGTCATTTTATTGACACGTTTCAAAATGTCATCTAGGAGAAAACTCAGGTGAAAAATTGAATTGCATATGGCCCCCGAAGTTCAAAACACTACAGTTAGAGATGGCCCGAACTGTTTGCCCGGTGAATAGTTCACAGCGAATTAAGCGCATTTGCGTCTATTCGCAAACATATGGTGTGTTTGATTTGCCCCTATACATTATAATGGAGCCAAAAATGTACCCCTTACCCCAGAGTTAGCAGACACATGGCAGCCAATCAGCTATCCCTCTCACCTGGACGGCTCCCCACCTATCAGAAAGCCAACACAGCAGCCATTTTACCCTCTGACTGTGGCCGCTTTGAAAAAGACTAGGAACAGAGCTGTAGTGCTATTAGGGAAAGCCTTTGGGGGATCCGGGGATTTTTATGCTAAATATCAGTCCCAGACAAGGTGACTACGACAAGGAATTGAGAAAAAATGAGTCAGCTTTGATCTTTGAATGTGGTAGCCTAATCCTCCAGGGGTTGAACAAGGATCTTAATATTAAAGGTTTCCTTTGAATATTGTGCTGGTTCATCGCTTTATTCAGTGGACAGCACCCTGCATTGTCCTGACAACTAAAGGTTGGACAATCTGTTTTTTTTAAATTGTATGCATTGTTCACGCATTAACGCTCGGAGTATGAAAGGGTGCACCTTCCAAGATGACGTCACGTCTGAAGAAGTCCAGGATTGGACGAAACGCATGATGTGCAACGTGACATTGAGTGTGGCAGATCCAGCTCCCCGTTAGAGTTGGGCCGAACCTCCGATTTTAGGTTCGCGAACCGGGTTCGCGAACCTCCGCGGAACGTTCGGTTCGCGGAAAAGTTCGCGAACCGCAATAGACTTCAATGGGGAGGCGAACTTTGGAAAAAAAAATTCTGCTGGCCACAAAAGTGATGGAAAAGATGTTTCAAGGGGTCTAACACCTGGAGGGGGGCATGGCGGAGTGAGATACACGCCAAAAGTCCCCGGGAAAAATCTGGATTTGACGCAAAGCAACGTTTTAAGGGCAGAAATCACATTGAATCCTAAATGACAGGCCTAAAGTGCTTTAAAACATCTTGCATGTGTATACATCAATCAGGTAGTGCAATTAAGGTACTGCTTCACACTGACACACCAAACTCACCGTGTAACGCACCGCAAACAGCTGTTTGTGTAGTGACGGCCGTGCTGGACTGGTGTGCACCATGGCGAGAGTGCAGGTTTTGGTGGCTTTACAGCCCATATGGTCGCCTGGTTGATGTAGCTGAATGACAGAACAGTGACTGTCCAGCTGATCAAATTTGGTCTGACCACAATGAAGCAACAACCTTATTATCTTTTGTGTGCCCCCCGAGACACTCATCTAGGCGCCGGTCATTGCTTCATTGTGATACGCAAGCCCCTTCACCACGGCAAGGTAATGATCACGAAGGGGAATGGGCGCATGTACATGCCTTTTCTTTTGTTGTTGCAGCTGCCCGCAGTGCAGCCAGAAAAATTAGGCAGTCATGTACACGCACCAGAAAAATTATTGCAGCGGCCTAAAAAATTCAGCAATCCGCCTGGAGTCCCGGACCCTGTTGGTGGTGGCGGAGAAGGTAGTCAAGCGGCCTGCAGGCAGACATGCTGTGTGGAGGGACTGGGAGTGACTTAGTCTTCTTGGGGCAGGCCAGGCAGCCAGTCACACGGCGTGCAGGCAGAGATGCTGTGTGTGCGGGGACTGACTTAGTCTTGGGGCGGGCAGCAGCCCTCCGGGATCCATGCCTCATTCATTTTGATAAAGGTGAGGTACTTAACACTTTTGTGACTTAGGCGACTTCTCTTCTCAGTGACAATGCCTCCAGCTGCGCTGAAGGTCCTTTCTGACAGGACGCTTGCGGCAGGGCAGGAGAGAAGTTGGATGGCAAATTGGGACAGCTCTGGCCACAGGTCAAGCCTGCGCACCCAGTAGTTCAAGGGTTCCTCATCGCTGTTCACAGCAGTGTCTACATCCACACTTAAGGCCAGGTAGTCGGCTACCTGCCGTTCCAGGCGTTGGTGGAGGGTGGATCCGGAAGGGCTACGGCGAGGCGTTGGACTAAAGAACGTCCGCATGTCCGACATCACCATGAGATCGCTGGAGCGTCCTGTCTTTGACTGCGTGGACACGGGAGGAGGATTAGTGGCAGTGGTACCTTGCTGGCGTTGTGCTGTCACATCACCCTTAAAGGCATTGTAAAGCATAGTTGACAGCTTGTTCTGCTTGTGCTGCATCCTTTCCACCTTCAGGTGAGTTGGTAACAGGTCCGCCACTTTGTGCCTGTACCGAGGGTCTAGTAGTGTGGCCACCCAGTACAGCTCATTCCCCTTGAGGTTTTTTATACGGGGGTCCCTCAACAGGCAGGACAGCATAAAAGACGACATCTGCACAAAGTCGGATCCAGTACCCTCCATCTCCTCTTGCTCTTCCTCAGTGACGTCACGTAAGTCAACCTCCTCCCCCCAGCCGCGAACAATACCACGGGAAGGTTGAGCAGCACAAGCCCCCTGCGACGCCTGCTGCGGTTGTTCTCCTGCCGCCGTCCCCTCCTACTCCTCCTCCCCAAAGAAACACCTTGCTCATCATCCTCTGAGTCTGACTCATCTTCTGCACACGACTTCTCTTCTTCCTCCTCCTCCCCCCTCTGTGCTGCCGCAGGTGTTGAGGAAACAGCTGGGTCTGATGAAAATTGGTCCCATGCCTGTTCCTGCCGTAACGGTTCCTGGTCATGCTCATTCGCAGCTTCATCCGCCACTCTACGCACAGCACGCTCCAAAAAGTAAGCATAGGGAATTAAGTTGCTGATGGTGCCCTCACTGCGGCTCACCAGGTTGGTCACCTCCTCAAACGGCCGCATGAGCCTGCATGCATTTTTCATCAGTGTCCAGTTGTCGGGCCAGAACATCCCCATCTTTCCAGACTGTTTCATTCTACTGTAGTTGTAGAGGTACTGGGTGATGGCTTTCTTCTGTTCTAGCAGGCGGGAGAACATGAGCAGGGTCGAATTCCAGCGAGTCGGGCTATCGCAAATCAGGCGTCTCACCGGCATGTTTTTCCGCTGAATTTCCGCAAAGCGTGCCATAGCCTTGTAAGAGCGCCTGAAATGCCCACACAACTTCCTGGCCTACTTTAGGACGTCCTCTAAGCCTGGGTACTTGGACACAAATCTTTGCACGACCAGATTCAGCACATGTGCCATGCAGGGTATGTGTGTCAGCTTCCCCATATGCAAAGCGGCAAGCAGATTGCTGCCGTTGTCGCACACCACGTTGCCTATCTCCAGGTGGTGCGGGGTCAGCCACTCATCCACCTGTTTCTTAAGAGCAGCCAGCAGAGCTGCTCCAGTGTCACTCTCCGCTTTGAGACAAGACATGTCTAAGATGACGTGACACCGTCGTACCTGGCATGCAGCATAGGCCCTGCGGAGCTGGGGCTGTGTAGCTGGAGAGAAGAACTGCCACTCAGCCAAGGAGGCGGAGGACAGCGAAGAGCATGTAGCAGGAGGAGAGGAGGTGGCAGGAGGCCTGCCTGCAAGCCGTGGAGGTGTCACAATTTGGTCCGCTGCGCCCTGCTTGCCATCGTTCACCACCAGGTTGACCCAATGGGCTGTGTACGTAATGTAGCGGCCCTGCCCGTGCTTGGCAGACCAGGCATCCGTGGTCAGGTGGACCCTTGACCCAACGCTCTTCGCAAGAGATGACACCACTTGCCTCTCAACTTCACGGTGCAGTTGGGGTATGGCCTTTCTCGAAAAATAAGTGCGGCCTGGCATCTTCCACTGCGGTGTTCCGATGGCCACAAATTTACGGAAGGCCTCAGAGTCCACCAGCCGGTATGATAACAGCTGGCGAGCTAACAGTTCCGCCACGCCAGCTGTCAGACGCCGGGCAAGGGGGAGACTGGCCGAAATTGGCTTCTTCCACTCAAACATTTCCTTCACGGACACCTGACTGCTGCTGTGGGCAGAGGAGCAGGAAGCGCTCAAGGGCAGAGGCGGAGTGGAGGAGGGTGCCTGTGAAGGTGGAAGGGAGAAAGCGGCAGAAGCAGATGATGCACCTGAAGGAGGAAGAGGAGAAGGAGGGTGACTTTTCTTTTGTGTGCTGCTGCTGCTTTTGCTCAGGTGGCCATCCCATTGCTGTTTGTGACTTTTCTCCAAGTGCCTTCGTAAGGCACTTGTCCCTACGTGAGTGTTGGCCTTTCCACGGCTCAATTTTTGTTGGCAGAGCGAACAGATGGCTTTGGTCCGATCTGAGGCACACACATTAAAAAATTTCCACACCGCTGAGCCACAGGGTGTGGGCACTATGGGGACCTCAGCAGCTGATGCTGAAGGGCAAGTTGGCTGGCTGTACATAGGTGGCGATACATGGTGCCGGACACTGCCACCAGCTGTTTCTGACGAAGAGCTGCCCCAGCTTCTTTCAGCAACTTCTCTCCTCCTACTACTCTCTGACTCCCCCTCTGAATTGTCCCCCTCTTCATCTCCTCTATTGGGAACATACAGAGGATCCCTATCATCGTCATCATCATAATCATCCTGCCCAGTTTCGCTTGCCTCAGAAAAATCCAAACATGCACCATCAGTAGGTCCTTCATCCTCCTTACACGTTACATCCATAGTGTTGCCGCGTAACTCAGACATATGAGCTGGTGAAAATTCATCTGGCTGTAACAACAATGGCCGTGCATCAGTGATTTCAACACTAAATAATTCTTGCGAAGTGTCAAATGCAGCGGAAGTGGTGCTAGTAGTAGCACTGGTGGCTGAGCAAGATGAGGTGTTATGTGTCGCTAAATACTCAGCCACGTCCTGACAATCTTGGGAGGTGATGGGACGTGCCTTCTTCCGAGCACTGTACTGTGGGCCAGGTCCACACAAAATTACATTTACACGACCTCGCGCAGACCTGCCGGGTGGCCTTTTTCTGGCTCTGGCACTACCTCTTCCTCTACCTGTTTTGTCCATATCGGGTATGCACGGAGTGGTATATCACACTGCGTGCACTCACATAGGTAGGTGGGTTCACTTAACTGCACAGGTATGCGCACTGATGCGGTGGGTTCACTGAACAGAACAGGTATACAGTGGCGGGTTCACTGAACACAACAGGTATGCAGTGGCGGGTTCACTGAGCAGGTATACAGTGGCGAGTTCACTGAACAGAACAGGTATACAGTGGCGGGTTCACTGAACACAACAGGTATGCAGTGGCGGGTTCACTGAACAGAACAGGTATACAGTGGCGGGTTCACTGAACAGTACAGGTATACAGTGGCCTAGTTCACTGAACACAACAGGTATGCAGTGGCGGGTTCACTGAACAGGTATACAGTGGCGGGTCCACTGAACAGAACAGGTATGCAGTGGCAGGTTCACTGAACAGGTATGCAGTGGTGGGTTCACAGAACAGGTATGCAGTGGTGGGTTCACAGAACAGGTATGCAGTGGTGGGTTCACTGAACAGGTATGCAGTGGTGGGTTCACTGAACAGGTATGCAGTGGTGGGTTCACTGAACAGGTATGCAGTGGTGGGTTCACAGTACAGGTATGCAGTGGTGGGTTCACAGAACAGGTATGCAGTGGCAGGTTCACTGAACACAACAGGTATGCAGTGGTGGGTTCACTGAACAGGTATACAGTGGTGGGTTCACAGTACAGGTATGCAGTGATGGGTTCACAGAACAGGTATGCAGTGGCGGGTTCACAGAACAGGTATGCAGTGGCAGGTTCACTGAACACAACAGGTATACAGTGGCGGGTCCACTGAACAGAACAGGTATGCAGTGGCGGGTTCACTGAACACAACAGGTATGCAGTGGTGGGTTCACTGAACAGGTATGCAGTGGTGGGTTCACAGAACAGGTATGCAGTGGTGGGTTCACTGAACAGGTATGCAGTGGTGGGTTCACTGAACCGGTATGCAGTGGTGGGTTCAATGAACAGGTATGCAGTGGTGGGTTCACAGTACAGGTATGCAGTGGTGGGTTCACAGAACAGGTATGCAGCCAGGAACAAGCTAAGCCTAACTAATCTTTCCCTATGAGAGACAGTCTGCAGCAGCTCGCCCTACTCTCACCAATGCAGGCACACGAGTGACCGTAATGGCCGCCGCTGCCTGCCTTATATAAGGGGGGTGGGGCTCCAGGGGCTAGTGTAGCCTAATTGGCTACACTGGGCCTGCTGACTGTGATGTAGAGGGTCAAAGTTGACCCTCCATGGTGCATTATGGGGCGAACCGAACTTCCGCAAACGTTCGCCTGCGGGACACGAACGCAAACCACGGAAGTTCGCATGGAACCGTTCGCAGGCGAACCGTTCGGCCCAACTCTACTCCCCGTGCCTCAACAACCTTCCTTCCCAGCATGGCATGGCTCCCTTAGATGCATGCGTCCCATACTCATGTAACCGTGGACGCGGCTTGAGCGTTTGGCTTTAGCTTGCCGCTTGCGGTAATAACTACCTGAAGTTCCGCGCATCACTGACATCTTCACAAGGAGTGGGACGATATCCTCAGACCCAATTGACAAACAATTCCGGAACTCCAGGAGGGTAACCGTATGCATTAGCAGCTGCAACATCTACTGGTTATAGGGTCCATGCCTATATGTTCAGGGAGGTTTGACACTGCTCAGTGTCAGTAATGGCTATGTAAGGGGTATCCCAGAGCGTGTATAAAATTGTGACAACAAGTGGGCACTATACCATCTTCCATCTGGATGTCATGTGTGGCAAATACAATTGGGCCCAAAGAATTCAATGCCAGTTCAGGAATAGAAGGGTACTACGACCAAGGACTGGTCCTATAGGGGCCCTCTATTGCCAGGATTTGGTTTTAAAGGGTTTTTTTTTTAATTCAGCTTTTTGTCCAACGTTTTGATATTACTAGGTCTAATTGTAAGGATTTGCGCATGCAAATGCTTATCAAGGCAAAACCGGAATAAGAGATCACTTGTAAGGAAATACTGAGGTCTGCACAGATTGGATTTAAAGGTGAATGAACATGTTTATTTACAGAAGTGCAAATTAACATGTATACCCATACAAACAATATGCATGCAATCGTACAATATGATCACAGTGCTCCGATATCATCCTGACTAACTAACTAATATTTACAATAAATATGCAAAGACACGGGTCACACAATATGTACAATAGCAGCAATCAGGAACATGGATCACACAATATATACAATAGCCACACACAGGAACCTGGATCACACAATATATACAATAGCAATAATATTACAATATATACGGACACGTATCAGCAGAATCAGCACACAGGAGAATAGTCGTACAGGCCATGATCAATGATCAGAATATCAGAAGTATACAGACAGTGGGCAAGAGAGTAGTCAGATAAAGCAAGAGGTCGATACCGGCTAGGAACAAGGATGGGTGACCAGAGCACAAGGCCTACAGCACAAAATGATCTAGCAATGTTCTTCTGCTAGAGGCAGCTAGAGGATTCTGCATAATGGTCAGGTAGTCACAGAGTTCCAAAGATGAGGTGAGACCTCTGCTGGTGGACAGCAGAAGTTTATGTAAAGTCCATAGTGTAACACCAGCAGGAATTTAAACAGCAAGCCGCATGACATTACCCCCCCTCTTTAAGAGCGGCCTCTGGACGCTCCACCAGATCTCCAACTCACACCCCCCTGGGTCCCAATAATCAGGCAAAATGGTAGGCAGCAAATACCATGGCAGAGCAGGCAACAGGTGCTAATGCTGGGTGGGCAGGGAGGGATATAATTCAAAAACAAAACCACAAAACTTTGGAGACTGAGCAGCTGGACACTGGAGAACCCGGGCAGTAAGTGACTTGAAAGCGTCATGCAGAATAATAGGCTTGATGGACTTCAAACCACCAGGCAAATCTGTAGACTTGGCAACAGGCTGGAGATTATCAGATGGAACAACAGGCTAGGCAGCAAATTGAGCACCACCAGGAAGAACACTGAACTGGACACCATCGGCAGGTACAACAGACTGGTTGTCATCAGCAGGGACAGCAGACTGGATACCATCGGTAGGGACAGCAGACTGGAAGTCATCAGGAGCAGGAACAACAGACTGTAAACCATCAGGAGCAGGAACAGCAGACTAGAAGTCATCGGGAGCAGGAACAGTAGACTGGAAGTCATGAAGAGCAGGAACAACAGACTGGAAGCCATCAGGAGCAGGAAAAGCAGACTGGAAGCCATCAGGATCAGGAACAGCAGACTAGAAGCCATCATGAGCAGGAACAGCAGACTGGAAGCCATCAGGAGCAGGAGACAAAGTCTGTGATAGCTGCGCCACAGTAGAAGTCCATAATGTCCAGGTAGCAGCAGGAACACAAGTCTGTAACAACTGGACAGCAGCATAAACAGGAGGAAACTGAATGCCAGCATGAGCATGTAGTAACTGAGCATCATCAAAAGTATTTGAAAACAGGATGCCAGCAATAGCTTGTAAAAACAGGGTGCCTACAAAAGTCTTTAGAAAATGCATGCCAACCAACGTTTGCAGAAACTGGGGGCCAACAGAGGACCATGAAACTGGCTGGACCCAAGGCTGAGCATCAGGAAGCTGGATGACAGGAAGCCAGAAAGCATCCAGCAGAACACCAGACTGGATGATGGACTGGTTAGCTTCAGACAGGGAAGCAGCAGGCTGGTGAGCTTCAATAGGGAGGCAGCAGGCTGGTGAGCTTCAGACAGGGAAGCAGCAGGCTGGTGAGCTTCAGACAGGAAAGCAGCAGGATGAACAACATCAGGGATTTGGACCATTGGCTGAGCACCTGACTGGGCTGTTGGCTGAAATCCCAATGAAGCCTGTGCCGGCTGGATCGAAGCCTGTGTGGGCTGGAGCGAAGCTTGTGTGGGCTGGAGTGAAGCCTGTGTTGGCCGGATGCAACACTCTGCAGGCTGGATACAATGCTCTGCAGGCTGGATGCAATGCTCTGCAGGCCGGATGCAAAGCCCTGTAGGCTGGATGCAACGCTCTGCAGGCTGAATGCAACGATCTGCGGGTTGAATGCAAAGCTCTGCGGGCTGGATGCAAAGCTCTCCGGGCTGGATGTAAGTCTCTGAGTGTTGGATGCAAAGCTCTGCAGGCTAGATGCAAAGCTCTGCGGGCTGGATGCAAGTCTCTGAGGGCTGGATGCAAAGCTCTGTGGGCTGGATGCAAAGCTCTGTGGGCTGGATGCAAAGCTCTGCGGGCTGGCACACTGTAGAACTGGCAGACTGACACACTGTGGGAACGACAGGCTGGCACACTGTAGGAATGGCAGGCTGGCACACTGTAGGAATGGCAGGCTGGCAGGAATCAGATGGAGACTGCACAGGATGAATGGAGGCTGTGGGAAAATATTTCTTCTTTCATGCTGTCTGACTGCTGCGGGCTGGATGTTGTGCACTAAGTGAGATAAGCATTACCTGTTCAGCAGTCATATCAAAACTGGCTTGACCTTTGCAGGCTCCTTGATCAGTAGAATCATTCAAAGCACTCATACATGCACCCACATGCGGTTTAACTTTAGCCGGGCAATACCTAGGTAATACATGTTCAATTTGGTATGCATCAAAGACTGGGTCAGAACTAAATTGTTTTTTAATTGAACTAAGCTGATTTCTTACTGGCACAGGAGGAAATGTGGAGTACAATATTCCCTTCCACACTGATAATAACACTGAAGTTTTTTCAAATTTGCATATTCCTGAATCAATTAATGATTGCGAGGAATTGATACAGGTGAGCACAACATTTTCATCTTTAGACTAAAAGGCAAAGAAAGTGTCCCTGTCATTTTCAAGCACAGTAACTAGGGATGGTCGCTGGATCCGGCCGGAATTTGGTGATTCCGGTTCCGATGCGACGGAACAGAATTGCTATAGCGCTAAGGGGAAAAAAATGTGCAGAATTTTACGGAATTAAATTTTTTTCCCTACCAAACTGATTTCTGCCTAATAATAAGAATTTCTGCTCGATAAACCTCCTCCCTTCCTCCCTCCTCCCGGAGGGAAGAGTGTCTCGTCTTTCAGGGAATTGTAGGATTTCAAAAGCCAGCTTACATACCTTGGCCGGGAATTGAACCCAGGTCTAGTGCTCGGTAGGTAGCTCTCTTCACCACTATACCACCACCAACACTACATGCTGAAGCCAGCCTAGCATGTACCATTAGGATATATCCAATAGAAAAAAAAGCTTCCTTAGGGATTTGTAGGATGTCAAAAGCCTACTCACATACATTGGCCAGGCCCAGGAATTGAACCCAGGCCCACCGCTCTGTAGGCTGCTATCCTAACCATTACCACCTAACCACCAACACAACTCACTACAACACTACATGCTGAAGCCAGCCTAGCATGTACCATTGGGATATATCCAAGAGAAAAATGAGCTTGCTTAGGGAATTGTAGGATTTCAAAAGCCAACTTACATACATTGGCCGAGAATCGAACCTAGGTCTAGTGCTCAGTTGGCTGCTATCCTAACCATTATACCACCAACACAACACACTACAATGCTACATGCTGAAACCAGCCTAGCATGTACCATTTTGATATATCCAAGAGAAAAATGAGCTTGCTTAGGGAATTGTAGGATTTCAAAATTCAGCTTACATACATTTCCGGGAATCGAACCCAGGTCTAGTGCTTGGTATGCTGCTATCCTAACCATTATACCACCAACACAACACACTACAATGCTACTAGAGATGTAGCGACCGGTTTGCCGGCGAATGGTTCCAGGCGAACTTTGGGGGTTCGCGTTCGCCTGCAGCAGGCGAACTTTTGCGGAAGTTCAATTCGCCCCATAATGCACTATGAGGGTCAACTTTGACCCTCTGCATCACAGTCAGCAGGCACATTGTAGCCATTCAGGCTACACTAAGCCCTGGAGCCCAACCCCCCCACCCCCCCCTTATATAAGGCAGGCTGTGGCAGCCATTAGCCTCACTTGTGTGCCTGCTAGAGACAGACTAGGGACAGCTGCTGCAGACTTGTTCTTCTAGGGACAGATTAGTTAGGTTCTTGGCTGCTTAGCTTGCTCCTGGCTGATTGTTATTGCTTTTATAGCACCCCTTAATAGCTCTTTTTAGAGCTCATCCTGTACTTTTTTTTAATCTGTGTGTCAAACTGACACTTTTGTTGCATGCACAGCCTTGCTAATTGATAGTGTGTGTGCCAATGCCAGCAGCCCAGCACATTCAGTGACTACCTGTGTGTGTGACGGGGAGCTGCACATTGTGCTGCCCAGTACGGCATATACCCAGTACTTGTTGTGTTTACTTAACCCACCTCATTACTGCATATACCTAGCTTTGTGTTGAGTGAACCCAGCTCACTGCATCTAACTACCTGTTGTGTTCAGTGAACCCAGCTCACTGCATCTAAGTACCTTTACTGTTCAGTGAACCCAGCTCACTGCATCTAAGTACCTTTACTGTTCAGTGAACCCAGCTCACTGCATCTTACTACCTGTTGTATTCAGTGAACCCACCTCACTGCATCTAAGTACCTTTATTGTTTAGTGAACCCAGCTCAGCTCACTGCATCTTACTACCTGTTGTGTTCAGTGAACCCAGCTCACTGCATCTAAGTACCTTTATTGTTCAGTGAACCCAGCTCACTGCATCTTACTACCTGTTGTGTTCAGTGAACCCAGCTCACTGCATCTAAGTACCTTTATTGTTCAGTGAACCCACCTCACGTCATCTAAGTACCTTTATTGTTCAGTGAACCCACCTCACTGCATCTAAGTACCTTTACTGTTCAGTGAACCCAGCTCACTGCATCTAACTACCTGTTGTGTTGAGTGAACCCAGCTCACTGCATATACCTAGCATCCCCCCGAGATGGACAAAATGGACAAACCAGGTAGAGGAAGAGGTAGAGGCAGACCCAGAGGAAGGCCACCAGGCACCGGCAGGTCTGTGCGAGGTGGTGTTGCTGTGATTTCGTGCGGACCTGGCCCAAAATACAGTGCTCAGAAGAAGGCACGTGCCATCACTTCCCAAGATCAGGACGTGCTTGACTATTTAACACAGAACACCCCATCTCCCGCAGCGACCAGCGCTACAACAAGCACCACATCTGCTGCATTTGACACTTCGCAGGAGTTATTTGGTGGTGGTGGTGAAATCACTGATTCACACCCACTACTGCAACTAGAAGAAGGCGCAGGTACACCACCTCATACGTCTGAGTTAGGTGGCGATAGTATGGACGTAATGTGTGAGGAGGGGGATGATGAACCACCTGAAGTTGGTGCAGTTGAGGAGGTGTCTGAGTAAAGCGAAGCTGGCCAGGAGGATTATGATGACGATTATACGGATACCACATATGTTCCCGGTAGAGGAGATGACCATGGGGACAGTGGCGTAGCTATGGAGCTGAGGGCCCCGATGCAAGTTTTACAATGGGGCCCCCCAAGCATTCTATAAATAACAGTTGATACGGTGCACCAAAACCAATGGCAACTACCGTGTCAGAGGTGCAAGAAGAGGATGGGGAACAGCTAGTTAATGATTACCACTATTCAAAGTATCTATAGAAGTGATTATTATGAGCACAGGACCAATAGAGAGCTAATACTGTAGTTGAGGGAGGGCCCTTTGAGGCCCCTCTGACCCAAGGGCCCCGATGCGGTCGCAACCTCTGCAACCCCTATTGCTACGCCCCTGCATGGGGACAGTTCAGAGGAGGAGTCAGAGAGGAGTAGGAGGATATGACTCCATGATAGAAGCAGAGGGAGCTCGTCCTCAGAAACAGTTGGGGGCAGTGTCCGGCGCCATGTATCGCCAGCTATGGCCAGCCATCCAACATGCCCTTCAACGTCAGCTGCTAATGCCACCGTAGCGCCATCACCCCAGGGGGGCTCAGCGGTTTGGAAATTTTTTCACGTGTGTCTCAGATCGGAGCAAAGCCATCTGTTGTCTCTGCCAGCAAAAATTGAGCCGTGGAAAGGCCAACTGTCACGTAGGGACAAGTGCCTTACGAAGGCACCTGGAGAGAAGGCACAAACGGCTATGGGAAGAACACCTGAGGAAAAGCAGCACCCCTCAAAAGACAAGCCACCCTCCTTCTCCTCTTCCTCCTTCAGGTGCATCGTCTTCAACCACTTTCTCCCTTGCACCTTCACAGCCACCCTCCTCCACACCGCCTCTTCCCTTCAGCGGTTCCTTCTCCTCTGCCCACAGCAGTACCCAGCTGTCCATGAAGGAAGTATTTGAGCGTAAGAAGCAAATGTCTGCCAGTCACCCTCTTGCCCAGCGTCTGACAGCTGGCCATACAAGCTGGTGGAGTCGGAGGCTTTCTGTAAGTTTGTGGCCATTGGTACACCGCAGTGGAAGATACCAGGCCGCAATTATTTTTCACAAAAGGCCATATCCAAACTGTACCGTGCAGTTGAGAGGCAAGTGGTGTCATCTCTGGCACACAGCGTTGGGTCAAGGAGGGTCCACCTGACCACGGATGCCTGGTCTGCCAAGCACGGGCAGGGCCACTACATTACATACACAGCCCATTGGGTCAACCTGGTGACCGATGGCAGCAAGCAGGGAGTACGTGGCTGCACAGCGGACCGACTTGTCACACCTCCACGTCTTGCAGGCAGGCCTCCAGCCACCTCCTTTCCACCTGCTACCACAGCTTCGCTTTCGTCATCCTCCTCCTCCTCCTTGGCTGGTGCCGCGATCTCCTCTCCAGCTACACAGCCCCAGCACCCCAGGGCCTATGCTGCATGCCAGGTACGACGGTGTCACGCAGTGTTAGACATGTCTTGCCTCAAAGCGGAGAGTCACACTGGAGCAGCTCTCCTGGCTGCTCTTAACAAACAGGTGGAGCAATGCCTGGCCCCGCAGAAGCTTAAGATCGGCAACGTGGTGTGTGACAACGGCAGCAATCTCATTGCTGCGTTGAATTTGGGAAAGCTGACACACATACCCTGCATGGCACATGTGCTGAATCTGGTCGTGCAAAGATTTGTGTCCAAGTACCCAGGCTTAGAGGACGTCCTAAAGTAGGCCAGGAAGTTGTGTGGGCATTTCAGGCGCTCTTACAAGGCCATGGCACGCTTTGCGGACATTCAGCGTAGAAACAACTTGCCAGTGAGACGCCTGATTTGCGATAGCCAGACTCGCTGGAATTCCACCCTGCTGATGTTCTCTCGCCTGCTAGACCAGGAGAAAGCCGTCACCGAGTACCTGTATCATTACAGTACAAGGACACAATCTGGAAGGATGGGGATGTTGTGGCCCAACAACTGGACACTGATGCGAAATGCATGCAGGGTCATGGAGCCCTTTGAGGAGGTGACCAAACTGGTGAGTCACGATGAGGGCACCATCAGCGACTTGATCCCCTACGCCTACTTCCTGGAGCGTGCCGTGCGTAGAGTGGTGGATACAGCTGTGGAGGAGCGTGAACGAGAAGAGTTACGGCAGCAGGAGTCGTGGGAGCCATTTACACCCGAACCTGATGTTCCCACAACACCTGCGGCAGCACAGAGGGGGGAGGAGGAGGAGGAGGAAGAAGAGGAGCCGTGTGGGGAAGGAGAGGAGTCAGACTCTGATGATGGTGATGATGAGGAAGGTGTTTCTGTGGAGGAGGAAGAGGTGGCGGAAGAAGAACAACCGCGGCAGCCGTCACAGGGGGCTTCTGCTGCTCCACGTTCCCGTGGTATTGTTCGTGGCTGGGGGGAGGAAGAGGAGTTGCATCCCATCACTGAGGAAGAGCAAGAGGAGATGGAGAGTACGTCTGCATCCAGCTTTGTGCAGATGTCCTCTTTCATATTGTCCAGCCTGTTGAGGGACCCCCGTATCAAAAAACTCAAGGCGAATGACCTGTACTGGGTGGCCACGTTACTAGACCCTCGTTACAGGCACAAAGTGGCGGACCTGTTACCAACTCAATGCAAGCAAGGAAAGAAAAGTTCCAGCACTCAGCGGAAGATGCAACAGGAGGCCGGGCTAGGCTATACTATATGACAGACTGTGTGGGTGAAATTCCTTCTAAACTGCGTGCTCCGGCAGGAAAAAAGCAATGAACTTGTAAACATGGAGAGAGGGGACAAAGCCAGCACTGCAGTTAGGGTTCTTTAATTGGTAAAAATTAAGCACTCACAGTTGTATGGTAGCCAGGTGTCAGAGCAGGTTGAGTGGGCGCCAGGTCTGAGGTTCCCTGCGGACGACCGTTTCGCGCTGCACGCGCTTGTTCACCGCTGTGGGAAGGGCGTACACTCTGTTGCTGGGGAACATGGACGCTTTCCGTCCTGTCCGCGGGACGAGTGAGCGTCATGGCATGACACAGTAATGGGGGCGTGGCTAGCAGATGAAGGCGGAAGTGCCGCCGTGGCGCGGGTATGTAACCCGCGTTGAGGCAGCCCGCCCCCAACCTTCCCACAGCGGTGAACAAGCGCGTGCAGCGCGAAACGGTCGTCCGCAGGGAACCTCAGACCTGGCGCCCACTCAACCTGCTCTGACACCTGGCTACCATACAACTGTGAGTGCTTAATTTTTACCAATTAAAGAACCCTAACTGCAGTGCTGGCTTTGTCCCCTCTCTCCATGTTTACTGTTACCAACTCAACACAAGGCGGAAAGGATGCAGCACTTGCAGAACAAGCTGTCGATGATTCTTTACAATGCGTTTAAGGGTGATGTGGCTGCACAACGCAATCAAGGTACCACTGGCAGTAACCCTCCTCCTCCCAAGTCCACGCAGGCAAGGACAGGACGCTCCAGCGATCTCAGGGTGATGTCGGACATGCGGACGTTCTTTAGTCCAACTCCTCGCCATAGTCCTTCCTGATCCACCCTCCACCAACGCCTGGACCGGCAGGTAGCTGACTACCTGGCCTTGAGTATGGATGTAGACACTGCGAAAAGCGACAATGAACCCTTGGAATACTGGTTGCGCAGGCTTGACCTGTGGCCAGAGCTGTCCCAATTTGCCATACAACTTCTCTCTTGCCCTGCCGCAAGCGTCCTGTCAGAAAGGACCTTCAGTGCAGCTGGAGGCATAGTTACTGAGAAGAGAAGTCGCCTAAGTCACGACAGTGTTCAGTACCTGACCTTTATCAAAATGAATGAGGAATGGATCACGGAGGGCTACTGCACGACCGAAGACTAAGTCAGTCCCCACACACAGCATCTCTGCCTGCAGGCTGCTTGACTGCCTCTTCCGCCACCACCAACAGGGTCCAGGACTCTAGGCGGATTCCTGAATTTTTAAGGCCGCTGCCAGCAGCGGCCGCTACACTAATTTTTCTGGTGTGTGTACATGCCTGGCTAATTTTTCTGGCTGCACTGCAGGCGGCTGCAACAAAAAAACAAAAGGCATGTACATGTGCCCATCCCCCTTCGTGATCATTACCTTGCCGCGGTGAAGGGGCTTGAGTATCACAATGAAGCAATGACCGCCGACTATTTGAGTGTCTCGGGTGGGGGTGGCACACAAAAGATAATAAGGTCGTTGCTTCATTGTGGTCAGACCAAATTTGATCAGCTGGACAGTCACTGTTGTTCTATCATTGAGCTACCACAGCCCGGCGACCATATGGGCTTGAAAAACGCCACGGCCTACACTCTGGCCATGTTGCGCACCAAGCCAGCACGGCAGTCACTACGCAAACAGCTGTTTGCGGTGCGTTACACAGTGAGTTTGGTGTGTCAGTGTGAAGCAGAACTCTAATTACACTCCCTGATTGATGTATACCCATGCAAGATGTTTGAAAGCACTTTAGGCCTGCAATTTAGCATTCAATGTGATTTCTGCCCTTAAAACGCTGCTTTGCGTCAAATCCCGATTTTTCCCCGGGACTATGGGCATGTAGCCCACTCCGCCATGCCCTCCTCCAGGTGTTAGACCCCTTGAAACATCTTTTCCATCACTTTTGTGGCCAGCATAATTTTTTCTATTTTTCAAAGTTCGCCTCCCCATTGAAGTCTATTGCGGTTTGCGAACTTTTACGATAACCGAACCTTACACGAAGGTTCGCGAACCGAGAATCGGAGGTTCGCGACATCTCTAAATGCTACATGCTGAAGCCAGCCTAGAATGTACCATTGTGATATATCCAAGAGGAAAATGAGCTTGCTTAGGGAATTGTAGGATTTCAAAAGCCAGCTTACATACATTGACTGGGAATCGAACCCAGGTCTAGAGCTCGGTAGGCTGCTATCCTAACCATTATACCACCAACACAACACACTACAATGCTACATGCTGAAGCCAGCCTAACATGTAACATTGTGATATATCCAAGAGAAAAATAAATGAGCTTGCTTAGGGAACTGTAGGATTTCAAAAGCCAGCTTACATACATTGGCCGGGAATTGAACTCAGGTCTAGTGCTCAGTAGGCTGCTATCCTAACCATTATACCACCAACACAACACACTATAATGCTACATGCTGAAGCCAGCCTAGCATGTACCATTGTGATATACCCAAGAGAAAAATGAGCTCTCTCTCTCTCTAGGACTTGATGCCATTGAACTGAATTTTCAGCTTAAAACCAGCAACGGATACCGGCAGAATTTCACAGGCAATTTCGGAATTCCGCCGGATTGAAAAAGCAATTCCGTTCCGACCAAACGGAACGGAATGACCAATTTTCGCCTAAAATTGCGGAAAATACAACTCCGCGGAAAGCGGTGACCATCCCTACTAGAGAAAGAGAGAGAGAGTTGAATCTACATGGCTATCTGGGGTTCTCTTCAGACAACTGTTGAACACAAAAGGCAAGGTCATGCCTAGGTGGGCTTGAATCACCAACCTTGCAGTTGAACATATGTCAACTTTCCACCAAAGCAATCCCAACTTTTTGTCTTTTGCTTGTATTGATTTTTGTGGCACCCCTCGTAGAGGAGGCGACAGGAAAAAGTTATTGCTCATTGGATCCTACGTACGGATGCTATGGGTCCTTTGGGTCTTAACGACTATGTGGATCTTGCCTGTTTTCTTGATCCTTGATCACCTTTTTGGTGTTTACTGTGTCCTCCTACCCTTTTACCCCTGGGCCGCTTCTTGTTGCGCGCTCAATTCCATAATGGCTCTCCTTTTTCGTCTCTTTTTTATCCTGGTCTGTTTGTATACCCATATTTAATAAACTTTTCCTAGCAATATAGAGAAATTTTTAATATAAAAAAAAAACCTTTTCCTTTTTCTTCATTATGAGACGAACCATTCTGGGATTTGTTAGTTGCCTCCCCACTTGGGGGCCATTCTATCACCCCCACATTCTTCTCTCCAGTGTACCCATACACACTTTTTTCTTTTCTTTTCTTTTCTTCTTCTCTTTTCACCACTCACCTCACTTTTCTTCACTCTTTTGGGTTCACTTCTCCTCTCCTCCCCCTTCTCTGGTTATTGCTTCTCACCACTTTATTCTTTCCCCTCCTTTAGCTGACTTCGCAAATTTTGGCTAATACGGCTCTTATATGTGAGAATATCTCCATAGCTTCCCCCTTTTACAAATATGTTTCTGCTTGAAACATTTTATCCATGCACTCTGAGGGCTTCTACTACTAGTCGCCTTCCCTCAGCATCCCCATTGCCTATGTTGGACTGGGGAATACTGAGGTTGTCATGGTTACTGTATTGTGCACGAATAGAGCGCTTAATTGCGGCTCCGTACATGGAGGGGGCTGTCGCGCATGGTGATTGGCCAGCGTGCACTTACGTCATTTTTGACGCGTGCACGCGACCTCACATGCGTAACGGCATGCGTTCCATCAGTTGCGCATAGTGATTGGCCAGCGTGCACTAACGTCATTTTTGACGCATGCACGCAACCTTACATGCGTAACGTTATGCGTCCCGTCAGTCCAGGTTGGGGATTGGATAGTGTGATTTTGCATTCCCGGAAGGGGCGGGTCCCACCGCGACGGACCGAAAGTGTATTGACATACACTTTAAAATGCTCCGCCGCCCCTCCAGCACTTGATGCACACTCACCTTGGAAAAAGCTTGGCATAAGCCACGCGAAACGGTCGTCAGGCCGTGCACCCTCTGGCACCCACTACCGCCACCTCCCATCTACACCCAGGTACCACCAGAGACACTCTTGGTATGACTTTTGATTGCCACTTTCTATGGTTGTCATATCCTGCTGATGCTCACAATCATATGCATTTTTTGTGTCTTTTTTTCCTGCCACATTAAAACACTATAGTGCCGGATCTTTCTCCATGCCTTTTGGTTTATGAATACTCTGCTCTGTATCAGTCCTGAGCACATAGTTGTTCGGGTGTACGATTTGATTTTACCCCGAGTGCCCGCCAGCTCTCCCATACATATTGTATTGACTTTTTGGCGTTGAGCACCGGACATGTCCAATACCGAAGAGGATAGTCCTCCTGAAGACTTGGACATTGCTGATCAGCCAGCTGCGGTCCACGGTGACCACGTCACAGCAGGGAGGTCCGACCTCACCAGTTTCTTCACCAATTCTGGTGGGTCAAGCGGTTCGAATAATTCTGTGGGTGCCAAGGTGCTGGAACGAAACCTGAGGAGATTATATGAGAGAGAGGTGGGAGTCTTTTGGACGGTCACCACGTTGGAGAGATACAAGGGAGAGCAGTTGGTGGCCAGGGGTTTTAGGAGATACCAGGAACCTTCTGAATACAGGCATGATCCTAAATGTGTCGAAACTTGGAAGCAAGAGTTTTTAGAACATTCAGCCCGTTTGCAAGATATCGTACTAAATAGAAGCAAAATCGAACTGGGCCTACTCACAAGTGCCATTTCAGAAAATAAGGCTGAACTTAAAAAGCTGGTAACTGAAAAACAGTTTAAAGACTCAGTTGATAAAATCGACAAAAAATTAGCAATAGTACAAGACAACATCAAAGCACGAAAGCTACATAAACTCCTCCGTGATAAAGAGGACTACAAATTTGGGAGAATTTTTTCCTGGGCACAGTCCTTCGGCCCTAATCCTAAAGGCAAACCTAACATCCCCAAAAAACCTAGAGGGTGTTGGACCACGGATTCCGAATCCAGCGGAGAGGACACACCCAAATCACGTCCCAAGCGTACCCCTAAGAAACAGCCTCCAACCAACCCTACTGGTGCCCCTTTAGGCGGCGCATCAGGCGAGGAAGAGGGAGAAAGAGACAAAAGAGTCACTTGGGAGGACAAACCAAGAGGAAAGGGCAAGAAGAGGAAAGTGACCTACTAGCAGAGATGCCTTCTAATGTCAAAACCAGCATAGTAAACCTGACCTCAGTAGAACTGCCTGATGGTGTTGAGAGCCTCCTTAACAAAGGCTTGAACTTTTCCTTGACTCAACAATTTGATTATTCCCGATTTAAAGTCGATCTATACAAAGGAGTGAGAAAACTAAATATACAGCACTACTTCTGGAAAATGAAGACGGAAGAGACTTTATCCTTAAGAAGTTCGGAAAAATTTGACATAACATCCGGTGGAACTTTGGGGTTTAGCCCTGCAGGTTCATGGAAGGAAACGCAACTTTGAGAGATTACAGCCTTGAACGAACTTTTGGTAGAATCAGCACTAGTTGATGTACCGGTAGCTGAGGACACCAAGTTCAGGCCTTGTAGGTCCACCATTCCTTTCCCAACACAAGCAGGCTCTTGAATTGACCAATTCGAGAAACAAGTCGATAACGAGATCAAAGCCTTACTATACCCTACAGCAGCTCCTAACTTATCCCCCACAGAAAGCAATGCTTTGCGGTGGTTGAGAAACCGTCCTGATCTCACCATCCGCAAAGCGGACAAAGGAGGATCTGTTGTTATCCTCTCTATGGAGAAATATAAATTGGAAGCTATGAGGCAGTTGTCTGACATCTCCACCTACAAACCCCTCAAAAAAGATCCTACTACCAACTATCATTCCGCCTTAAGATCGCTCCTAAGGAGAGGAGTCCAACAAGGCTTTTTAACTTCAACTCTGGCAAATAACCTTCTTCCCACTTTCCCGGTTAAACCTGTTTGGTACTGCCTTCCCCAAAATACACAAATCCCTGACCGATCCCCCAGGCCGTCCAATTGTCTCAGGCCTGGGGGCGGTCACGGAAAGACTCTCCAGATACCTGGACCACATCCTCCGGCCGCTACTACTTCATATCCCCTCACATCTCGGTGACACCATCGATGTCTTAGAGGGCCTTGGGTCCTCATCGTGGTGTAGAGGGGACCTGCTGGTGACTATTGACGTCACCAGTCTTTATAGTAGGATTCCACACTCTGATGGCATCAGTGCCGTGAGGATGTTTCTCGACAGGTATACTAAAAAGGAAGCTCCCTATAACGCATTTGTGTGTGAATGTTTGGAATTCATCCTCACCCACAATGCCTTTCTGTTTGGCGACGCCTGGTACCAGCAGGTCTCTGGCACGGCGATGGGGACCCCGGTCACTTGTGCATACGCCAACTAGAGGTGTACCGAACGGTTCGCCGGCGAACGGTTCCAGGCAAACATTGGGGGTTCGCGTTCGCCTGCGCCAGGCGAACTTTTCCGGAAGTTCGATTCGCCCCATAATGCACTATGAGGGTCAACTTTGACCCTCTGCATCACAGTCAGCAGGCACATTGTAGCCATTCAGGCTACAGTAAGCCCTGGAGCCCCACCCCCCCTTATATAAGGCAGCCTCCGGCGGCCATTACAGTCACTCGTGTGCCTGCTAGAGAGAGGAAAGGGACAGCTGCTGCAGACTTTTTCTCTTAGGGACAGATTAGTTAGGTTCTAGGCTGCTTTGCTTGTTCCTGACTGATTAATATTGCTTTTAAAGCACCCAGCAACAGCTCTTTTCAGAGCTCAACCTGTACATTTTTTTTTCTGACACTTTTGTTGCATGCACAGCCTTGCTAATTGATAGTGTGTGTGCCACTGCCAGCAGCCCAGCACATTCAGTGACTGACTGCCTGTGTGTGTGACAGGGAGCTGCACATTGTACTACCCAGTACTGCATATACCCCAGTACCTGTTGTGTTTACTTAACCCACCTCATCACTGCATATACCTAGCTTTGTGTTGAGTGAACCCAGCTCACTGCATCTAAGTCTAACTACCTGTTGTGTTGAATGAGAACCCACCTCACTGCATCTTAAGTACCTTTACTGTATACTGTTCAGTGAACCCAGCTCACTGCATCTAACTACCCAGTACCTGTTGTGTTTACTTAACCCACATCATCACTGCATATACCTAGCGTGGTGTTGAGTGAACCCAGCTCACTGCATCTAACTACCTGTTGTGTTGAGTGTGAACCCACCTGGCCACCTCACTGCATCTAACTACCTGTTGTGTTGAGTGAGAACCCACCTCACTGCATCTTAAGTACCTTTACTGTTGAGTGAACCCAGCTCACTGCATCTAACTACCTGTTGTGTTGAGTGTGAACCCACCTGGCCACCTCACTGCATCTAACTACCTGTTGTGTTGAGTGAGAACCCACTTTACTGCATCTTAAGTACCTTTACTGTTGAGTGAACCCAGCTCACTGCATCTAACTACCCAGTACCTGTTGTGTTTACTTAACCCACCTCATCACTGCATATACCTAGCCTTGTGTTGAGTGAACCCAGCTCACTGCATCTAATTACCTGTTGTGTTGAGTGTGAACCCACCTGGCCACCTCACTGCATCTAACTACCTGTTGTGTTGAGTGAGAACCCACCTCACTGCATATAGCTAGCATACCCCCGAGATGGACAAAATGGACAAACCAGGTAGAGGAAGAGGTAGAGGCAGACCCAGAGGAAGGCCACCAGGCACCGGCAGGTCTGTGGCTGTGCGAGGTGGTGTTGCTGTGATTTCATGCGGACCTGCCCCAAAATAAAGTGCTCAGAAGAAGGCACGTGCCATCACTTCCCAAAATCGTGAGGAGGTGATTGAGTATTTAACACAGAACACCTCATCTCCCGCAGCCACCAGCGCTACAACAAGCACCACATCCGCTGCATTTGACACTTCGCAGGAGTTATTTGGTGGTGGTGGTGAAATCACTGATTCCCAGCCACTACTGCAACAACAAGAAGGCGCAGGTACACCACCTCATACGTCTGAGTTAGGTGGCGATAGTATGGACGTAACGTGTGTGGATGGGGATGATGGTGGACCACCTGAAGTTGGTGCACTTGAGGAGGTGTCTGAGGAAAGCGCAGCTGGCCAGGAGGATTATGATGACGATTATACGGATACCACATATGTTCCCGGTAGAGGAGATGACCAGGGGGACAGTTCAGAGGAGGAGTCAGAAAGGAGTAGGAGGAGACGACTCCATGATAGAAGCAGAGGGAGCTCGTCCTCAGAAACAGCTGGGGGCAGTGTCCGGTGCCATGTATCGCCAGCTATGGCCAGGGAGCACACATGCCCTTCAACGTCAGCTGCTGCTGATGCCACCGTAGCGCCATCACCCCAGGGGGGCTCAGCGGTTTGGAAATTTTTTCACGTGTGTGTCTCAGATCGGAGCAAAGCCATCTGTTGTCTCTGCCAGCAAAAATTGAGCCGTGGAAAGGCCAACTGTCACGTAGGGACAAGTGCTTTACGAAGGCACCTGGAGAGAAGGCACAAACAGCTATGGCAAGAACACCTGAGGAAAAGAAGCATCCCTCAAAAGACAAGCAGCGGAGAACAACCGTGGCAGCTGTCACAGGGGGCTTCTGCTGCTCCACGTTCCCATGGTATTGTTCGTGGCTGGGGGGAGGAAGAATGGATACACTTTTAAACAATTTAAAAATACAACCATCTAAACTTTCAAACAATTTAAAAATACAACCATCTAAACTTTCAAACAATTTAAAAATACAACCATCTAAACTTTCAAACAATTTAAAAATACAACCATCTATCATTTTCAAAAAATTTAAAAAAAAGGGCAAAAAAACTTGCCCTCCGTAAAACATTCTTGGCAAATGCTTTCGACTTGGTTTGTCTTCCGCTGGCTCAAGGGTCCATCTGACCACAGATGCCTGGTCTGCAAAGCACGGTCAGGGCAGCTACAGCATGGGTCTCAGCAGGCTCCCACTTCGGGCCGCAATCCAACCTTCATTCCCCGCGGTGACAATGGCAGACTTGCCCTCCATAACGGATTCCCGTTAAAGGATTTAAAGTTAATTCATTTCAAATACACAGCAGGGCCTCGAAAGTCCGCCTCCTGTATTGTTATTTTTGGTCACTACCTCGGGGCGGGCGTGCATGCCTACCTGCTGCCCTCCTTGGATGTGTAGTGGTAGCCGTTTCTCAGGCTCCACACCGGATTCCATCCCTCATTTCCCGGCCATTACCCGGGGTCACAAATGACAGACTTGCCCGCCTCCATATGATTCTCGTGAAAGGAATGTGGTGTCATCTTTGCCCGCCATAACTGGTTCTCGTTAAAGGATTTAAAGTACATTCATTTCAAATACACAGCAGGGCCTCGAAAGTCCGCCTCCTGTATTGTTATTTTTGGTCACTACCTCGGGGCGGGCGTGCATGCCTACCTGCTGCCCTCCTTGGATGTGTGGTGGTAGCCGTTTTCTCAGGCTCCACACCGGATTCCATCCCTCATTCCCCGGCCATTACCTGGGGTCACAAATGACAGACTTGCCCGCCTCCATATGATTCTCGTGAAAGGAATGTGGTGTCATCTTTGCCCGCCATAAGTGGTTCTCGTTAAAGGATTTAAAGTACATTCATTTCAAATACACAGCAGGGCCTCGAAAGTCCGCCTCCTGTATTGTTATTTTTGGTCACTACCTCGGGGCGGGCGTGCATGCCTACCTGCTGCCCTCCTTGGATGTGTGGTGGTAGCCGTTTCTCAGGCTCCACACCGGATTCCATCCCTCATTCCCCGGCCATTACCTGGGGTCACAAATGACAGACTTGCCCGCCTCCATATGATTCTCGTGAAAGGAATGTAGTGTCATCTTTGCCCGCCATAACTGGTTCTCGTTAAAGGATTTAAAGTACATTCATTTCAAATACACAGCAGGGCCTCGAAAGTCCTCCTCCTGTATTGTTATTTTTGGTCACTACCTCGGGGCGGGCGGGCGTGCATGCCTGCCCGCTGCCCTCCTTGGATGTGTAGTGGTAGCCGTTGTTCAGGCTCCACACCAGATTCAAACCTCTCATTCCCCGGCCATTACCCGGGGTCACATTGGCAGACTTGCCCGCCTCCACAGGATTCTCATTGTAGCGGTACTGAACAAGTACACAGCAAGTAGAAAATGTAATTTAAAAACAAAACGTAAGCTTTTTAACAATGCCATGGAAAGTTGAGAAGGAAGTCACACATTACCTGACATCACTGAGTGAGGAAGAGCAATCACGCCATGTTGCGCAGTAGTCCAGCATGGCCGTCACTACACAAACAGCTGTTTGCGGTGCGTTACACAGTGAGTTTGGTGTGTCAGTGTGAAGCAGTACTCTAATTACACTCCCTGTTTGATGTATACACATGTAAGATGTTTGAAAGCACGTTAGGCCTGCAATTTAGCATTCAATGTGATTTCTGCCCTTAAAACGCTGCTTTGCGTCACATCCAGATTTTTCACCGGGACTTTTGGCATGTATCCCACTCCGCCATGCCCCCCTCCAGGTGTTAGACCCCTTGAAACATCTTTTCCATCACTTTTGTGGCCAGCATAATTTTTTCTATTTTTCAAAGTTCGCCTCCCCATTGAAGTCTATTGCGGTTCGCGAATTTTTCCGCGAACCGAACCTTCTGCGGAAGTTCGCGAACCCGGTCCGCGAACCGAAAATCGGAGGTTCGCGACATCTCTAACGCCAACCTGTTCTTAGGGGCATGGGAAGAAATCTACATCCATTCCCCCAACAATCCTTACCGCTCGGCCTTGAGGATGTGGTCCAGGTATGTGGATGATGTCTTGACCTTCTGGTCAGGTGGCATTCCATTATTGCAGTGTTTTCTGGAGTACTTAAACTGTAATGATGTGAATATGCTCTTCACTATGGAATGGTCGGCAGAAAAAAATCAGCTTTCTTGATTTAGAACTGACCGTCTCAGAAGAAGGCATAGTAACTAAAAGTTACCGTAAACCTACTTCCTCCAACACTATATTACATTGCAATAGCTACCACCCACAGCATGTTACAAAATCTCTCCCCTATGGCCAATTCCTGCGACTTCGCAGGAATAATACTACGCTCCAGGACTTCCTCCACCAGAGGCGTCCGAGCCATTAGGCAGCTATAAATTTTCGCCTAAGGCGACAGGAAGAGGCAAGGGCGCTTCTGCACTGAGTAGTGAGAGAAGAAATGCCTCTCAGCTGACTCAGGTGTCAGTTTACACAGCAGCAGCAGCGGGGCTGACTGGACTTCAGCTCAATGATTCAAAGAACCACAGTAATGAATGTGTCAGTGAGAGAAGGCACTCATCCTAGTCAGGGATCCGAGGAGTACAGCATCATCAGCTCCTGAGTCCGACTCCTGAGAATTCAGTCCCTCTCTCTCTGCTACTGCTAACTGCGTAGATGTAGAGACTGTGTAGCAGCCAGGCATTGACTTCCCCCCAGGCCGCCTTTTATTCAATGATTTAGGGTTGGTCCTGTGTCTGCTGTATTCAGGTTTGTTGATGTAAGGCAATGTAAAGCACTAGACTAGCTGATAAAAGTGCAATTAGAGGGCAGGCAAGCTGGTAAATATACTCAGTCACACATGGTCAGACGCAATCAATCAATAGGGTCGGGCAGATGACAGTCACAGGTCACAACGGATGCTGGCCTGTGATGTAACTGTTATTTATGACGCAGTACAGAAACTAATAAACTCACAGACTAACAGTAGAAATAGGAATTAAATGAACGGGTAGTAAGTACGCAACTAACTATAAATCGCTAGTGTACTACTACACAATAACTAAGTCGTGTGCCAGACAGTGGGTGACAATTACAGTCGGTCACACACGGTGGGACGCAATCAATCAATAGGGTCGGGCAGATCACAGTCACAACGGATGCTGGCCTGTGATGTAACTGTTATTTATCACGTTGTACAGAAACTAATAAACTCACTGACTAACAGTAGAAATAGAAATTAAATGAATGGGTAGTAAGTACGCAACTAACTATAAATCGGTAGTGTACTGCTACACAATAACTAAGTTGTGTGCCAGACAGTGGGTGACAATTACAGTCGGTCACACACGGTCAGATGCAATCAATCAATAGGGTCGGGCAGATCACAGTCACAGGTCACGACGGATGCTGGCCTGTGATGTAACTTATTTATGACGCAGTACAGAAACTAATAAACTAACTGACAGTAGAAATAGAAATTAACCACTTGAGGACCGTGGGCTTTCCCCCCCTTAAAGAGACACTGAAGCGAAAAAAAAAATTATGATATTATGATTTGTATGTGTAGCACAGCTAAGAAATAAAACATTAAGATCAGATATATCAGTCTAATTGTTTCCAGTACAGGAAGAGTTGAGAAACTCCAGTTGTTATCTCTATGCAAAAAAGATATTAAGCTCTCCGACTAAGTTAGTCGTGGAGAGGGCTGTTATCTGACTTTTATTATCTCAACTGTAATTGAACTGTTTACTTTTCCTCTGCCAGAGGAGAGTTCATTACTTCACAGACTGCTCTGAAAGACTCATTTTGAATGCTGAGTGTTGTGTAATCTGCACATATTATAGAATGATGCAATGTTAGAAAAAACACTATCTACCTGAAAATAAAAGTATGAGAATATTTTCTTTGCTGCTAATCTTCTAGTAATTATTCATAGTACACAACCAATTCATTATATCATATATTTTTTTTCGCTTCAGTGTCTCTTTAAGGACCAGGCACTTTTTTTCCATTCAGACCACTGCAGCTTTCACGGTTTATTGCTCGCTCATACAACCTACCACCTAAATGAATTTTGGCTCCTTTTCTTGTCACTAATAAAGCTTTCTTTTGGTGCTATTTGATTGCTGCTGCGATTTTTACTTTTTATTATATTCATCAAAAAAGACATGAATTTTGTCAAAGAAATTATTTTTTTTTAACTTTCTGTGCTGACATTTTTCAAATAAAGTAAAATTTCTGTATACATGCAGCACGAAAAATGTGGACAAACATGTTTTTGATAAAAAAAACCATTCAGCCTATATTTATTGGTTTGGGTAAAAGTTATAGCGTTTACAAACTATGGTGCAAAAAGTGAATTTTCCCATGTTCCAGCATCTCTGACTTTTCTGATCACCTGACATGTTTCTTGAGGGTCTAGAATTCCAGGATAGTATAAATACCCCCCAAATGACCCCATTTTGGAAAGAAGACATCCCAAAGTATTCACTGAGAGGCATAGTGAGTTCATAGAAGGTATTATTTTTTTGTCACAAGTAAGCGGAAAATGACACTTTGTGACAAAAAAAAAAAGTTTCCATTTCTTCTAACTTGCGTCAAAAAAAATGAAATCTGCCACGGACTCACCATGCCCCTCTCTGAAAACCTTGAAGTGTCTACTTTCCAAAATGGGGTCATTTGTGGGGTGTGTTTACTGTCCTGACATTTTGGGGGGTGCTAAATTGTAAGCACCCCTGTAAAGCCTAAAGGTGCTCATTGGACTTTGGGCCCCTTAGCGCAGTTAGGCTGCAAAAAAGTGCCACACATGTGGTATTGCCGTACTCAGGAGAAGTAGTATAATGTGTTTTGGGGGGTATTTTTACACATACCATGCTGGGTGGGAGAAATATCTCTGTAAATGACAATTGTTTGATTTTTTTTTACACACAATTGTCCATTTACAGAGATATTTCTCCCACTCAGCATGGGTATGTGTAAAAATACACCCCAAAACACATTCTACTACTCCTCCTGAGTACGGCGATACCACATGTGTGGCACTTTTTTTTGCACCCTAACTGCGCTAAGGGGCCCAAACTCCAATGAGTACCTTTAGGATTTCACAGGTCATTTTTGTTTCAAGACTACTCCTCACGGTTTAGGGCCCCTAAAATGCCAGGGCAGTATAGGAACCCCACTAATGACCCCATTTCAGAAACAAGACACCCCAAGGTATTCCGTTAGGAGTATGGTGAGTTCATAGAAGATTTTATTTTTTGTCGCAAGTTTGTGAAAAAAAAACAATTAAAATCAATTTCCGCTAAGTGTCATTTTCCGCTAATTTGTGACAAAAAATAAAATCTTCTATGAACTCACCATACTCCTAACGGAATACCTTTGGGTGTCTTCTTTCTAGAATGGGGTCATTTGTGGGGTTCCTACACTGCCCTGGCATTTTAGGGGCCCTAAACCGTGAGGAGTAGTCTTAAAACCAAATGTCGCAAAATGACCTGTGAAATCCTAAAGGTATTCATTGGACTTTGGGCCCCTTAGCGTACTTAGGGTGTAAAAAAGTGCCACACATGTGGTACCGCCATACTCAGGAGAAGTAGTATAATGTGTTTTGGGGTGTATTTTTACACATACCCATGCTGGGTGGGAGAAATATCTCTGTAAATGACAATTGTTTGATTTTTTTTTTACACACAATTGTCCATTTACAGAGAGATTTCTCCCACCCAGCAAGGGTATGTGTAAAAATACACCCCAAAACACATTATACTACTTTTCCTGAGTACGGCGGTACCACATGTGTGACACTTTTTTGCAGCCTAGGTGCGCTAAGGGGCCCAAAGTCCTATTCACAGGTCATTTTGAGGCATTTGTTTTCTAGACTACTCCTCACGGTTTAGGGCCCCTAAAATGCCAGGGCAGTATAGGAACCCCACAAGTGACCCCATTTTAGAAAGAAAACACCCTAAGGTATGCCGTTAGGTGTATGGCAAGTTCATAGAAGATTTTATTTTTTGTCACAAGTTAGTGAAAAATGACACTTAGTGAAAAAAAACAATAAAAATCAATTTCCGCCAACTTTTGACAAAAAATAAAATCTTCTATGAACTTGTCATACACCTAACAGAATACCTTGGGGTGTCTTTTTTTCTAAAATGGGGTCACTTGTGGGGTTCCTATACTGCTCTGGCATTTTACGGGCCCAAAACCGTGAGTAGTCTGGAAACCAAATGTCTCAAAATGACTGTTCAGGGGTATAAGCATCTGCAAATTTTGATGACAGGTGGTCTATGAGGGAGCAAATTTTGTGGAACTGGTCATAAGCAGGGTGGCCTTTTAGATGACGGGTTGTATTGGGCCTGATCTGATGGATAGGAGTGCTAGGGGGGTGACAGGAGGTGATTGATGGGTGTATTAGGGGGTGGTTAGAGGCGAAAATAGATGCAATCAATGCACTGGGGAGGTGATCGGAAGGGGGTCTGAGGGGGATCTGAGGGTTTAGCCGAGTGATCAGGAGCCCACACGGGGCAAATTAGGGCCTGATCTGATGGGTAGGTGTGCTAGGGGGTGACAGGAGGTGATTGATAGGTGTCTCAAGGTGTGATTAGAGGGGGGAATAGATGCAAGCAATGCACTGGCGAGGTAATCAGGGCTGGGGTCTGAGGGCGTTCTGAGGGTGTGGGCGGATGATTGAGTGCCCTAGGGGCAGATAGGGGTTTAATCTGATAGGTAGCAGTGACAGGGGGTGATTGATGGGTAATTAGTGGGTGTTTAGGGTAGAGAACAGATGTAAACAATGCACTTGGGAGGTGATCGGACGTCGGATCTGCGGGCGATCTATTGGTGTGGGTTGGTGATCAGATTGCCCACAAGGGGCAGGTTAGGGGCTGATTGATGGGTGGCAGTGACAGGGGGTGATTGATGGGTGATTGACAGGTGATTGACAGGTGATCAGTGGGTTATTACAGGGAAGAACAGATGTAAATATTGCACTGGCGAATTGATAATGGGGGGTCTGAGGGCAATCTGAGCGTGTAGGCGGGTGATTGGGTGCCCGCAAGGGGCAAATTAGGGTCTGATCTGATGGGTAACAGTGACAGGTGGTGAGAGGGGGTGATTGATGGGTAATTAGTGGGTGTTTAGGGTAGAGAACAGATGTAAACACTCAGTGGCGTAGCTAAGGAGCTGTGGGCCCTGATGCAAGTTTTACAATGGGGCCCCCCAAGCACTCTATATATAACAATTGATACGGCACATCAAAACCTGCCAATGGCAACTACAGTGTCAGAGGTGCAAGAAGGGAATGGGGAACAGTTTGTTAATGATTACCACTATTCAAAGTATCTAGAAGTGATTATTATTAGCACAGGACCAATACAGAGCTAAAACTGTAGTTGAGGGAGGGCCCTTCGGGGCCCCTCTGGCCCAAGGGCCCCGATGCGGTCACAACCTCTGCAACCCCTATTGCTACGCCCCTGTAAACACTGCACTTGGGAGGTGATCTGACGTCGGATCTGCGGGCGATCTATTGGTGTGGGTGGGTGATCAGATTGCCCGCAAGGGGCAGGTTAGGGGCTGATTGATGGGTGGCAGTGACAGGGGGTGATTGATGGGTGGCAGTGACAGGGGGTGATTTATGGGTGATTGACAGGTGATTGACAGGTGATGAGGGGGTTATTACAGGGAAGAACAGATGTAAATATTGCAGTGGCGAATTGATAAGGGGGGGTCTGAGGGCAATCTGAGCGTGTAGGCGGGTGATTGAGTGCCCGCAAGGGGAAGATTAGGGTCTGATCTGATGGGTAACAGTGGCAGGTGGTGATAGGGGGTGATTGATGGGTGATTGATGGGTAATTAGTGGGTGTTTAGGGTAGAGAACAGATGTAAACACTGCACTTGGGAGGTGATCTGACGTCGGATCTGCGGGTGATCTATTGGTGTGGGTGGGTGATCAGATTGCCCGCAAGGGGCAGGTTAGGGGATGATTGATGGGTATAAAATACACAAAAACTTGCGCTGATGGAAAAATATGTAACAGTATGGTGCGCTGGCCACAACCACCAGTATAAGTGAAACAATGTAAATGAAACCAAATAGCCGCGCTCACAGTTCACAGACTGAGGAAAGTAAAAATTATATGATAATATCACCGTCCACAAAAAGTCCTTTTATTCCACTCAAGAATCAGGAAATCGGGAGATGGGACACTCCAGGAGCTGTATACAATCCTCCAGTCCGAACCCTCATAGCATGTATAAAAAAGAAAAGAACATTGAAGGGATCATAGCGCGATCAGCTTAACAACACATCCCTCCACCTTCCTAGTGCCAGAATCCACCTTCACCGTGTTTCTCTCCATGCCAGGACACACTCCCCCTATGTGCCGGCACTCACCTAACTGGCCTCCAATTTCTCCGGAGGTAGGATTCAATCGCATATGGGGGGTGCATAAGTTCGCGTTGATCCTTTAGTCACTAAAACTAAAACAACCTCATATAGCGTAAAACCATTTAATAACAATTAAAAGATGTTGGAAATACACTCACAAACGTCAGAGGTTTAAGCGCATTGTACATATGTGCCAGCGAGTCCCGGGCGCCGCCTACACACACGCTGCCTTAGGTCCCTCCGCGTCCTCCGAGCTGCATCCACTGCCGGTCACGTGGGACGTGGCTCCGCCCAACGCGTTTCGTCAATAATGACTCATCAGGGGCTAACGTATCCTCAATATGCCGGCCATTAAATTCAGTACCTGAACCCACCCAAGCTCCACCCACCAATCTACCCATTGGATAAAATCTAGGATCTTCAGCTGACATGTGTGTCCACAGTGCTCACGGAATCCGTATTACAATATAATGTTCACACACCTCCGCCTCACTCCGCCTCGCACAGCTTATCTCATTTTAGGTTGAAACATAATCGTGACCCTGCCCACATGCATTTTTGCGCAGTAGATAAGCTTACACCAAATTGGAGAGGCTGCAATAGGACTAGAGAGATTTCTAAAAAAGAAACAATGTGGATTTTTAATTTGGATACACTGACCCCAAGTGCATTAAATGGGGAATTAGATGTTAACTGCTTCATCTCGAATTCATGAGGGGGTTGATATAGGGACATTTGACCTTGTTCCATAATGAGGCGGGACTTCCTACTGATATGGGCAGCACGGTGGCATAGTGGTTAGCCCTCTCGCCTTGGGTCCCTGGTTCGAATCCCAGCCAGGGCACTATCTGCAAAGAGTTTGTATGTTCTCTCCGTGTCTGCGTGGGTTTCCTCCGGGCACTCCGGTTTCCTCCCACATTCCAAAAACATACAGATAAGTTAATTGGCTCCCTCTAAAATTGGCCCTAGACTACAGTACTTACACTACATAATATAGACATATGGCAATGGTAGGGATTAGATTGTGAGCTCCTTTGAGGGACAGTTAGTGACAAGATATATATATATATATATATATATATATATATATATATATATATATATATATATATATATATATACACACTGTACAGCGCTGCGTAATATGTCGGCGCTATATAAATACTAAATAATAATAATAATAATAATAATAATATGAACTGCCCAGGGGTGTATTATTATTTTTCTTTTGTAGTTTGAGGGGGTGATGTAATTTTCATTGGGTGGATGGGGTAGAGTGAAGTCTCACCTCAGTGGAATAAGGTACGAGTCATTGTGCTAATTTTGATCTTTTTCAAAATTTTATATTGTATATTTATGGATTGAATTGTGGCTCTGTGAGGGTCTGTATGGAGCGGGCGTATTGTCCGTAATGAGTGGGTTGGGGACTAGATACACAGGCATTGTATTGTATTGTATTATGGTGGATGAGACATGTACTGCTGTTCGGTTTCCTCAGCAAGACGGAATTGTGTAGGGATTGTATTGCGTAGTTTTACGGATTTCCGGAGTGAGGCGGGGGTGTGTGAACATTATATTGTAATACGGATTCCGTGAGCGCTGTGGACACACATGTCAGCTGAAGATCCTAGATTTTATCCAATGGGTAGATTGGTGGGTAGAGCGTGGGTGGGTTCAGGTACTGAATTTAATGGCCGGCATATTGAGGATACGTTAGCCCCTGATGAGTCATTATTGACGAAACGCGTTGGGCGGAGCCACGTCCCACGTGACCGGCAGTGGATGCAGCTCGGAGGACGCGGAGGGACCTAAGGCAGCGTGTGTGTAGGCGGAGCCCGGGACTCGCTGGCACATATGTACAATGCGCTTAAACCTCTGACGTTTGTGAGTGTATTTCCAACATCTTTTAATTGTTATTAAATGGTTTTACGCTATATGAGGTTGTTTTAGTGACTAAAGGATCAACGCGAACTTATGCACCCCCCATATGCGATTGAATCCTACCTCCGGAGAAATTGGAGGCCAGTTAGGTGAGTGCGGGCACATAGGGGGAGTGTGTCCTGGCACGGAGAGAAACACGATGAAGGTGGATTCTGGCACTAGGAAGGTGGAGGGATGTGTTGTTAAGCTGATCGCGCTATGATCCCTTCAATATTCTTTTCTTTTTTATACATGCTATGAGGGTTCGGACTGGAGGATTGTATACAGCTCCTGGAGTGTCCCATCTCCCGATTTCCTGATTCTTGAGTGGAATAAAAGGACTTTTTGTGGACGGGGATATTATCATATAATTTTTACTTTCCTCAGTCTGTGAACTGTGAGCGCGGCTATTTGGTTTCATTTACGATGATTGATGGGTGGCAGTGATTGATGGGTGATTGATGGGTGATTGACAGGTGATCAGGGGGATAGATGCATACAGTACACAGGGGGGGGGTCTGGGGATAATATGAGGGGTGGGGGGGTGATCAGGAGGGAGCAGGGGGCAGTTTAGGGAACTGTGTAACGCACCGCAAGTTACCAGCTGTTTGTGTAGTGATGGCCATGCTGGACTACTGCGCAACATGGCGAGATTGCTCTTCCTCAGTCAGTGATGTCAGGTAATGTGTGACTGCCTTCTCAACTTTCCATGGCATTGTTAAAAGCTTACGTTTTGTTTTTAAATTACATTTTCTACTTGTAGCGGTACTTGTTCAGTACCGCTACAATGAGAATCCTATGGAGGCGGGCAAGTCTGGCATTGTGACCCCGGGTAATGGCCGGGGAATGAGGGATGGAATCCAGTGTGGAGCCTGAGCAACGGCTACCACTACACATCCAAGGAGGGCGGCAGTCAGGCATGCACGCCCGCCCCGAGGTAGTGACCAAAAATAACAATACAGGAGGACTATTGAGGGCTTGCTGTATTTGAAATGAATGTACTTTAAATCCTTTAACGAGAACCAATTATGGCGGGCAAAGATGACACCACATTCCTTTCACGAGAATCATATGGAGGCGGGCAAGTCTGACATTGTCACCACGAGTAATGGGCGGGGAATGAAGGTTGGATTCCGGCCCGAAGTGGGAGCCTGCTGAGACCCATGCTGTAGCTGCCCTGACCGTGCTTTGCAGACCAGGCATCTGTGATCAGATGGACCCTTGACCCAGCGGAAGACAAACCAAGTCGAAAGCATTTGCCAAGAATGTTTTACGGAGGGCAAGTTTTTTTGCCTTTTTTTTTCAATTGTTTGAAACTGTAGATGGTTGTATTTTTAAATTGTTTTAAAATGTTGATGGTTGTATTTTTACATTGTTTTAAAATGTTGATGGTTGTATTTTTAAATTTTTTTAAAATGTAGATGGTTGTATTTTTAAATTGTTTGAAAATGTAGATGGTTGTATTTTTCAATTGTTTTAAAATGTAGATGGTTGTATTGCGTTCCGGAGTTGGAGCCTGAGAAATGGCTACCACCACACATCCAGACAAGGAGGGCAGCAGGCAGGCATGCACGCCCGCCCTGAGGTAGTGACCAAAAATAAAAATACAGGACTCAGGAGGACCTTTTGAGGCCCTAATTGTAATGAATCAACTTTAAATCCTTTAACGGGAATCCGTTATGGAGGGCAAGTCGGATGGTGCCTTCACTGCGATTCACCAGGTTGGTCTCCGGCGAGAATCTGTTATGGAGGTCAAGTCTGGCATCGTGACCACTGACCATGGCTAATGGCGGGGGAACCCTTTCTGGTGTGATTCCGGTCCGGAGTTGTAGCCTAACAAACGGCTCCCACCACACATCCAGGCAAGGAGGGCAGTAGGCAGGCATGCCCGCCCCGAGGTAGTGACCAAAAATAACAATACAGGAGGACTATTGAGGGCTTGCTGTATTTGAAATGAATGTACTTTAAATCCTTTAACGAGAACCAGTTATGGTGGGCAAAGATGACACCACATTCCTTTCACGAGCATCATATGGAGGCGGGCAAGTCTGACATTGTCTCCACGGGTAATGGGTGGGGAATGAAGGTTGGATTCCAGCCCGAAGTGGGAGCCTGCTGAGACCCATGCTGTAGCTGCCCTGACCGTGCTTTGCAGACCAGGCATCTGTGATCAGATGGACCCTTGACCCGGCGGAAGACAAACCAAGTCGAAAGCATTTGCCAAGAATGTTTTACGGAGGGCAAGTTTTTTGCCTTTTTTTTCAATTGTTTGAAACTGTAGATGGTTGTATTTTTAAATTGTTTGAAAATGTAGATGGTTGTATTTTTAAATTGTTTGAAAATGTAGATGATTGTATTTTTAAATTGTTTAAAACTGTATCCATTCAAGTGCAAGTTATGCACTGACTGCCAGGTATAATGTGCAGTCACAGATGCAGTGAAAGGTATGCAGTGACTGCAAACAGCCGTTTGTGTAGTGACGGGCGTGCTGGACTGGTGCGCACCATGACGAGAGTGCAGGTGATGGTGGCTTTTTAGCCCATATGGTCGCCCGGCTGATGTAGCTGAATGACAGAACAGTGACTGTCCAGCTGATCAAATTTGGTCTGACCACAATGAAACAACGACCTTATTATCTTTGGTGTGCCACCCCCACTCGAGACACTCATATAGCCGGCGGTCATTGCTTCATTGTGATACGCAAGCCCCTTCACCGCAGCAAGGTAATGATCACGAAGGGGGATGGGCACATGTACATGCCTTTTGTTTTTTTGTTGCAGCCGCCTGCAGTTCAGCCAGAAAAATTAGGCAGGCTTGTGCACGCCCCAGAAAAATTAGTATAGCGGCCGCTGCTAGCAGCGGCTTTAAAAATTCTGGAATCCGCATAGAGTCCTGGACCCTGGTGGTGGTGGTGGAGAAGGCAGTCAAGCGGCCTGCAGGCAGAGATGTTGTGTATGGGGACTGACTTGGTCTTCGGTCGTGCAATAGCCCTCAGGGATCCATGCCTCGTTCATTTTGATAAAGGTCAGGTACTGAACACTGTCATGACTTAGGCGACTTCTCTTCTCAGTGACAATGCCTCCAGCTGCACTGAAGGTCCTTTCTGACAGGACGCTTGCGGCAGGGCAAGAGAGAAGTTGTATGGCAAATTGGGACAGCTCTGGCCACAGGTCAAGCATGCAAAACCAGTAGAGCAAGGGTTCATCATCGCTGCTCGCAGTCGCAGTGTGTACATGCACACTTAAGGCCAGGTAGTCGGCTACCTGCCAGTCCAGGCGTTGGTGGAGGGTGGATCCTAAAGGGCTACTGTGAGGCGTTGGTCTAAAAAATGTCCGCATGTCCGACATCACCCCGAGATCGCTGGAGCGTCCTGTCCTTGCCTGCGTGGACTGGTGAGGAGGAGGAGGAGGAATACTGCCAGTGGTACCTTTATTGCGTTGTACTGTCACATCACCCTTAAATGCATTGTAAAGCATCATTGACAGCTTGGTCTGCAAGTGCTGCATTCTTTCCGCCTTGTGTTGAGTTGCTAATAGGTCTGCCACCTTGTGCCTGTACCGAGGGTCTAGTAGCGTGGCCACCCAGTTCCGGTCATTCGCCTTGAGTTTTTTGATACGGGGGTCCCTCAACAGGCTGGACAACATGAAAGAGGCCATCTGCACAAAGTCAGATCCAGACGTACTCTCCATCTCCTCTTGCTGTTCCACAGTGACGTCACGCAACTCCTCTTCCTCCACCCAGCCACGAACAATACCACGGGAACGTGGAGCAGCAGAAGCCCCCTGTGACGGCTGCTGCGGTTGTTCTTCTGCCGCTGCCGCCTCTTCCTCCTCCACAGAAACACCTTCCTCATAATCATCCGAGTCTGACTCCTCTCCTTCCCCACACGACTCCTCTTCTTCCTCCTCCTCCCCCCTCTGTGGTGCCGCAGGTGTTGAGGAAACCTGTGGTTCGGCTGAAAATTGGTCCCACAACTCCTCCTGCCGTAGCTGTTCCTGTTCCCGCTCCTCCACAGCTTAATCCACCACTCTACGCACGGCACGCTCCAGGAAGTAAGCGTAGGGGATCAAGTCGCTGATGGTGCCTTCAGCGCGACTCACCAGGTTGGTCACCTTCTCAAACGGCCGCATGGTCCTGCATGCATTTCGCATCAGTGTCCAGCTGTTGGGCCACAACATCCCCATCTTCCCAGATTGTGTCCTTCTACTGTAGTTGTACAGGTACTGGGTGACGGCTTTCTCCTGGTCTAGCAGGCGAGAGAACTTGAGCAGGGTGGAATTCCAACGAGTCGGGCCATCGCATATCATGCGCGTCACCGGCAAGTTGTTTTTCTGCTGAATGTCCGCAAAGCGTGCCATGGCCGTATAAGACCACCTGAAATGACCACACAACTTCCTGGTCTGCTTCAGGATGTCCTCTAAGCCTGGGTACTTTGAGGCAAATCTTTGCACGACCAGATTCAGCACATGTGCCATGCAGGGTACATGTGTCAGCTTTCCCAAATTCAAAGCGGAAAGGAGATTGCTGCCGTTGTCACATACCACGTTGCCGATCTCCAGCTGGTGCGTGGTCAGCCATTGCTCCACCTGTTTGCTAAAAGCAGCCAGGAGAGCTGCTCCAGTGTGACTCTCCGCTTTGAGGCAAGACATGTCTAAAATTACGTGACACCGTCGTACCTGGCATGCAGCGTAGGCTCTGGGGAGATGGGGCTGTGTAGCTGGAGAGGAAGAGGAGATGGCAGCACCGCTAGAGTTCAACTGACACTCAGCTGAGGAGGAGGAGGTTGACAGCGATGAGAATGTAGCTGGAGGAGAAGGAGAGGAGGTGGCAGGAGGCCTGCCTGCAAACCGTGGAGGTGTGACAAGTCGGTCCGCTGAACAGCCACGTACTCCCTGCTTGCTGCCATCAGTCACCAGGTTGATCCAATGGGCTGTGTACGTAATGTAGCGGCCCTGCCCGTGCTTGGCAGACCAGACATCGGTGGTCAGGTGGACCCTTGACCCAACGCTCTTCGCAATAGATGACACCACTTGCCTCTGAACTGCACAGTACAGTTTGGGTATGGCCTTTCATGAAAAATGAGTGCGGCCTGGTATCTTCCACTGCGGTGTCCCAATGGCCACAAATTTACGGAAAGCCTCTGACTCCACCAGCTTGTATTGTAATAGCTGGCGAGCTAATAGTTCCGCCACACCAGCTGTCAGACGCCGGGCAAGAGGGTGACTGGCCGAAATTGGCTTCTTCCGCTCAAAGACTTCCTTCACGGACACCTGGCTACTGCTGTGGGCAGAGAAGCAGGAACCACTCAAGGGCAGAGGCGGTGTGAAGGAGAGTGGCTGTGAAGGTTCAAGGGAGAAAGCGGATGAAGACGATGCACCTGAAGGAGGAAGAGGAGAAGGAGGGTGGCTTGTCTTTTGAGGGGTGCTGCTTTTCCTCAGGTGTTCTTCCCATAGCTGTTTGTGCCTTCTCTCCAGGTGCCTTCGTAAGGCACTTGTCCCTACGTGAGAGTTGGCCTTTCCACGGCTCAATTTTTGCTGGCAGAGACAACAGATGGCTTTGCTCCGATCTGAGACACACACGTTAAAAAATGTCCAAACCGCTGAGCCCCCCTGGGGTGATGGCGCTACGGTGGCATCAGCAGCTGACGTTGAAGGGCATGTTGGCTGGCTGGCCATAGCTGGCGATACATGGCGCCGGACACTGCCCCCAGCTGTTTCTGAGGACGAGCTCCCTCTGCTTCTATCATGGAGTCGTCTCCTCCTACTCCTCTCTGGCTCCCCCTCTGAACTGTCCCCCTGGTCATCTCCTCTATTGGGAACATACGTGGCATCTGTATAATCGTCATCATAATCCTCCTGCCCAGCTTCGCTTTCCTCAGACAACTCCACAACTGCACCAACTTCAGGTGGTTCATCATGCCCCTCCTCACACATTACGTTCATACTATCGCCACCTAACTCAGACGTATGAGGTGGTGTACCTGCGCCTTCTTCTTGTTGTTGCAGTAGTGGCTGTGAATCAGTGATTTCACCACCACCCCCCCAAATAACTGCTGCGAAGTGTCAAATGCAGTGGATGTGGTGCTTGTACTAGTGCTGGTAGCACTGGCTGCAGGAGATGAGGTCTTCTGTGTTAAATACTCAAGCACGTCCTCACAATTTTGGGAAATGATGGCACGTGCCTTCTTCTGAGCACTGTACTTTGGTCCAGGTCCACTCGAAATCACAGCAACACCACCTCGCACAGACCTGCCAGGGCCAGGTGGCCTTCCTCTGGGTCTTCCTCTACCTCTTCCTCTACCTGGTTTGTCCATTTTGTCCATCTCGGGGGGGGGGAAGCTAGGTATATGCAGTGAGGTGAGTTCACTCAACAGAAAAGGTAGATATGCAGTGAGGTGAGTTCGCTCAACCCAAAGGTAGCTATATATGCAGTGAGGTGAGTTCACTCAACCCAAAGGTAGTTATATATGCAGTGAGGTGAGTTCACTGAACACAAAAGGTAGCTATGTGCAGTGAGGTGAGTTCACTCAACCCAAAGGTAGTTATATATGCAGTGAGGTGAGTTCACTGAACACAAAAGGTAGCTATGTGCAGTGAGGTGAGTTCACTGAACACAACAGGTAGTTAGATGCAGTCAGCTGAGTTCACTCAACACAAACGTAGTTATATGCAGTGAGGTGAGTTCACTCTACAGAAAAGGTAGATATGCAGTGAGGTGAGTTCAATCAACCCAAAGGTAGTTATATATGCAGTGAGGTGAGTTCACTGAACACAACAGGTAGTTAGATGCAGTCAGCTGAGTTCACTCAACACAAAAGTAGATATGCAGTGAGGCAAGTTCACTCAACCCAAAGGTAGTTATATATGCAGTGAGGTGAGTTCACTGAACACAAAAGGTAGCTATGTGCAGTGAGGTGAGTTCACTCAACCCAAAGGTAGTTATATATGCAGTGAGGTGAGTTCACTCAACCCAAAGGTAGTTATATATGCAGTGAGGTGAGTTCACTGAACACAAAAGGTAGCTATGTGCAGTGAGGTGAGTTCACTCAACCCAAAGGTAGTTATATATGCAGTGAGGTGAGTTCACTGAACACAACAGGTAGTTAGATGCAGTCAGCTGAGTTCACTCAACACAAAGGTAGTTATATCCAGTGAGGTGAGTTAACTCTACAGAAAAGGTAGATATGCAGTGAGGTGAGTTCACTCAACTTAAAAGGTAGTTTTATGCAGTGAGGCAAGTTCACTCAACACAAAAGGTAGTTATGTGCAGCGAGGTGGGTTCACTCAACACAAACGTAGGTGTATGCAGTGATGAGGTGGGTTAACTAAACACAACAGGTACTAGTAGTAGGTAAATGCAGTACTGGGTAGGTAGTACAATGTGCAGCTCCCTGTCACACACACAGGTGTCACTGAATGTGCTGCTGAATGCTGGTGGGCTGCTGGCAGTGGGACACACACATTATGAATTAGCAATGCTGTCTAAGCAACACAAGTGTCTCACACACACAGGTAGTAGTTACTGAATGTGCTGCTGCTGCTGGCAGTGGGACACACAGTATGAATTAGCAATGCTGTCTAAAAACCACAAGTGTCTCACACACACAGGTAGTCACTGAATGTGCTGCTGCTGGCAGTGGGACACACAGTATGAATTAGCAATGCTGTCTAAAAGACACAAGTGTCAGTTTCAAACACACAAAAAAAAATTGATCACACGAGCAGGATGAGCTCTGAAAAGAGTTTTTCTGGGGCGCTATTATAGCAATAAGATTCAGATAAGCAAGCTAAGAAGGCAAGAGCCTGACTAATCTGTCCCTAGGAGAACAAGTCTGCAGCAGCTGTCCCTATTCTGTCTCTAGCAGGCACACGAGTGAGGCTAATGGCCGCCGGAGCTTGCCTTATATAAGGGGGGGTGGGGCTCCAGGACTTAGTATAGCCGAATTGGCTACAATGCGCCTGCTGACTGTGATGCAGAGGGTCAAAGTTGACCCTCATAGAGCATTATAGGGCGAATCGAACTTCCGGGAAAGTTTGCCTTCGCCGGCGAACGCGAACCACCCGATGTTCGCCTGGAACCGTTCTCCGGCAAACCGTTCGGCCCATCTCTAGTTGTTGTACTCTGCTCCTGTCTGTCACTCACTCCGTGCTGATTCACACAGTCCAAGCCCGCCGCCAATAATAAAGTACAAGTACCCCACACATCATCTGACTGTGACATCATCACATATCTGGTACTATGTCTGGAACTGGCAGCCGGGGGAGGGGCAGCAAGGCCAAGAGGAGAGGGAGCAACATTGCAGCCTCCGGCAGCAGTTCTGCAGCATCAGTCTCCATTCTGCCGCTACCCACTGGGTGTCCAGCTGTTAGGGGGAGTCACGCTGCAGAGACGTATCAGCGTGTTGCGGACATTTTCAAGCAGGGTCAGTGGCGCAAATTGGAGGAGAAAGACGCCGCGCCTGTGATGCAGCTAATGGTGGATGACAACGAGCAGGCCAGTGAGGCCACCACCACCAGCCCTAGAGAAATCATTCTTAGCAAAATTGGCTTTGCGGAAGAATCTGAGATGCTGACAGTATTTGTTGGGGGGGAGCCTGTCCATGATGTGTCAGCAGAAGAGGAGTTTGAGGCGGGCTTATCATCCCAGTGTCAAAAACCTGAGCGGTTTTTGCCTTTTTCATGATTGCTAACTCAGTAAAGCCCTTAAAGCGTTGCTATCATATTAATCCAGCATAGTGGAGTCTGAACCCTCTATAACAGTAATTATAGATTGACGGTATACCTTGAAATGAATCAGAGCACTCAGTATATGATTTTATATAAAAAATTGTATTTGCTTATCATACAGCATATATACAAAATATGAACAGTTCCAAGTAGTGTTTCCTTCTAACAGTATTACATCTCATCAAGGCTTTAGAGCCAAGCGATCATCAATCTTCTAAGTATATTCAAAAAAGAATATAACAGTTGTGTTATGTAGAATAAGATCAAAAGTAGTCTCATCTGTATCAATAGCTGTGTATCTAGTAGCTGTGTAAAACTTGTAGTAATCTTTTTAAAGAAATAACATAAAAATAGCTTCTAAAAATCTTCTTGCTAACATCTTAACAAAGCTTAATGCTGAAAAATGAATAAAGTAAATCACCAGAATATTAAGCATACTACCCCTTCTCTGTCATCTCTTCAGCATCTAGAACCACTTGTGGGAAGGTAGCTTCTTCCTCATGTGTCTTCTCAGGAGATTATTGGGCTTCTGCAAACTATGAGCTTTCAGCTTCTACTTTTATAGGGGTTGGAGGCAATATGGCTGCCTAATCTGGACTTTCCCTGAATCCCAGATTCTGATTGGCTAAAGCTTTCGTGCGTCAAACGCTATCTATGTTTTGAATACCTAAATCACAATATTATTGTTTATAAATTCTTAATTACCTTATCTTGTGGGAATTTACGTCTTTTGGAGTGCTTGACATTTGATATAGGGTCATTTCTGACGCACTTAATTAAAAATGGACGTCAACAGCCATCTTGTCTGTTGGCTGACCCAGACATGGAGACTAAACAATGTCATTTATGGCGCATTTCTGATAAAGTGTTCGCTGCTAATTAGGTTGGAAGGTCTTGGTACTTCCCCAGACATGAGATTGGTCAGGTTGACACTGTAGCCAGACCTGTGAGAGCCTTCAGCAATTTAAGGCTTATTAAAACATACAGGGCTTCTAATATACTTATTTAAATATAAAGCTTATTATATAATTCTTCTTAAAACAATTAATCATATAAGGAATAATTGCATATTAAATCTAAAATCATTGTCTATATATTTGTCTTTCTGATGAAGAAATAAATATCTAATTTCAACCGGCAGAGGTCAGCATTTAATAACAAATAACCTATTTATCTATTAATAATGTTGATTTTATAAGACTATGAAACCACCAGGTGGCATCATTGAATGATCTTTAACTAATTGGGAAAACACCTTCTTTGTTTAATATTTATATAACTTGTTCCCAAAACATCATGTGTTATCAGCTTTCTGAGACTAGAGCACGTCAACAACCTTCCAGAATCATAACAATCTCACGAGAAAGTCTTAGGGCCCGTTTCCACTATCGCGAATCCGCATGCGTTGCCCGCATGCGGATTCGCACAGTCAGTACAAGTGGATGGGACTGTTTCCACTTGTGCGTTTCCCCGCACGTTTTTCTGTGCAGAAAAAATCTGCAGGGTAGGGCCCTCAGAATTCGCCTGCGTGTGGAATGCAGGCGAATCGCACGCAATGTATTTAATGGGGAAATCGCATGCGTTTTCCCCATGCGTTTTTTGCTGCGATTTCGCATGCGATTTCGCATAGGTATTAATGTTAATTTACACAGGCAGTGACATGGTTAAATTCGCATACAGCCTTACCTATGCGAAATCGCATGCGAAATCGTGGCAAAAAACGCACGCGGAATCGCACCCGCATGCGATTTGCCTGCGGTGATTCGCCGGCGATTCCGCAACTCTATAGTGGAAACGGGCCCTTACTGTCTCATCTTTCATGGGTAGAATACAGCTTTTAAAAGTATTAAATTATATTATATAGGGTTTAACAGTAACTATTTCTTTCTTTAGAAGGACTGTATTGATCATTAATATTTAGATTAATAATATCTGTGTGTAATAATTAAAAAATATGCATTTATAATTATTGCACTAATGTTAATTTTAAACCAGCATTCTGTCTTACACATACTGCGCAGTCTAACCTTGACATTAACAAAGAATGTTTTGGTTTCTTGTAACCAATACGTCAACAATCTTCCAGCTTGCAAATTAAAATAATCTTTTAAGCTTTACAGCCTGGAATATGCTCAGATGTCATATAGCAATATATTAAAGAAGTACTATAACTTTACAGTTCACATTGAAATTTTGCATAGAACATTAAAGCCTAAACCATACACGTATGACAGCTTTTTCCTGCATAAAACCGCTAGAATTCTGACACCAGCAGTTGTTTTAGGTGAGGGAGTTTGATGATGAAGTGAAGCACCCGGACTACCAGCGACCGGAGGGGATGTCAGCTCTGACTCTGAGGAGGATTCAGTGGGTCTGGCACGCAGGATCAGCATTGCAGGGATTGGCAGGAGCAGCAGTGGGCATGGAATGAGTGACCCAGAGCCTGCTGCTCCATCTGCCAGTGGCACTACTACCACCAGCCGCACCACTCAACCCCAGGCCCCAACCACCACTGGGAGAAAATCTTCATCAGCATCCCATTCTGAGACACATAAGGGCAAACTGCAATCCCCAATATGGCATTTTTTCCATCTGCCCTCACTTGATAGCAAGTTTGTAACTTGCAAATTATGCCATGTGAAGCTGAGCAGAGGGTCTCACCCCTCCACTTATGGCACAGAGGAATTCAAGAGGCTGAAGGAAGCTGGCGCTGGCCCTTACAGAGGTCAGAGCACCATAACCCCCTTTGCCACTCCTGCTGACACTGAGGCCTGTTCAGGCAGCCAGTCCTCCTCAGTAGTCTCCTCTGCTCCCTCCTCGGCTTCCCGTGCAAGCTTAAAACGCCAGCTCCAGACCCTGCTGAGTGAGTCGTTTGTGGTCAGGGCTCAGCCTCCGGGCAGCCGTCGCATATGCTAGCTGAACAGCTTGATTACACGGGCCATGTCCTCCCAGCTCCTCCCGTACTTGTTTGTGCAGGAGGGGAGCCAGATGCGTGCGCTCCTGTAGTGCGCAGCGCCGGATTGGCCAATCCCCAGCCGGCACTACTTTGCATGCAAGGCCATCCCAGCACTTCACCGTTTTGTGAAGGTCAACGTGGAGCGTGGGCTGGATCATGCGGTTGGTTCGCGCGTCCATGTGACAATGGACTCATGGAGCAGCCGGTTCGGGACAGGCCGCTATCTGTCCTTTACCGCACACTGGGTCAGTTTGGAAGGGTGTGAGGAGGGGACAGCAGCATCATAAACCCAGTCGGTGGTGCCACCCCGCAGCAGGGTCAGGGGAAGTGCAGCAGGTTCCAGCTCTGATCCGGTTCCATCTGCTGCCCAGCACCCAGCAGCGTGAAGGCCCACCACTGCCAAGCGCTGCTGCAGATGGTCACCCTGGGGAAGAACAAGCTTACGGCAGACCACGTCCTGGCCAAGCTCCAAGAGCAAGAAAGGAGTTGGCTGACCTCCAGAGGCCTCAGAGTCGGAGAGGTGGTGGCCGACAATGGGGCAAAATTGATTGCCGCCATCCAGCGGGGAAACCTCACCCACATCACCTGTCTGGCCCACGTCCTGAACCTGGTGGTGCAGAAATTCCTGCACACCTACCAGGGGATGGACAGTCTTTTGGGAGCGGCAAGGAATACAGTGGGTCAATTTTGCCGCTCGGGTGGTGCCACAGCGTCCCTGGAAGCTGTGCAGCTGGAGCTGAACCTCCCACGGCACCGGCTCATTATAGACATTCCAACACGCTGGAATTCCACCCTGGCAATGTTGGAACGTCTGGTTGAACAGAGTCGGGCTGTCAACCTCTACCTGGCCAAAGCCACCATGGATGCCAACTTGTTGGGGACCAGCACCACCCACCTCCAGGACATCATCCTCAATGCTAATTGGGGAAAAATGCAGCTGGTGTGCTTGGTGCTGGCACCTTTCCTGGAGGCCACCAACATGGTCAGCCGGGACCATGCGTCGCTGTGAGTGGGTGACCATTGCGTGCATGCTGGAAAGGGCCCTCGATGCTCTGGTGGAAGTGGGAGAGGAAGCCTTTATCCAGCAGGAGCAGGAGCAGCAGCAACCTTTTCAGTCCACCTCTGTGCAGCAGGAGAAGGAGTTGAAGGATTTTGAGGTCCCTGACCTTGAAGAGGAGGGGGCACAGCGGAGTGCAGCTGCAGTAGTGCGGGGGTGGAGAGAGCAAGATGAGGCTCCTGAATCAGAGGAGGAGGACAGCACTCTCAGCGGTGCAGAAAATGATGGGTCAGTAGAGATGGCAGCCATCTTCCCCATGGCAGCGCACATGCTGCAGTGCCTGCGCAAAGACCCAAGGGTGAAGCAGATGCGTGCTCGGGAGGACATCTGGATCACCCTGATGCTGGACCCACGGCTGAAGGGGAAGCTGGCTCAGTTCCTGCCTGTAGGAGGAGATCTTGTGCGCTGAATGAGGGACTTGCAGCAGATTCTGGTTCGGCGCTTGGAGGAAGCCTTCCTCCAGACTCCCACCCCCCCTGCTGTCACAGTCCAGCCAGCACAGCAGCAGGTGCCTACATCCAGCAGCAGCAGGCGCCCAAAAAACCTGCTGTCTCTGACAAAGGCGCTCTGTGCCACGCCAGTACCGCTGCCTACAGAGGAGGTGCCTACAGCAGCATCCGGCTCTCAAAGCCAGAACCAGCACCTGACCCGAATGGTGGCCAACTATATGGGGTCCTACAGCGGGCTTGACACCGACACCCCTGTGGACCCCTTGGAGTACTGGGTCAAGCACCTGGATATCTGGAGAGAGCTGGCGTAATACGCCCTGGAAGTGCTCTCCTGCCCGCCTTCCAGCGTGATGTCAGAAAAGTGGTTCAGTGCGGCCGGTTGTGTGGTCACTGAGAAGCGCTCTTGTCTCTCCAGCCAGTCTGTGGACAGACTGACTTTTTTTAAAAATGAACCAGGCTTGGGCGGTTGGTGAGTTCCTGGCCCCTGTTGTTGGCAAGAGGGGGAAATGAAGTGGCTGGAAATCACTATGCCTGCCTTACCACCCTTTACCACCACTACAACCTCCAGGCTCCGCATAAGCCTGGTTCAAATTTTTTTTACAGCCGTGGTACCAACACACTAGGTGCCATGGTGAACTATCTAAACACACTTGCTGTGTAATTTTTTGGAGGTGTCTGTGCTGTCCAAGTTGTAGGGAGGCCCCAACTGCGGCAGTATGACCGCTAACTGGAACCTCTCCTAATTTTTTACTGTGCCGTGGTACCTACAAGTGGCATGGTGAATCATCTAAACACAATTGCTGTGTATTTTTTTTTGGAGGTGTCTGTGCTGTCCGAGTTGCGGGGAGGTCCCAACTGCGGCAGTACGACCGCTTCCTGGAACCTCTCCTTTTTTAATGTTTTACCTGTGCCGTGGTACCAACACTAGGTGCCACAGCAATTATATGAACACAATAGCTGTGTAATTTTTTTTGGAGGTGTCTATGCTGTCCACGTTGTGGGGAGGCCCCAACTGTGGCACTACGACCTCTTCCTGGAACCTAGTCCTGATGTTAATTGACAGCCATTTTTTTTTGGGGGGGGGGGGGATTTTAAGTCCCCACGTCATCAATTAGTGTTTCCCTGTACAAAATAATGATGCTACATGCCTCATATACCCTAAAAAACTTTATAAAAGCAATTTAAAGGTCACTTCCGGTTTTCCATCTGGAAATTTTTTGATCCGGATATCCGACCCGGATCGGATAGAGGGGTATCCGGATCCGATACCGAAACCGAACCCTCCGCGTCATCCGGCCGAATTCGAGTGCGCCTATTCGGGAACCTTCGCGTTTGGATTCGGCATGACGCGGAAACTTCGGGTTCGACTTTGACTTCGGCAACGCTGAAAATCTACCCGAATTTTTGGGTAGATTTGCATTCGGGAGTTCTGGAGAGCACCCCTGAGTGGAATGCAGGGAGCTGGGTGAGTAACCTCACACTTACGCTCTGCTCAGGACTCTGCATAGGGAAGGAGGGAGGGAGGCACTGCTGGAGAGGAGTGAGACGCCTTGCCATTATCAGGCACATGCCTACAGTGCCTTATGGAAAATCCGGCCCTGAATAATGTGCTGCACGGGGTGTGTAAGGGAAATTCAGGGCTCCGGTGATCGCCATACCCCAAATTACACCTCCCTCAGAGTTACGATGACTTGGAGGGGGAATAGTATTTATTGCCGCCGGGGAGTTTAGTGGCAGCAGGAAGAGCCATCATTCGGCGCTCCCGCCGCCCAATTCACCTACAGCGTACAAATACTAAGGGCTCAGACACACTATAAGCGATTTTCTGAGCGCTTTTAGCCATCAGAGCTTTCTGAGAGCTTTTTAAAAACGCTCAAATTGACTTACATTAAATCATGGTAAAATCACAATTGCGGTACAATTGCGATCGCGGTAAAATCACTCAGAAAAATGTTTATAGTTTGTCTGAGCCCTTATGCAGAGAAGGAGAGAAACGGTGAGGAGAGAAAAGCTGAAAGAGAGGGAAGAAAGGTATTTGCCTCACCAGGATTGCACTTTTATTTAGCTTTCCTGTATGACAAGAAGACACAGACACCCAGCACTATGGGAAACAAAGGTGAATGAGGGAGGGCTGATGCACACCAACAGCAATTTGAAAAGCGCTTGGCTAATGTTACCCTATGAGGGTGTTCCCACAACAGTATTGTGATTTTCTCAAAATCGCAAGCATGCTGCATGTAGTATTTTTTGGAGCAATTCCTTCAAAAATCGCTCTGAAAATCGCTTCACAAAATCGCACTCGCAAATTGCTAGAGATTGCTATTGCGATTTTGGCATGCACTAGCCCAGGGAGAGGAGGAGTGGAGAGAAATTGAGAATAGCCTGAGATGGAGCAGAGAGCTTATCTGTATTGCAGTCCCACATCACACAGAGGCAAATTGCCTGTAATAGGACTTCTGTCCCTGCCGGTCTCTCACACAAGTCAGAATGCAGCCCTCCTGCAGGCTAGGGACTGTCAAAAACTTTTCAACTTGTTTAACACCTTATCCACACATGCAGTCATTATAACAATGGGGAGAGACCAGACAGATTTTTTCTGACAAACCCTCCAGGCATGCTCTGCATCATGCTATGTATATTTACTAGCTTGCCTGCCCTCTAATTGCACTTTATCAGCTAGCCTAGTGTTTCACTTTGCCTTACAACAACAAACCTGAATACACCAGACACCAGACCAGCCCTAAATCACTGAATGAAAGTTGGTCTGGGGGGAAATCTCCCCCTTTCCCCCCTGTAATAGATACTTTGCTCCCCTCTGCTCACACTCTGCAAACTGCATCTTTTTTTGCTGCCAGATAATGCCACACGCTCAGGTATAACTCGGGTGACAAAACTAAGGGTAAATGATGATGCTATCATGGAAGAAAAATTAACTACAGATGTACCTGTATTCTTGGCTCTGGCTAGCAAGTAGTTCTGCTGTATGTTTTCAAAACATTTTTATTAGTGGAGATCACTGGACAGAGATCACACAAACATTAGTCATTCCGGACAGCAGCCTATGTCTGACAGCTAAACTAAGGGGGGAAAAGATCCAGGAGGAAACACTGTATGTGTCTTATTACCTATGTTACCGAGAGCATTCTTGAAGACTTTGTTTTTTAACGGACCATAAAGAGTTACATCAACAGGGGCAATAAATCTTTATTAGGGCTGCCGGGGCCCCTGACCTTTCACTAGATCAAAGCAACTGCCTCTGTTGCCTGGTGGATAATCTGGCTCTGTGTAGCTGTCTCACACACACACAGGTACACTGAACAGGTATGCAGTGACTAGTATTACAAATGTGCAGCTGTCACACACACAGGTAGGTACGTGAACAGGTGCAGTGACTGATATATAACACTGCGTGCTTCTGTCACGCAGGTGCAGTAAACATGAAGAGGTATGCAGTGACTGGTATTACAAAAGTGCAGCTGTCACACACACAGGTACCATGAACAGGTGCAGTGACTGGTATATAACACTGTGTGCTTCTGTCACGCAGGTGCAGTAAACATGAACAGGCATGCAGTGACTGGTATTACAAATGTGCAGCTGTCACACACACAGGTACCGTGAACAGGTGCAGTGACTGGTATATAATATAGCACTGCGTGCGGTCACGTAGATGCACTGAACAGATATGCAGTGACTGGTATCAATACAATGTGCAGCTGTCACACACACAGGTACCGTGAACAGGTGCAGTGACTGGTATATAACACTGCGTGCTTCTGTCACGCAGGTGCAGTAAACATGAACAGGTATTACAAATATGCAGCTGTCACACACACAGGTACCATGAACAGGTGCAGGGACTGGTATATAACACTGCGTGCTTCTGTCATGCAGGTGCAGTAAAGATGAACAGTGCAGCTGCCTGTCACACACGTGCAGTGAAAAGGTAGGCACTGAATGTGCTCGGCCTGGCATTGGCACAGTAGCAATTAGCAAGGGGTCAAGGGCCAGCTGCGACTGACTGACAGGGCTGTATATGCAAGTGTCAGTGGGATACACAAAAAACAAAAAAATAAATAAATCACAACATTAGCTCTCAAAAGAGCTGTTGAGGGGTGCTTTTTAGCAATAAGTATCAGCAAGGGCAAGCTAACAAGCCTAACAAGAGGCTAACTAAGCTTTCCCTACGTCTACAGCAGGTTCCTCTCCTTTCTCTAATTACTGCAGCCACATGAGTGAGGGAAATGGCTGATGCTGCCTGCCTTTTATAAGGGGGGGCTCCAGGAGGGAGTGTAGCCTGATTGGCTACCATGTGTCCAGGGCCGGTTTAAGCAACAATGGGGCCCCAAGGCAAAATAAACCTGGGGGGCCCCCCAACATATACCCCAGAACAAAAATCAGCATTAGGGGATCTTTTTTGCAGCTGGTATAGTCAGGGTGTGAAGTCCCAATCGGTTGGAGCTCCACATTCTGGCTATCCCAGCCTGCATGGGGGACAAGGGGTTAAAAAGTTTCAGGAGGGGGGACCCCACATAATTGTTTTTTAAAAAAAGTTCCCACACTCTAAACATAAAAAAAAATTGGAAAAATAGGAAAAAATGCCAGGGATCTTCATACAGCCATATTGCGGCTGTATAGCGATCCCTGGCCAAAGCACTGCGGCTGCGTATAGACCCCCTGGAAACCCCGTCGGGAAATTTATTGCGCTTTCGTTTGATGCATGTAAAATTACACTACTGTTAGGTTTGCTACTAAAAGTGACATTTACCGCATTTAAAAGTATACTTTTTTCCTTCAAAACTTTAAAATTGATTTTCTCAAAAACTATAAGGTCTTTTTGAAAAATTGTTTTTTCCTCTTATTCCTAATGATCTCCTCAACATATCCTGCAAATTTAGGGTTTCTAGCATTTAAGGTGGATTTGCTATTAACCTTTAAAATCGGCAGGTTTTTAAATGTGTATTTTTTTTCCTTTGAAACTTTAAAATCGATTTTCTCAAAAACTATAAGGCCGATTTGAAAATTTTTGTTTTCCTCTTGTAGCCGCTGGGGGCCCCTACAAGCTCTGGGGCCCTGGGGCAGCTGCCTCCTTTGCCTCTATGGTAGCGCCGGCCCTGCATGTGTCTGACTGTGATGTAGTTTGTAGAGGGTCAAAGTTGAGCCTAATGATGTAGTATAGGGGGAGGGTTGAAATTGCATATAGTTCGCGGTTCACCGCCAATGCGAACCACCGAAATTCACGCGAATTGGTTCGCGGTCCAACTGTTTGGGCCATCTCTAGTTCCAACTTGCAATGAGTTCCTTTGGTTTGGAGCATTTTCTTCTTCAGTTTGCATCCGGAGCAGGTTCATTTCCACCATAAGTTTCTACGGGAAACGCATCTGCTATCCATAAAGAATGCAGTTTCGGGACTTTGCATTGTGTTCACTGCAGTCCAGCAAACTAATCTATTAAAAGTAGTGGAAGCACAATCTATTTTTAACATTAGATTCTTCATTTGCATGTTTGCCGTCCGTTGCTGCGCTGCAGAGAACGTACCGAATGGGTGTGGTTTTTTTTTTTACAAGTGGGAACCAAGTCTAATTCTTCCTAATCCACTTGCCTTGTTGGAGGGACATGTTAAGCACAGGAAATGTATGACATCCTCTTGAACTGCTTATAATAAGCAAGATGAGGTTTCAACTGCTTTCCAAACTATTAAAAGCTATTTTACTTTCCTGGCATTAGACATTCCGTTTTAATAGATTATGATGTTAGACCCTTTTATACAATAAGCATGCTGTTCAATTTACCTTGAACTGAGTTCAAACACAAGGTATTACGCTTTAGTTTACAGTTCAATTTCATTCAGTTAAACTCCTCTAGATGGCGGCAGATGACTCTGCTAGAATCTAATATCAGATTAGCATTTCTTTTCTGGCATGCTTGAATACATTTCATAAAAATGTCAGTGCAATGTAATCAGTCTCTGCTCATAATATGCAAGTTAGGAGCCCTAGTAAGTAACGTTATCTTATGCAAAGATGCTATACAAGCCATAAGGCAAGCTGTCATATGGCAAACTGCATTTACAAAGCCATAGGAGAGATATTGAAATGGGCAGAGTCAGAATATTGGAATGCTTGTTTTAAAATACTATAAAGGTGATGCCTGCCTGGGAAAATTTCATCCATGTTATCTCCGTATAATATAATTTAAAAAAGTGAAAACAGAATTGCATGCGAGTTTGTGCTTATGGCAGCGCATGAACAAGATGATGAATGTAAAGAAGTCAGAAGAAAAGCCTTCATTTCTAGTTGAGTCTTGCATGCATTAAAATGATTGTATAGATTTCATGGTGTGTTTTTATAAAACTGTGGTGAGGTTGTATAGAATATAAAGATATGTGTACTTGTTCTTGTATTGGAGTCCAACAAAAGTATATGTTTATAGCACTCCCATTTGAAGATATCCCTGGAGTGGCCTACTGCTTTCCTGCAGTCCTATCCCTTGTAAACAAAGATCCCTTCACTGCTTTACAATATACAGTGCTGTCCATAATTATTCATACCCCTGGCAAATTTTGACTTTGAATAAAAAGTTACTTTTTATTATTCAACCAGCAAGACATTTTTCGATGGGAAATTACATAGGTGTCTCTCAAAAGATAATAAGATGATGTACAAGAGGCATTGTTGTGGAAAAAAACATTTCTCAGCTTTTATTTACATTTAAACAAAAAGTGTCTAGTCCAAAATTATTCATACCCGTCTCTGATCGGAATGAGCAAATTCTGTTCCGCCGGAAATCACGGATTCCATCAGTGTTAAATTCTGTCGCTATGAAAATTCAGCTGGATTTGTACGCAATTTCACGGAATTCAGGATTCTGTCGGAAAAATTGAAAAAATCACTAAAGTAACCTTATTTATCCTATATGGTGGCCCATAGTCCCTATTAACTTAGTCTCCCCCCCCCTCTCTCCCTCCTCCCGGAGGGACTCATCTTCCAGGTAATTGTAGTACTTCAAATGCCAGCTTACATACCGTGGCTGGGAATTGAACCCAGGCTGGGCTGGGAATTGAACCCAGGTCTCAGTGTGTGGTAGGTAACTGACTTAACTACTATTTCACCACCAACACACTACATGCTGAAGCCAGCCTAGCATGTACCATTATGCTCAATCCAAGAGAAAAAATAGCGTGCTTAAGGATTTGTAGCATGTCAAAAGCCAACTCACATTGGCTGGGAATTGAATCCAGGTCTCAGTGTGTGGTAGGTAACTGACTTAACCACTATACCACCAACACTACATGCTGAAGCCAGCCTAGCATGTACCATTATGATCAATCCAAGAGAAAAATTAGCTTGCTTAAGGATTTGTAGCCAGGCATGGCCTTGCCTTTTGTGTTCAACAGTTATCTGAAGAGAACCCCAGATAGCCAGGTAGATTCATATCTCTCTCTCTCTCTCTCTCTCTCTCTAGTAGGGATGGTCATCGCTTTCCGCTGAACTGTATTTTCCGGAATTTTTAGGTGGAAATTGGTCATTCCGTTCCGTTTGGTCGGAACGGAATTGCTTTTTCAATCTGGCGGAATTCCGAAAATGCCTGTGAAATTCTGCCGGTATCCGTTGATGGTTTTAAGCTGAAAATTCAGTTCAATGGCATCAAGTCCTAGAGAGAGAGAGAGAGAGAGAGAGAGAGCTCATTTTTCTCTTGGGTATATCACAATGGTACATGCTAGGCTGGCTTCAGCATGTAGTGTTGGTGGTATAGTGGTTAAGTCAGTTACCTACCACACACTGAGACCTGGATTCAATTCCCAGCCCAGCCTGGGTTCAATTCCCAGTAAATATGAGTTGGCTTTTGACATGCTACATATCCTTAAGCACGCTAATTTTCCTCTTGGATTGATCATAATGGTACATGCTAGGCTGGCTTCAGCATGTAGTTTTGGTGGTATAGTGGTTAAGTCAGTTACCTACCACACACTGAGACCTAGGTTCAATTCCCAGCCAATGTGAATTGGCTTTTGACATGCTAAAAATCCTTAAAGAGAACCTGAACTGAAAATTAAAAATCAAAATAAACATACACACATCATACTTACCTCCTGTGTAGTCCCCTCATCAATCTCTTTCTCCTCTACAGTGTCCTGTTTGTCCACTGTAATCAATGGAATTCTCTGTCCTCTGTATTTAAAATGGCCATTACCACATAACAGCTTTCAGGTCAGCACACTGTTAAACTGTAATATTGCCCACTTGAGCCATAGGGAAACATGGACATTACCTTGCACATTCAGTTGTAACTGACAGCAGCTGATATATAACTGACAGCAACTGGTATATTTCAGTTTTGACAAAATATTGTCAGAACTGGAAGGGATCACTGTAAGAAAAAAAAATGGTGAGCTTCTGAGAGGAACTAACGATGAGATAAGTATGTAATATTCACTTGCAGCTACATCATATGTTTATTTTAAATATTTTTTTCTCAGTTCAGGTTCCCTTTAAGCATGCTAATTTTTCTCTTGGATTGATCATGATGGTACATGCTAGGCTGGCTTCAGCATGTAGTGTGTTGGTGGTGGTATAGTGGTTAAGTCAGTTACCTACCACACACTGAGACCTGGGTTCAATTCCCAGCCCAGCCTGGGTTCAATTCCCAGCCACGGTATGCAAGCTGGCTTTTGAAATACTACAATTCCCTGGAAGATGAGATCCTCCTCCCTCCGGGAGGAGGGAGGAAGGGAGGAAAATAGATAGGTGAGTAAATATATTTGAATTCCGTAAAATTCCGCGGAATTAAAAAATTCTCAGCGGAATTCCGTTTTAGAGCTATAGCCATTCCGTTCCAACCATCGGAATTGGCCCAATTCTGTCTGGGATTGCGGAATTTAGAATTCTGCGGAATCCAGCGAGCATCCCTACCGGTCTCAATAATCAATAGAAAAGCTTTTTTTTTGGCTATTACAGCAATCAAACACTTCCTATAATTGCAGATCAGCTTTTCGCATGTCTCCACAGGTATTTTTGCCCATTCATCTTTATCAATGAGCTCCAAATCTTTCAGGTTGGAGGGTCTTATTGCCATCACCCTGATATTTAGCTCTTCCTCCACAGATTCTCAATTGGATTCAAGTCAGGACTCAGGCTGGGCCACTCCAAATCGTTAATGTTGTTGTCTGCTAACCATTTCTTCAACACTTTTTCTGTGTGTTTTGGGTAACTGTCATGCTGAAATGTCCACTGGTGCCCAAGTCTACGTTTCTCTGCAGACTGCCTGATGTTGTCGCTGAGAATCCTCATGTATTTAGCGCTGCGTAATGTGTTGGCGCTTTACAAATACAATAAATAAATAAATGTATTGCTCTTTTTTCATGCTTCCTTTTACTGGGAATAGGTTCCCTGGTCCATTGGCTTAAAAGCAGGGGATTTGGGAGGTATAAACCCCTTGTTTTGCCACGGGGAAGTGGCAGTTTAGCACTAGCTACAGTGCTTTACATAAATAGAAGTTAAAAATGCGAATTTAGACTCTCTTCAGAGTATCTTTATTTCACATCACACAAGCTCATGTGAGTTGATTCAAGTGTGCACTGAGGTATAATAATCTGTGGTAATAATAAGGCATGGTACTGTACTTTTTTGTGAATGAAGCCCTGTCCGCTCAATTGTATGTCCAATCTCCATACAATGTTTTATTGTTCAGGTTCATTCATTTTAGAATTTTCTCAAACACCTTCTGTTTTAAGAAGGCCAACCACACTCAGTATTGCTTTTTAGTAGGAGGGCTTTTTGGTTTCTTTAAGTCCCCTATACCTTCCTTGTGGTTTTGGGTCACCCCAAGCTGCTTGGTTACTGTGTTACAATGTTTCAGAGATACAAAGTTGTCTTTATGTACAAAATATACAATATTTTTTGTTTGTTTGTTTTTGTCGTTTTTTTATTACATATATTTGTTGTTAAATGTCACAGTACTGTATAGGGTCAGCTGGATAGTGTTCTAGTAAGGCTGTTGCTTATGATCTAGGAATTAAGCCTTTGACCAGGGTTTGAATCCTGGCTCCAGCCAGAATTTGAAACAGTATGTAGTGTATGGGCAAGGCCCCCTAATGATCCTAGTCGCAAGTGGAGTACACTATAAGTGGCTGCAGCCCTGAAGCCCTTTACATCCGCAGGTGAAAAACGTGATGTAAATGTTCAGTGTCTTGTCTTGTATAAGCTGTTTAGTTTAAAACACTTTACTAGCACATTGAAAACCACCAAAACTACTATATGTTCAAATCCAGAGCTTCCCAAAAGTAAATAATTTGTTCACTTTTCACAATAACTTAAAATGGAACGTGCTTGTACGTAGGGCACCGCCTGTACATGGATTATGAGTGAAAGTATGTCTAGTAACCAAAAATGTTTTAGTTAAAAACAATACTTCTGTCTGGTCTGAGATAGTTTGACAATATGAAGCTTGGTTTAACCTTAACAATGTAGCAAGAATGAAAGGACACACACAGGGTAAAGCAATTGTGCTGTTGTAACGATTGGGTGCTGCTACTCAGACGTCTGATTATTGGGTGATCTGCAGTATCACCAATAATGCAGACACTATACCTGATTATGTGGTGATCTGCAGAATCACCAATAATGCAAGTATAGCTCACAATGTACTGTGTGATAGTGATTGGTGCAACAGTAAACAATATGAAGATCGAGCCTCCCAGAGGAGCTGGGAGGCCTAGCAACACTGTACTTTAATAGTTTGACTGAACCTTACCAGAGGGGCTAGTAAGGTACTATCCGTACAGGTAATGGCTATATAAAGCAAGACCTTACCAGAGGAGCTGGTAAGGTACTGTCAGAATGCGTGCCTGTATAATTTAAAGAGACACTGAAGCGAGACTAAATCTCGCTTCAACTCTCATATATAGCAGGGGCACGTGTGCCCCTGCTAAAACGCCGCTATCCCGCGGCTGCACGAGGGTCGCTTCACCCCCAATCCACCCCCCGCAAAAGATGGTCGGAAAGTTGGTCGTACATTTCTTTCTTCCTGGAGGCAGGGCTAACGGCTGCAGCCCTGCCTCCAGTCGCGTCTATCAGACGCGCATCGCCGCCTCTCCCCCGCCGCTCTCAGTGAAGGAAGACTGAGAGGGGCGGGGGAGAGGCGGAGATACGCGCTGACAGACGCGCGTGGGGCAGGGCTGCGGTGGTTAGCCCTGCCCCAACCAGGAAGCGCTCCCCCGCTGTACGGAGGGGATTTGGGGGGACAGGGACCCCCGTTAAGCCGCGGGATAGCGGCGTTTTAGCAGGGGCACAAGTGCCCCTGCTATATATGAGGTCTGAAGCGAGATCTATTCTCGCTTCAGAATCTCTTTAACCGGACCTTACCAGTGGAGCTGGTAAGGGACTATAGTGAACGTAGTTATGAAGTAGGTACAAGGCAAGATCCTATAAGTAAGTACTGAGTGCTCACTAGAGGAGCTGGTGGGCACTAACTGAGAACAACGCTAGTCCTCACCAGAGGAGCTGGTAGGTACTAGCTACAACAGAACTGAATAGGATGACAAGACCTTACCAGAGGAGCTGGCAAGGTACTGTCAGAGATAAGTGACTGGATCGTTTGACAAGACCTTACCAGAGGAGCTGGCAAGGTACTATCAGACACAGTAACTGTATAGTTTGGCAAGACCTTACCAGAGGAGCTGGCAAGGTACTATCAGACACAGTAACTGTATAGTTTGGCAAGACCTTACCAGAGGAGCTGGCAAGGTACTATCAGTAACAAGTGTCACCTCACCAGTGGAGCTGGTGGGTAATACTACAAACACCTCACCAGTGGCAAAGGACCACTGGTGAGAGGAGTGGTCAGACAGGCAAGGTTTGGCAACAGAGAGGCAGTATTAGTACAGAGACGACAGGCAGGAGAATAGTAGGTAATCAGGCAGAGGTTCAGCAACAAGGGTCAGATAGGCAGAAGTACAGAATCAGTAAGCAAATGCGAGGTCAGAGAATAGCCAGAATCATACACAGGTAATCAAATAATAACAATATACAATAGTCCTAGTCTTGTGTGAAATCCCTGGTGTCCTCCCAGATCAAAGAACACTAGTCTAAGGTCTGAGCGCTAACACGAAGTATTCACGACACGAAGTGTCCTCCCAGATCAAAGCACACTAGTCTAAGGTCTGAGCGCTAACACGAAGTATTCACGACAGCAGACAGCTTGCTAATGGAGAACAGAGGCTTAAGAAGCAGAAGAAGGCTCTCAGCCGCGCCCAGCTCGGAAACAGCCAATCCGAGTGGCGAGAGTCTCCTCTGACGTCAGCCGACCGGCAGGTCAGCTGATGCGCCTTCTCCCAGCATAAAGGTCTCGTCTCCGCGCGCGTGACAGTGACCCTATGAGCTCATGACAATACCGTTCCCGGAGTGCTAAACGCCGACGGAATGGATGAGGTCTGGGAAGAGTGAACAAAGGCGGCTGCGGGTACACCCTGCGTGTCCCCAGCCGCCATTCCGACAGATGTTACAGCTGTATTGAGTGTGTCCAGGGAATGCACAACTAGTTGCGGACAGAGCCCCAGTCAGGGGCAGCGCCAGGGGGGTGCAAGTGGGTGCTCAAGCACCCCTAGAATTGTCCAAGCACCCCCAAAGCACCCCCTGGCGTGAACTGACTTCAGGCATCTAAGGGCCCTTTCACACCAGAGGGATTTTTCGGCGTTTTAACGCCACGGCCGAAGTTGGCGTTTTGCTAGGTAAAAGAAAGTCCATAGACTTTCATTTTACCTTTCACATCTAACTCGGCGTTTTGGAGCGTTGCATTTCAACGCTCCCAGGAGCTTTTTCAGGGCTGTTTACAGCCGAAGTTGGCTGTTGGCGTTTCAATGATAGTCAATGGAAAACGCCAACTTCAGCGTTTTCAAAGCCTTTTCAAAGCGTTTTACAGCTATCTTGTTCACTTATTTTTATAGAAGAAAAAAAAAAGGACGTTTTCATATGGGCTGTAAAACTCTTTCAAAACGCTTTGAAAACGCTTTGAAAACGCTATGTATTGGCGTTAAGCAAAAGGCTGACTTTCAGCCTTTTCTACCGCAGCCTCTAGTGTGAAAGAGCCCTAAGAGACGCCGAGGCAGTTCACAGCGGCAGCCCGGAGCAGCAGGCAGGGCTACGGTAAGATGGCCGCCTAAAGCCCTGCTCTGCAGACTTCAAGCCTGTAGTGCAGGGCTTCAGGCGGCCATTTTCCTGTAGCCCTGCTCTCAGCATGCAGGCAGGAAGTAATGTGACGTCCAGAAAGAAGAGGATTGTGGGAGCTGCGCGCCACAAGGAGGTCGGGACAGGAGGTCGGGAAAGAAGGTCTTCTGGCTTTAGATGAGTAAATGGGTTTTTCTTTTCTTTTTCAGGTGGTACTGCTGATTGTGGTCAGAACTGCTGAGGAAGGATTGTGCATATTGTGGTCATATCTGCTAATGATTGTGCATATTGGGGTAATATCTGCTAACGATTGTGCATATTGGGGTCATATCTGCTACCGATTGTGCATATTGGGGTCATATCTGCCACCGATTGTGCATATTGGGGTCATATCTGCCACCGATTGTGCATATTGGGGTCATATCTGCTACCGATTGTGCATATTGGGGTCATATCTGCTACCGATTGTGCATATTGGGGTCATATCTGCTACCTATTGTGCATATTGGGGTCATATCTGCTACCCATTGTGCATATTGGGGCCATATCTGCTACCGATTGTGCAAATTGGGATCATATCTGCTACCGATTGTGCATATTGGGGCCATGTCTGCTACCGATTGTGCATATTGGGGCCATATCTGCTAACGATTGTGCATATTGGGGTTATTGAACGTGTTTTTTGATCAAATCTGCTCACATTACGTGTATTTTGTTGAGAAAACCTGCACAATTATGTGAATTTTCTGGGGAAAGCGTCACCAAAACTTGGGCCCTCTGTTTTTGCGTTGCACTTTTAAAGGGAACCCGAGGTGAGAATAATATTAAGGCTGCCATATTTATCTCCTTTTAAGTAATACCAGCTGCCTGGCTGCCGTGTTGGTCCTCTGCCTCTAATTCTTTCAACCATAGACCCTGAACAAGCATGCAGCAGGTCAGGGGTTTCTGACAATATTGTCAGAACTGACAAGATTATCTGCATGCTTGTTTCTGGTGTAATTCAGTTCACTACTACAGCCAAATAGATCAGCAGGGCTGCCAGGCAACTAGAATTGTTTAAAAGGAAATAAATATGGCAGCCTCCATATCACTCTCACCCCGAGTTCACTTTAAATTACAGTTAGCCATGCCCTCATCCGGTCATGACCACGCCCATTTCGCGCACCGCAGGTCTTCAGCTACCCCGGAAATTGGTCCAGCACCTGCATAGCACCCCCTAAAAAAATTCCTGGAGCTGCCACTGGCCCCAGTTTGCATCACAAAAATATATACATATATACTGAGTTGAACATCGACAGACAAATTTATTCACTGCAACTTAGGTAACAATCTCAGTCCCACCCCCCCCCCCCTCCCTCCAAAAAAGAAAAGAAAGAAAAAGACAGATTTCAAATCACAAATATTACAATATGTGTTGTAGTCTTAGTCTGTAAAGTATCAACAGCAAATGGATATACTGCGCTCCAATGGATTATATACTCCTTTCAGTACTCAGGGGTTCGCAGATAAAAACAGCAGGTCACTTCACCACACTTTACAAACAATCCAATCGATTTACTGCGCTTCTCAAACCCTGTAAAATCAATTAAAAAACGCACATAGTGCAAAGTATTGTCTAAAAAAGGCTACAACTTGCACCCCGTGCTCGCACTCCTGGGGGTAGTGCCTCCACCAGATAAGGGAAAAACTGCGTCACTCTCCCCCTCGTGAATGCACTTACCAGAAGCGCATCTTGAATGTCAGCATATCACAATCATCCAGTAGTCAGCCAAGAAGGACCAGATTGTAAAAGTAGCATCCAGCTTTAATATAGCACTTATGCAGGGTAACAGCGGGTACATACGCTCCTTACCATGGATACAATCCATGGTATCCATGGTAAGGAGCGTATGTACCCGCTGTTACCCTGCATAAGTGCTATATTAAAGCTGGATGCTACTTTTACAATCTGGTCCTTCTTGGCTGACTACTGGATGATTGTGATATGCTGACATTCAAGATGCGCTTCTGGTAAGTGCATTCACGAGGGGGAGAGTGACGCAGTTTTTCCCTTATCTGGTGGAGGCACTACCCCCAGGAGTGCGAGCACAGGGTGCAAGTTGTAGCCTTTTTTAGACAATACTTTGCACTATGTGCGTTTTTTAATTGATTTTACAGGGTTTGAGAAGCGCAGTAAATCGATTGGATAGTCTGTAAAGTATACCATAATACCATTACTTTTACTTCTACTTTTACTTTTTTTGTAAACAAAGTATGTTTAATTTCACTTAAATAAATTTATATTATTTTCCTGCAATTGCTTTAATATTTTTTTCATGAAAACTTACTCAAAATCTGTTCATAAAGAAACAACTATGTGCCTGGGGAACAAGCGTTGTATGAAGCTGTGCTAAGATTTGGGAAAATCAATACTGACCCTTTCATTTTGTACCGTCAGAAAACAGATTATTTGCCAATTTAGTCAATTGTTTCAAACAGTATAGCATGTTATTTTCAACAAAGAAGAAAAGCTTTTGTTTTGCGATGAGTAATGTTTCTAGCTGACATTGCCAAAGGGCTGGAATCGGGGTTAATTTCTTAGTGTGTGCTCTCTAAATAGTTTTTGCAAGTTCACGTACAAGATGGCTCTGTATAAAAAGAACAAGTTTTGATCATTGTAATTACAAAATAAAAGGAAGTTCCTAAAATGCAATGCTCATGTAATTCATAGTTTAAAAAATATTAATGATTCTCGAAAAGGCCGTTTGTAGCAAGGTTGCATTTATGTAACTTGTTAATATACATATTCTTAGCTCTTTGTTCCATACCTATGTCTTAAGCCTGGTGCATAGAGATGGCCCGAACGGCGAGCAGTATTCGGCAAGATCGGGTATTTGCGCTCGCCGAGGGTCAGCGGATATTGAATACTAAGAGCAGATTGTGTAGGTAAACCCTCATACCACATGAAGGTATTAAAATTGGTCAGTGATTGGCCAATCATAATTGAAAGTGTGTACAAGGCTTTGCTCTTGAATGTAAAACATTCTCTTGAAAGTTTGATGCAAACACAAAAAGTGTATGAAGAATACATATTCTTTTTATTTTCTGTAGTAACAGCCAGCTGCTAATTTTACGTTAGTTGTTCAGCTATGTTGTGTGCTCTTCTTTTTCAATATGGTAATTGCTGCAGTACAGGCAAATACTTTGTGATGATGTTTTTAAAACAATGATTCTGTTAGGCAAAAGTATTATGCCATTTGCTTTTATGTGAATATTATTTTATTTTTTATTAAACATTGTGGTCCTCTGCCCAGATATATTAATTATGTAGATTGGATGCCCTGGAGTTAGGGTTGCCACCTCATCCCTTTAAATACGGGCACATATGAATTATACATGCTTTGTGGCTAGTTAGATGCAGTTTAGGCATTATGTGTGAGTAGCCCCAGAACCTGTATAATTCATATGTGTCTGTATTTAAAGGGATGAGGTGGCAACCCTGCCTGGAGTGAAGGAGTGCTCAGCTTCTAAATACATAATCATTCCTTGCAGCTTTCAAAAATGAGGTGTCTCTGTTTTAATGTTGACATGTCAGTTGGAGGTAATAGAATCAGGAAGGATTATGGTGCTACCATCATGTAGATGTTTAAGTAAAAAAGGGCAGTTTTATGATGCACTTACCATGGGTGTAGCAATAACCCCTGCAACCTCTGCCATTGCAGGGGGGCCCAGAGGATTTGGAGGCCCTTTCTCCTCCCTCTCCCCAACCACAAGTGCTGCCTATTAGCAATAAATACTCCCTGTTCACTCATTAAAATCATGTGGAGGAGTGTATGTAATTTTTCCTGCTTCCAGATGTTGCTTTACAGCAAAACACTCTCTGCTGCCATTTGCCCACTCCCGATCATGTGACTCCATGGGGTTCAGGGACCAAGGGTGCCCCATGCTATCATTTTTGCAGGGGGGTCCTATTAAGTCTAGCTATGCCCCTGCCCCTTATCTATTTACACATATATGTAAAAACACCCACACCATGAATACATATAAAGCAAAAAAGAGGCACCAAAAAGGATAAAAACATGTACTAAAATTTTTAGAATTGCTATGGAGGCAGTGGTGGACGTACCTCCCCGAAGCAGACACAAGAACTGTCAATCTCAATATAAACAAAAATGTATCAACATACTCCAAAACAAGGATGCAACACGTTTCGCAGGTTTAACCTTGCTTCATCAGGCAATAAACAAGGAGTATATGGCTGAAAATCAGAGACAAAATGGCTAAATCAGACCTATGTATTTTTCTGAATATAGTATCACAGACACAGTATAACAAACGTGTAAAATCATGGTGGTAACCATGGTAACGGTTGGAGTGCTATGGGGGTGTGGGTGTCACAAGTTACTAGGTATATGGTCACATGTAAGGGCAAAAAAAGGGGGAAGGAATGAGGGTAGTGGCTTGATTAATGGACCAGGACATAATGGTCATAATGGGAAGAGGGTATTACCATTTTAGATCATCTCCCAATAACAGACATATGTGTGGGTGGTATGATGGAATCGCAGCTTACAAACAGCTTGCAATCATTAATAAAAGTGTGAGTAGTGCAGAGGAAAAAATGCTAGGAGTATAGCAACAGCATGGGTGTTACACGGATTTTTTAAAACAATGGTAGTAAGGGAAAAGTGCTAAAGAGGAACTGTCGCAAAAATCTGAAAATTTAAAACACATACAAATAGGAAGTACATTTCTCCCAGAGTAAAATGAGCCATAAATTACTTTTCTCCTATGTTGCTGTCACAGTAAGTAGTAGAAATCTGACATTACCGACAGATTTTGGACTAGCCCATCTTCTCATAGGTGGGTTATCAGGGTTTTCTTTAATGTTAAAAGCACTTAGTGAATAGCTATTGATCCGTCAAACTGCCAAAATAGTGTGCAGCAAACAGGGAGGCTGGTCAGCATCTTTGTATTAATCGTTTTCAGGGAATGTCTTTATAATGAATAAAGTACTGGTAGATAGCACTCCTAGAATAATTCTTGCGATGTGCCAGGTCAGGGAGGTAGGTAGCACTCCTGTCTCCAATATCAATGTAAAACGTAAAGACTGGCACCATCAGTTGTTTAAATGCTCTTTACTTCAAAAGACACATTGACATAGAAAGCGACGTTTCGGAGGGGACCCCCTCCTTTCTCAAGCCAAAGTCAGTGTCTAAATAATGCTATTGATTGCAGCTTTATATACATATACATACATGGACAATAACCAATCACATTTGAAAACCGCCTATGATGACCAATCACTTACCACCACCTTGGGAGGACCTGATGGGGAACGGTGTCCTTAATATTCAAATGTGCGCAGATCCCCAGAAGCCAGTAGTGCGCAGGAATGAGAGCGGAGAGTGCCGGCCGGCATCGGCTCGTCTCCCCAAGACGCCGACCACTAAGCCATGAGGAGCTGGAACACATCATCAGGCCACACCTTTTCCAAAGGCGGACCTGATGGGAAACCTCTATGGCTACGAGAGCGCGGCGCAACCGCCGCCCCCTCTGGTACTGACGTCAGCAAGTCATGTGGGCGGAACGTAAACAAACCGCCCACGTGCTTGTAGTGGGACGTAACACCGATGTCAGCCGACACGCCCCTCTCCCTCCGCGCAATACACTGGACATCGCTACAGCAATAGAGACCTCTTTAAAACCACATAATAAATAAAAGGCAGAACTACTCCATGTAATCTCATAAGCTCATCGTATAGCAGGAACATACTCTCAATAGAAAAGTCCAATTAAACATACATAGATGTTAACAAATCCACATAGGATTCTATATAACTACGATAGAAATAGATACAAAAAATAAACATCAATTAGAGGAACCGTTGCATGTCATATTCCCTATTCAACCCTCTTGGTTCTAATGTATCAAGTCTGCGTATCCATACTGCCTCCCTATATAATAGTTTAGTTAACGTATCACCCCCTCTTCTAGGAATAGGTACCTGTTCTAGTATTTGGTACCTCAACTGGCTCACTGTGTGTCCTGCTTGTGCAAAGTGTGCTGACACTGCTGACACTGCTAATTCACTATTTTTATTCCTAATAGTACTTCTATCTATACAGCCAGCTTCTTACTATCTCTCAGGCCATTGAGAGCTGCATCTCACATTGGAAAAAAACAAGCTAATTTGCTGGAATCTCTAGGGATTTTAAATAAAACGCACAGAGGTAAAAAAGGCGGCCAGGCCCATAAAAAGTGCCACACTCAGTCTCAGTCCAACTTCAGGGACCCAGGTCCATTCAAAGAAAAGAACTTTCCAGCGATCTCTAGTGATGTGTACTGGAAATCAGAGGCTGAAAGTAGCAGAAGTTACCATGTCCCTAGTCAGAGATGCAGTAACACCCCGGCAGTGAACCCAGTCGCCATTGCTAAGCCCCATGCAGTCACTGCATTGCTCTGCAATGCCCGCTCTATAAACAATAAGACAGCCATTATTGCGGACCTTATTCAGACATGCGATTTTTCATGCATCACTGAAACCTGGATTGATGCCAATGCGGGCCCCACATTGGAAGCAACCATCCCATACAATTACTCAGTCCTAAGTGAGGGAAGACGAGACCGCAGAGGAGGGGGTGTAGCAATTTGTGGCAAAACAACTCTGCAGCTCAGGGCCCTGAATGTTGGCTCAACAAAGTCCTTTGAATGTATAGGTGCCCAGATCTCAGCTGGTAAAGGCTTCAAAATTTTAGTGGTTTATCGTCCCCCCGGAGATGCTGACCCTTTCCTACAGGAATTCCCAGAACTTCTGGCCCTGCTGGCTCTGTCTTATCCGAGATGGATCATCCTTGGTGACTTTAACATCCGGGCTGATAACACTCAATCACAAGATGCAAATGAACTAATAAATCTCATGGGTGGACTAGGCTTCACACAAGTTGTAAAATCAGCTACCCACATGGGAGGGCATACGCTAGACTTACTGTTCCACCTCGGAATGGACATTAGTAACATAACAGTAACCCCAGTGGTGTGGTCAGACCATCACATAATACAGTTTACTATTGAACATCACCCTATCAAGCAGCTCCCTAAAGAAACAATCAAAACCCGTCCCCTGAGTAAATTAACACCGGAGAGGATAACTGCCAACCTGGATTTTACAAATCTGCTCCACAGTCAAATGGACCCAAACTCTCTAGTAACCCAGTACAACAACACGATATATGAAACACTTGACAGTATTGCCCCATGGCGCACCAAATCAGCAACCAAAAAGCAGAAAGCTAATTGTTTTGACAAAACCATCATGGATCTAAAAAAGAAAGGGCGCAGACTAGAAAGACAGTGGCGTAAATCAGGGACTGGGGAGCACAAATCTAGCCTAGTTCAACACCTCAGACAATACCAACAAGCAATAACCAAGAAAAAATCAGACTTTATCTCGCACAAAATATCTACAGCCAACAACAGAGCTGCTCAACTCTTCCACACAGTGGAATCACTCTGCAATCCTTCCTGCCTAAAAGCCCCAACCACATACTCCAGGGAAAGGTGTGAAGAATTCTCTGCCTTCTTCACAAACAAGGTGTCTACCATCCGTGCCAGCATTACACCAACAACATCAATTGACCACTGGACGTTGCATATGCCTACTACCGTACCACCATGGCAAGTCTTTGACACTCTGAGTGTAGAAGATTTTGGAATTCTCATTCAAAGTCTCCGCCCCACTACCTGCGACCTGGATCCTGGCCCAACTGGATCCTTAATGCAGTGCCCAGCGCTGTTCAGGCCAGCACTTCACAAAATCACTCAGTGCTCCTTGCAAAGTAAACTTTTCCCAGAAGAACTAAAGAAAGCAATCATAAAACCCCTCCTGAAGAAACCATCACTAGATCCTGATTCTGTAACCAACTACAGACCTGTGGCGAACTTACCATTCCTATCAAAAGTTATCGAGAAAGCAGTCGCCAACCAGCTAGAAGCCAGGCTTACAGATAACAACATCTTTGATACTTTTCAGTCAGGATTCAGGAAAAGGCACAGCACTGAAACAGCATTAGTCCGAGTAATGAATGATCTACTTACTGCAAGGGACAAGGGTGATTGCTCAATTCTGATTCTTCTTGACTTGTCAGCAGCATTTGATACTGTGGACCATGAAATACTAATCCAGCGACTGAAGAATTACTGTGGCCTAAGGGGTACTGTTCTTAGCTGGTTTCAGACCTTCCTATCTGGCAGGACACAGCAAGTATGTCTGGGCACACACTACTCTAATCCAGTGCCACTTGCCTATGGAGTTCCACAGGGTTCTGTACTATCACCATTACTCTTTGCAGTCTACATGCTGCCACTGGGCAAAATAATCCAGAACTATGGTTTAGGATACCATTGTTATGCAGATGACACACAACTGTATCTGTCCTTCAAGCCTGGCACCCAAGACCCATCAGCATCCATAAATGCGTGTCTAGTGGATTTACAAAATTGGATGAACACCAGCTGGCTGAGGCTGAACTCTGACAAAACAGAGGTGTTGGTGGTAGGTGGTCCACACATGATGGATAAAGTTCAAAACGCTCACCACCTCAAACTAGCAATTGGGGGAGATACTGTACAGTATAAAGACTCTGTGCGAAACCTTGGGGTGATCCTGGGTGGAAATCTAAAACTCAGACAGCAGGTATCAGCTGTCGTCAAGTCTTCCTTCTTCCATCTAAGAAATATAGCGAAAATAAAACACCTTATCCCAGCTGAAGACCTACCTGCCCTGGTTCACGCATTTGTATCCTCCCGCCTAGACTACTGCAACGCCCTGTTAATCGGATCTACAGATAAGGTTCTGCGCCCCTTACAGCTAGTACAGAATGCTGCAGCCAGACTCCTAGCCAATGCCCCCCGCAGCTCACACATCACCCCAGTACTGCAAACTCTTCACTGGTTGCCAGTAAAATGGAGAATCAATTTTAAGATCTGCCTGCTGACATTCAAGGCTCTACACCACATGGGACCCAAATACATAGCGGATCTATTGGAACTTTATGCCCCTCCACGCACCCTCCGCTCTGCCAACAAGATGAAGCTGGTTATTCCCAGGATACACTTAACATTTGGTGCTCGGGCCTTTTCCTATGCAGCCCCTACTCTATGGAACTCACTTCCACAATCAGTACGAGAGGCTCCTTCTCTGGACAGCTTTAAAAAAAGGCTAAAAACTCACCTCTTTTCCCTAGCCTTTAAGACTGCATAATGCAGGGTCACAGCGCTTTGAGTCCCCAGGGAGAAAAGCGCTATATAAATATTATTGTTATTGTTATTGTTATTGTTGTTCTATGAGATGCTAGTCTAGCTTTCACAGGTTGTGTAGTTTGACCAATATATCAAAGTCTGCATGGACACTTAAGAGCATAGACAACATATCTTGAATTACAATCGAATTGACCATGAATCTTAAAGGTAGTACCCAAATGAGGGTGTCTGATAACTGAACCCCTAATAACACTATTACAATTTAGACAATTAAGACAAGGGTAAGTCCCATCGGGGGGCGAATAGAGATACTTAGTTGAGGTTGACCTGAACCAGTGTCGGCCCTCACCAACTTATCCCTAAGAGTAGGGGCACATTTATATGACCTCAATGGGGGGCTTTGAAACTCAACAACATTAGGTAAACCCTCTTTTAAAATATTCCAATTATGGCGGATAACCTCCGCGATCCTAGAGCTATGAATATTAAATTGGGAAACAAAGGGAATCCTCCTATTGTGTCCTCTCCTGCGATTGATGTTATCTGATCTACCTTCATCCAATCTGTGCCTAACTTTGCGTAACAGCCGCTGTGGGTACTCTCTCTCTCTGTACAAACCTGTTCTCAATCTCGTCCAGCCTCTGTTTTCTCAAAAGTGGATCATCAACTAAACGATTGATGCGTTGAAACTGACTATTGGGAATTGAAGTAATTGTGGCAGGGGGATGAAAGCTCCTGTAACAGAGTGTAGAATTAACATCAGTGGGCTTAATATATAAGTCTGTGCTCAGCCCTTCATTAGACAGCTTAACCACCGTGTCAAGGAAGCTGACCTCACTCCTGTCACAATGTATAGTCAACTTAATAGCTGGACACTTGTCATGTACTTGATCAATGAATTCAACGAGGCTCGAATGCGGCCCCGCCCATACGCAAAAAACATCATCAATATATCTGTACGTGTATCTGTATTGATGCGATGCTACTGACTATAGACCGCATAATGGTGGAACTTCCTAAGCTGGATGTCCAGATAAGTGATTTGAAACAGAAATTACTCGATAACTCTAATCCTGATGATTACGCAAGATTTGTGGTGGAGTTGAGTACTATGGTACAAAATCATAAGAAAAGCATTGAAATCATCAAAAGAGAGAAGTTCCAGAGAGATGCGGCTGATTATCTTACTGGATACGTCTATAGTTGGCAGAGGGTTCAAAATCGAGGAAGACGTGACGTGAGGCACGTCCAAAACCGTATGAACGTGGACAACGAGGGGACTCGACAGATCTACAGCTTACTTCCCATTCATCCTTGGACAACCCGTCAAGCGCCGAAGAAAGCGTAGGGGTGGGAGGAAACATAAAAGATCGTCTGAGACAGAAGCCCAGACAAGTGAGGCCTCAGAAGTCCAATGTGAAGTAAACAAATCAATAGTTGTAAATATCTCCTCTGTGACTCTATCTGCTGCCCAACAGTCGCTGCTTGAAAAGGGTCTTTCATTTCCCCCTACCCATTGGCCTCAACCAGTAGATTTAGATATTGATCTATTGATGCAGATTTTTTCGCACTATAAGGTTAAAATATTATTTCAGTGTCCCACGTGAATGTACCCTCCTAGACCAATAGAAGATAACTGTTTATCTCTGAGCGACACCACTTTGCGAACCAAGAGCCATTTCTCTCCTCCCACATGCCAGATAATAGAGAACTTTGTCACTAAAGATCAAATTGACAACATAGTTAATAGATGTCATCCACATGGAGAATTTCATATACAACACAACTTGACGTCGGAAGAACGTGTTGCCATCAGTGAATTGTCAAGTAATAAATCTATTACAATCAAACAGGCTGATAAGGGAGGCGCAGTGGTGATTATGGACACCCAGTACTATAGGAATGAAATGTATTGTTTGCTGTCAGATACTTCTACTTATGTTAAATTGCCTTCGAACCCTATGTTATCTTTCCAGAAGAAAATCTTGGATTTATTACAACAAGCTCGATCAGATAATATCATTGATGATAAATTGTTTGAATATTTAATTCAAAAGGACCCGGTGGTTCCAGTGTTCTACATATGTCCCAAGATTCATAAGAATAGACAGGCCCCCCCTGGGCGTCCTATAGTTGCTGGCATCGATTCCATTTTCTCCCCTTTAGCTAGATATTTGGATGTTATGTTGAGACCATATGTTGTTGTGGGTAAATCGTATTTGAGGGACACTACAATGTTTTTGGAAACTATTCGCAGACTCCCCTCAATTCCAGAGGGGGCGCTGCTGGTGATGCTTGATGTTGAGAGCCTCTACACCTCCATCCCACATGATGGGGGTGTAGAGGCTGTTGAACATATCCTTGTGTGCGCATCTGACTTTGATATTGGTCAAATTAAGTTTCTTTGTGGCCTATTGAAGCTAGTGTTAACTTGTAATTTTTTTCTATTTGAGGACCAATTTTATTTGCAGGTTAGGGGTACTGCGATGGGTTCGAATGTGGCCCTGTCCTATGCAAACATCTTTATGAATTTATATGAGGAATCGTTTGTGTATAGTAATACGTTTTTTACAACTTTTGGCCATTGTTGGTACAGATATATTGATGATGTTTTTTGCGTATGGGCGGGGCCGCATTCGAGCCTCGTTGAATTCATTGATCAAGTACATGACAAGTGTCCAGCTATTAAGTTGACTATACATTGTGACAGGAGTGAGGTCAGCTTCCTTGATACGGTGGTTAAGCTGTCTAATGAAGGGCTGAGCACAGACTTATATATTAAGCCCACTGATGTTAATTCTACACTCTGTTACAGGAGCTTTCATCCCCCTGCCACAATTACTTCAATTCCCAATAGTCAGTTTCAACGCATCAATCGTATAGTTGATGGTCCATTTTTGAGAAAACAGAGGCTGGACGAGATTGAGAATAGGTTTGTACAGAGAGAGTACCCACAGCGGCTGTTACGCAAAGTTAGGCACAGATTGGATGAAGGTAGATCAGATAACACCAATCGCAGGAGAGGACACAATAAGAGGATTCCCTTTGTTTCCCAATTTAATATTCATAGCTCTAGGATCGCGGAGGTTATCCACCGTAATTGGAATATTTTAAAAGAGGGTTTACCTAATGTTGTTGAGTTTCAAAGCCCCCCATTGAGGTCATATAAACGTGCCCCTACTCTTAGGGATAAGTTGGTGAGGGCCGACTCTGGTTCAGGTCGACCTCAACAAAGTATCTCTAGTCACCCCGATGGGACTTACCCTTGTCTTAATTGTGTAAATTATAATAGTGTTATTAGGGGTTCAGTTATCAGACACCCTCATTTGGGTACTACCTTTAAGATTCATGGCCAATTCGATTGTAATTCAAGATATGTTGTCTATGCTCTTAAGTGTCCGTGTGGACTTTTATATATTGGTCAAACTATACAACTTGTGAAAGCTAGACTAGCATCTCATAGAAGTACTATTAGGAATAAAAATAGTGAATTAGCAGTGTCAGCACACTTTGCACAAGCAGGACACACAGTGAGCCAGTTGAGGTTCCAAATACTAGAACAGGTACCTATTCCTAGAAGAGGGGGTGATAGGTTAATTAAACTATTATATAGGGAGGCAGTATGGATACACAGACTTGATACATTAGAACCAAGAGGGTTGAATAGGGAATATGACATACAACAGTTCCTCTAATTGCTGTTTATTTTTTGTATCTATTTTTATCGTAGTTATATATAATCCTATGTGGATTTGTTAACATCTATGTATGTTTAATTGGGCTTTTCTATTGAGAGTATGCTCCTCCTATACGATGAGCTTATGAGATTACATGGAGTAGTTCTGCCTTTTATCTATTATGTGGTTTTAATGAGGTCTCTATTGCTGTAGCGATGTCCAGTGTATTGTGCAGAGGGAGAAGGGCGTGTCGGCTGACATCGGTGTTGCGTCCCACTACAAGCACGTGGGTGGTTTGTTTACGTTCCGCCCACGTGACTTGTTGACGTCAGTACCAGAGGGGGCGCTCTCTCGTAGCCATAGAGGTTTCCCATCAGGTCCGCCTTTGGAAAAGGTGTGGCCTGATGATGTGTTCCAGCTCCTCATGGCTTAGTGGTCGGCGTCTTGGGGAGACGAGCCGGTGCCGGCCGGCACTCTCCGCTCTCGTTCCTGCGCACTACCAGCTTCTGAGGATCTGCGCACATTTGAATATTAAGGACACAGTTCCCCATCAGGTCCGCCCAAGGTGGTGGTAAGTGATTGGTCGCCATAGGCGGCTTTCAAATGTGATTGGTTATTGTCCATGCATGTATATGTATATAAAGCTGCAATCAATAGCATTACTTAGACACTGACTTTGGCTTGAGAAAGGAGGGGGTCCCCTCCGAAACGTCGCTTTCTATGTCAATGTGTCTTTTGAAGTAAAGAGCATTTAAACAACTGACGGTGCCGGTCTTCACGTTTTACATTTATAATGAATAAAGGCCATACTGAGAATCCCCCATGAAGAGATGGACTAGCCCAAAACCTATCGGTAATGTCAGATTTACTACTTACTGTAAGTGACAGCAACATAGGAGATAAGTCATTTATGGTTAATTTTACTCTGGGAGAAATATAATTCTTATTTGTATGTGTTTTAAATTTTCAGATTTTTGCGACAGTTCCTTTTAAGCATCTAAGCAGGCAATAAATATAGGAACTTACCAGTAACAGGTCAAGATTATGGTAAGCGCCTCGGCAATATGGTTCTGAGATTGAATACTTTAAATATACCGGGGGGAGGGGGGGGGGGCGGTTAATTAACCTATGGGAACGGAGGATAAGCACTTCCAGCACGGAGCGTTGCCTAGTGTGACGCGTATAGATGGCTGCCAAGTCCCTGCGCATGTGTAGTATTGTAAAGGCGGCCGTGTGCAGCATGTTAACTAAGGGCAAGGAAGCAACCTATTCGTTGCATCCAGAGGGCATCAGGTGGAGGGGTGCTGTTAGTTCGCATGCGTGCGCCTGTTTGGAGGCGTTTACATAGAGGGGCGGGTAGATAGTCATGTTGTGGCCAGTGTGTTAATGGAAATAGTAGAGGCATAGCCAGCCTTCTTACTGATGACTTTATAATAGGAATAATTTAAGAGATCAAACCAGTCAGAAAGACTGGGGTGATTATTTAAATGAGTGTGTAAGTGTAAAACATTAATAAGTATATACAAAATTGGGGGAAAACAAGTTTTTTTTTAATGGCAATCTTTTGGTACTCTGGGGGAATGGGTTAACATAGAATGGTACTCTGGTGTCCTCTGTAGGACAGGGGCTACATTGTTGCATCTGATTTTTATATATACAACTACATAAGTGCTTTTGTATTAATGAACATTGCCGACATTTTTCGAATCATTGCAGTTGGAATAGCCTTGTAAAACACATAAAGAGACTACAAAAAACATATAAAAAGATAAATAACATATAAATCGTATAAACATAAAAAGGTCTCCATCATAAGAACATCGTTAAATACATAAACAGATAATATGTATAAATCAAAAAATTTTTTAGTATTCTGTCTAAAATACTTATGGTGAACACCAAACTACGGAATAATTTGTCTTGATATATATATATTTGATATATATATATATTAAGACATGTGGAAGTATAGTACATAACCAAAAAGTGTGAAACAACTGAAAATATGTCATATTCTAGGTTCTTCAAAGTAGCCACCTTTTGCTTTGATTACTGCCTTGCACACTCTAAATCAAAGGCAAACTATATCAAAGGCAAAGGCAAAGGGAAACAGAGAGAAGAGCACAAAATGCAATTGAGAAG